>NC_041224.1:168612417-168625710 GCF_002837175.3 Physeter macrocephalus
AAAATCTTTTAAGTTTCATTAGGTCCCATTTGTTTATTTTTGTTTTTACTTCCATTTCTCTAAGAGGTGGGTCAAAAAGGATCTTGCTGTGATTTATGTCCTACAGTATTCTGCCTATGTTTTCCTCTAAGAGTTTGATGGTGTCTGAGATGTGGCACATATATACAATGGAATATTACTCAGCCATAAAAAGAAACAGAATTGAGATATTTGTAGTGAGGTGGATGGACCTAGAGTCTGTCGTAGAGAGTGAAGTAAGTCAGAAAGAGAAAAACAAATACCGTATGCTAACACATATATATGGAATCTAAGAAAAAAAAAAAAAGGTCATGAAGAACCTAGGGGTAAGACGGAAATAAAGACACAGACCTACTAGAGAATGGACTTGAGGATACGGGGAGGGGGAAGGGTAAGCTGTGACAAAGTGAGAGAGTGGCATGGACATATATACAGTACCAAACGTAAAGTAGATAGCTAGTGGGAAGCAGCCGCATAGCACAGGGAGATCAGCTCCGTGCTTTGTGACCACCTAGAGGGGTGGGATAGGGAGGGAGACGCAGGAGGGAAGAGATATGGGAACATATGTATATGTATAACTGATTCACTTTGTTATAAAGCAGAAACTAACACACCATTGTAAAGCAATTATACTCCAGTGAAGACGTTAAGCAGTATAAAAATAAAAAATAATTGGGCCTCACCACGTGGCATGTGGGATCTTAGGTCCCTGATCAGGGATTGAACATGAGCCCCCTGCAGTGGAAGCGTGGAGTCTTAACCCCTGGACCACCAGGGAAGTCCCCCTCCCCCAACTTAAAAAAAATTTTTTTGGCCCTGTTGCTTTTTTAAAGAATCCATCCTGCACACAACTCTTTGCTGAACACCCTATTCGGAGAGCCGGCTGATCGTCTGTGATCCAGAGACCAACATGTTGATATGCCCTCAAAGCAGGGACGTATTAGCTTAGTCTTTTTATGAGAGGAGACACACGGGGTAAGCAACAGATAATTGCTTTTTCTGGTCTGTTTGAGAGCTTGCAAACGAAATTTGTTTCCTTTTGTCCTTTTCCACTCAGCAAATATCGACTTTGACTCTTGGCTGTGAGTGGGGCTGGAATGAGCGTGGCTAATCTTAGTTTAAGGGCTTTATCTCCTCCAGGGCCAGATTGGCCAGAACTTTCTGCTGCAGTCATTGACTGGGACCTGGAGGGGGTCTTGATGGCTCTGTTCACTGAGGCTCCCACGGGGCCAGCCAACAGGGTTCCACACCCAAGACAAAGTAGCGGCACATTGTGAGGGCAGCTGGATAACTTTTTGGTAATTATTTGTTCTCAGGCGTGCCAAGGCTGCACTTGAAACTCAGATTATTCACAAGCATAATAGTCAAGCTCTCAGTTCACATTGTATGTCTCTGTGGAGTACAGAAGGAATAGGGTCATTTTCTGAGAAGTGCACTGTCGGACACTTGGAAAAAGGGCACCCAAGAGGCAGAGTGTCCACAGTTGACCCACATGCTGAGTTGTGGGGAGAACAATGTGCTTATTGTCCCAGGAGGAAAGGAAGTTCTTCAGTGGAGAGCCCCACGACTCACTAGAAGGGGCCGCCCAAGTGGCTGTCTCTAAAAAGGTACCTTGGGGCTTCCCTGGTGGTGCAGTGGTTAAGAATCCTGCCAATGCAGGGGACACGGGTTTGATCCCTGGTCTGGGAAGATCCCACGTGCTGCGGAGCAACTAAGCCCGTGCGCCGCGACTACTGAGCCCACGTGCCGCAACTACTGAAGCCCGCATGCTCTAGGGCCCGTGTGCCGCAACTGCTGAGCCTGTGCGCCTAAAGCCTGTGCTCCTCAACAAGAGAAGCCACCGCAATGAGGAGCCCGCGTACCGCAACGAAGAGTAGCCCCCGCGCGCCGCAACTAGAGAAAGCCCGCGCGCAGCAACGAAGACCCGATGCAGCCAAAAATAAATAATATTAAAAAAAAAAAGTACCTTGTGTATTTCTAATATAGGAACGAGACAAGTTAGAGCTGATCCCGCAAGGCCCAGAGAGTGGGCTTGGGTCAACGCAAAGGGAAGAGATGCAGATGGCAAGAGACACCGAAAATGATCAGTATTTCTTAGAGGGGAGAAGCCTTGGAGGTCTTGGGTCGAAGAGATTTCTATTAATACAGATTCTAGACCTTGGTTTCAAAAATACAAGCTTTTCCCTCACCTTAGTTTGCACCTAGTTTCTTAGGTCAAACAGGTATGATGGACTGTCATACTTTTTCAACTTCTGAATCACTTATTCAGTCATTCAACAGATATTTATTGAAGACCTACTTTGTGTCAAGCATACTGCTCATGTTCCTGTAGAGACAGCCAGTGTATCGCCAGCAAGCTCTTTCCTCCACCCTTCAGAGAGGATTCAAGATGATTGATTAATAAAAATGGAAAACATAGGAAAGATAGTCTCCATGGGGTTTTTGCAAATGGGTTGATTGAGTTCCATGATTTCTTACAAAACCAAGAGAAACACAAATCTATTCCTTTCTTCCCCTCTTTCCCCAGGTGGATACTATTGTTGTCCCCCATTTTCCAGATGAGAGCACTGAGGTTTCAAGTAGTTAAGTGACTTGCCCAAGGTCATACGGTTGAGAGTGGTGGACCCAGGCTTTGAACCTTAGCTTCTGGCTCCCAACTCCATGCTTGTGACCACTATGGCATGTTGGATTCTCCTTAGTGGAACAGGCTCAGGTATCAGGAGGCCAAATGAGAGTCAAACCTCAACAGTTTGGGACAGGGCTGAACCAGAAGTGCCCACAAACCTGCTGGCTCTCCTTGACTGGTCTTCATGTCCTTCTGGCACTTACACCTTTACAGGTGCTTTGTGAAGGCCCTTGGAAACAATGGATCAACTGATAATGCTCTGAGTACAGCTCTTTGAAGGAGACTGGAGGAACATCGTGTTTAAAGAAGAGGCTATTGCTGTGTTGGTTATTAACTAGTAGCTCAAAAAGGGCAAGCTGAACCAAATTGCATATCTTTTATGTGATGCTTGTGATTGCAGGAGATGCGTGGGCTAGGGTGTGAGTTGGAGTTATTAATAATAATGACACAGTGTTAGTTCCCATTTTCCAAGAACCTACTGAGAACTAAGAAGCCCATGCTGGATGTCTCCCATACCTCATTTCAGTCTCCCCTGAAGCCCTAGAAGGTGGTTATTGTTATTCTACTTCACAGATGAAGAACCAAAGGCTCAGAAAGGTTAAGTGACTTGCCCAGGGCCACACAGCTTATAAATAGTTAACCCTGCTCCTTAGATTATGCCGTTTCCACTTTCATTCATTTGTTAAAATATTTACTGAGCACCTACTATGTGCCAGCCATTGTTCTCTGTGCTGGGGATGTTGTGAGGAATAAGGTAGACAGGTCTCTGTTTTTTGGAGTTTACATCAGACAACGGTGCCCTGCGGAACCTGGGACCCCACTTAAAGTAAGCAAGGGGGAGACAAGGGTCCAAAATGTAATAAGGAAGGCCTTGAACTGCAGAGCCCAGAGTGTCTTGTGGTTAGGACTTATTCAGGCACGTGACTCTAGAGATGTGGCTCCTTCAAGGAGATTTAATTCGTTATTAGTGTTTATTAAAGGGAAAGTACGATTGTCATAAAAGATCCAGAATGGGCCATTTTGGAGTTAGGCAGTTTGCAGTTTTATGACGCAGGCTGACTTGGGAACAGGCTGCAGAGGGTGGGCTGTCTGGTGGATATCCCAGTGGTCTTGCCTCCTTGCTTTCCTTCGAGACCCACCCACGCATCCAGCACCCAGCCTCAGCCCCGCACCATGTGTCAGGGAAGGAAGCTGATGGCTACCAGCCTGGCTGGCACCCCTCAGTGTCACTCCATGGGCCGCATGGATGGAACTGGGGTGCAACTGTCCCTTTCCTTGTGGCAAGTTTAGCATCTCTGCCCCCACCCATTATATGCTGCTAGCACCTGCCTTCTCCCATTAGTGTGACAACTCAAACCCTACCTACGTATTTCCAGACATTCAGTTCTCCAGTTGAGAACCTCAGAAACGTGCTTGTTTTTCCCCTGCGTCAAAACCCTTTTGTTCTTTCCCCCTTGGCTGACTCTACACCAACTCCCAATGATGCTGGTAAGACTTTTCTCAGCTGTTCCTTTTCCCATCGTTTCCCCGTATCAGGCCCTGTCTCTGTCCTCCAGTATTTCAACAAATGCCGATTGAGTACTCCATCCATGGAGCGTCTGGTCAGGGCGGGGTCAGGGTCCCTTCAACCCTTTATCTTATGATGAAAAAGCTGGGACACAGGAAGAAAACTGGCCCAAGGTGATATTCCTAAGTCACAGTCCTGCATTCTGTTCATCATAACGGCCACTTCTCAGGCACAAAATATCTTAAGTGTGAGAGTATTTGAAGCATTGGGATTTTGAGCCATTTATCAAATGGAATTGCTGGGATAAAATACAGAGCCCGTAGCCACCATTCTCTAGAACGTACAGGAACAACCACAGTCCTCACTCCCCCTCCAGGATAAGATAAGGGGTTGTAGAAAATTAACGTGAAGATGGAGGCATTCATTTTTTTTCCCTTCTGATTACAAGTTATTGTTTAAGGTTAAAGATAAGTGTTAAGATCCTAACAATTCAGAAGTGCTTATCAGGAAAGTTTAACGTCCCTCATGATCCACCCATGGAAGATGTTTTCATGCATATATTAATATGTCTAATGCTATTTTACAAAAAACAGATTTGATATGTGGTTTGCAATGTGCTTTTCTTTCAGAACATCTTTTCCCATAAGCACCGTGGTCTGCCTTTTTCTTTTAAAAGCCGTGAGTTTTCATCATACGAATGAACCAGGATTTAGCTAACTGATCCCTTTTTGATGGACGTGGAATTCTTTTCCTCTAAAACAGTTTTCCTCTATTATAAATAATGCTGAAATAATCCTTGTACACGCGTATTTTTGCACAACTGTGTATTTCTGGGCAATGGATTCCGACAAGGAGAATTGCTGAGTCAAAGCCAGCGTGCATTTTAAACTTAATAGATATTTTGCTGAATATCCCTCCGAAAATGATAGGACCCACTAACATTCCCATCAATTGAACGAGACTGCCTGTGTCCTTACATCTTCATCCACTGGGTTTTTACAGATCTTTTAAATTCTGGAGCTAAATATTTTTATTTTATTTATTTATTTATTTATTTATTTATTTTTATTTTTTTGGCTGCTCCGCACAGCTTGCAGGGTTTGAGTTCCCCGGCCAGGGATTGAACCTGCGCCCTCGGCAGTGAAAGCGCAGAGTCGTAACCACTGGACCGCCAGGGAACTCCCTGGAGCTAAAGATTTTTAGAGGCAATGTTATGATTTGGTACAATTTAAGTTCATTTGCTAATGTTTGTTATCGCTTCCGTCAGGGTACAAAGCGTTTAAAGGTATGGTGGTTCCATTTTAGATAGGCATTTCTTGCAAGGTTTTCATTTGGGGTTTATATCTTCAGGCTTTTGGAAACCTGAAACTAAAGTCTTGTCCCTTCCCGACATTTCTTCCCCAGGGTTTCCTGTTGGAGCTGACCCATTTCCTGGACCCTGGCTGCAGGTTGTTGAATGTGGATGCATGGGCCTTCTCAGGGCTCCATAAGGGGAAATAACTGATTTCCAAGGCCTCACATCTTACAGGGGGCCAGGTTGAGGAAGCTTCTTGAAGCCGGCTGATGCTTAAGCTAAGCTTCCCATCCAAACGGGCTTCCCCCAGCAGGCTTTAGAACACACATTTCCTAACCCAGATGGCCTTGCCAGCCTGGACACCTGGCTGGGAAGTAGGAGCTGGCACCTCCTGTGTCCGCATTAGTGGTGCTCCTGTGATGGCACTGACAGTCTCAGCCGCGCTCCTTCCCCGCCATCCCCGAGGAGTGCTGGGGAGATGGAAATGGGCTTGGCCAGGGCGCCTTTCCATAGCAGCTCCACTCAGGCACCAGTTAAGCCAAGGTGGATAAATTATCCCTCCTTGAAAGGTCACTGCTACGGGACGCCCCTCTTTTAAAAGCCAAATTAGGAAGAAGCAAGATCGTCTCTAGGGAAAATAGTGCAGTGGCCTCTTGATTCTGGGTGCCCTCAGCCCGTTTTTCTGCCTTTCTCCCTCCCTGCCCCTTAGGGTACACCCTGAAAACACACCTTTATACCTCTTGGGGGCACGTGGAGCCCTGCTTTCTCTCCAACCAGTCCTAGGGGATGACCTTGGTATCAGTCATTTACACACTAGTATGAATTTAGGGTACTAGATTTTGGACACAGCAGTAGGGGGAGGAAGAGCTTCAGGTAGGGGCTTTAAGGTGTGGCTGCTTCTTACTCTCTGAAATCACTCCATGAAAATGATCCTTTTTTGAGTGTCAAGTGAATTCAGAGATATTTAGACAAGGTAGGAGGTGAAGAAATAGTGTCCTCTTAAGAAAAATGAATGATTTTGGCCACTCTAAGGTCCCCAACCACCCATGCTTGAGTGATGACTTCCATAAATATACTTCGTGTTTTTTAAAAGCTCTTTTAATTTAAACCGTATAATATACCCACACAAGCCTTCAAATTTTTTTCACATGGGTAGTGAGTGAATACACTCAAAAATAAAAGAGTGAATCTGCATTGTTAAGACAGGCAGGCAGGGATGATGAAGATTTAACTTGTGGGACTGTCACCCTCAAGCTACAGTAATTCTCCAGAATGAACACAGAGATGTGGCAGCATCCCATACCTCCTGGCCTGTGCTCAGGCTGACACCTGCATTGTGACACATGACTGACAGGTAACACGATGAACTGAAAACATATCAATCCAAAGGCCAGCCCAAGGAAAGCCTTGTTAAGTTATAACATGCTCCAGAAGTTCCATTTCCAGAACTTTCGGCCCAGGGGCAGTATGTGGTGGCCGGTGGTCATTTTTAGGGTTAGGGTCCTGGTTTGAGGAATTACATTTCCTGACAACCATGCGGACTGTTTAGAGCACAGTGTTGCCAGATGGTCTTTGCCTTACCTGAAAGCAGCTGGTTGCCACGGATTGCGCCCCCCACCCCCAGCCGCCCCCAGGGCTGGGCTGATGGTGGAGATCTGGCTGACTCATCCTATACCTCTATGGATTTCATCAGCATCCTGGCATCAGGAGCAAAATGAGAGGCAGCTAAAGTTTGGGTCTGCTTCGAGGTGTTCAATCAACACTGGCTTTTCTCTCTTTCTGTCTTGACCTTTGGTGGTTAGCTTGAGCTTTCCACTTGCAAAATCCTGGGCTCTTCACTCTGAAAGAGACCATAGAATTCGTCCAGTCTGCCCCACCTATTGCAAATTGCAAAACTGAGACATCCTTCTTTAAACCTATGGTGGGAGGATGTTGCCTCCAGGCCATGCAATGTCCCACAGATACCAAGGAAGGAAAGGCTAGCCCTGGGGGACTTCTCTGGCAGGCTCAGTGTTCCAGATTCATTTAACAGGCGAGACTGGAAAGTTATTTCTGTCAAAGGCACAGGGAGCAAAGTTTTAAGAAGAAAAATAGAGAATATTCATTTTCTCAGCTAGAAAGAACTTTGGAGAAGAGCTGTTCCTGCCCCCCATTGTCAGAAAAAGACACTGAGGTCCAGAGTGGTTCCCAGGCTCACCCAAAAGGACCGAGCTCTAAGGCAGACTTATGGTGGATTGGCTTGGGATCCAGGGAATTGTTGAAATTTCAGCAAAGCTTGTTAACCAAGATGTGAGGAAAGAGGAGGAGGGAAGGGGATCCTGCCAGTGAGGGCCGTGGGCTCCGAGGCACCTGGGGGAAGGTGCAGATGGTAGCTGTGGGCCACCAGGGACCTTTACAGCTCTGCACCTCGGTGGGCAGATACTGAAATGGATAATTACTTACTATGTTCTTGGCTGACATGGCCCTCCATGAAGCAGGATATTAGGACTTAGTAAAATAATGCATCCTGCAGAACACATTTCATTGACTCCTGGTCTAGAAATATTTCTGGGAAGGTTGGGAGAATGCGAAGGCCCCATGAAATGGACTAGAGCTGGGTCCATCGGGGGCTCCCATAGGTGGCCACAGTCACAGGCAGCTGTCTTAGAGCAGTTTCTTTCCTGCCACCCCCTGGCTCCGTAATGCAAGAGCGGGAAGTGTCAGGAACTGCCCGGTGACTCCCCTGCCCGGCGTGGGTTCAGAGCACTTGCCCACACAGAGTAGTGGATGCAGTGGACGGGGGCCATTGGCTCTGCCCCCAGGCAACAAGCAGATCCTGCTATCAAGGTAGCACCGTCAGGGGCTTCAGAACAAGGGGACGCGGTGAGTATGCCTCTAGTGACAGGGGTGCCCTCATCTTGGTCTTCTGCTATGTCCCCTTGCTGGACCACTCAGTTCCCCCTCTGGCCCCCCTGGTCTATTCCCCTTAACTCAAGAAATCTGACTTTTAGGCCAACTGGATTTCTTGAGAGGGCCAGCTTTCTGGCTCTCCCCATGAGCCCACCTCCGCAAGAGGCCTGCTCACGGCAAAGTCCCTTTTGGCGGCCGGAGGAGAAGTCTTTGGGCAAGGCTGTCGGACTCCCATGGTGAGTTGGCTGAATTGTGTGCATATGGGGATGTGGATCTGGCAAAGCCACAGCTCCAAAAGAGAACGCAAAATGCCCTAGAACTTGGCCTCCTGCCCCCACAAACGTGGTAATTCCAAATGTCACCTTGGCATTTCCTTCTCAAATAAACTCTGTCTTGTTCCTATCACAAGGAAACTGGAAACAGGGACTGCGGAACTTCTGTGTTGATTTCTCAGTCCTCTGATTGACTTGCTATGTGACATGCTGAACTATTAAGTTTTCTTTCATGGATAAATGTGGACATGGACTTTGTGATTTTTAGCGGTTGAGTACTAGAGGCCTGTGGTTTATTTTGAGTCAAAGAAAAGAATTTGGACTTCCATATTGTGTGTGTGTGTGTGTGTTTATAGGAAAAGGATATAAGGTAAAGAGTAGCTAATATTAATTGATTGTGAAGAGCCACATGGATATTTTAAAAAAACATCACAGATGGTTCAAAGG
This sequence comes from Physeter macrocephalus, assembly GCF_002837175.3. NCBI lineage: Eukaryota > Metazoa > Chordata > Mammalia > Artiodactyla > Physeteridae > Physeter > Physeter macrocephalus. Next base: position 168,621,471 of record NC_041224.1, read on the forward strand.
TTAGGAGATATCTTGATAACATTGCCATCAGAAACTAAGGAATGGGGATGATTTGGGTAGAAGAGTTGTGCTTGATTGTTAAGGCAAGAAAGCAGAAGTAATTAACAAAGGAACACTTTGAATTTAAAGAGGTGCTTTGCAGGGAGATCACCTCTGTGCTTTGTGACCATGAGAGGGGTGGGATAGGGAGGGTGGGAGGGAGGGAGACGTAAGAGGGAAGAGATATGGGAACATATGTATATGTATAACTGATTCACTTTGTTGTAAAGGAGAAACTAACACACTATTGTAAAACAGTTATACTCCAATAAAGATGTTAAAAAAAAATAAAATAAAAAAGCAAAAAAAAAAATAAAATAAAGAGGTGCTTTGCCTCTCGGGAACATGTGAAAAATGTTTATGCTTCAGTTCTCTGCAAAGTTCTCGTGAAACACAAGGGAGATGCAGGGAAAAAAACCCACCCATTTTGAAGATGGTGAAATGAAGACACAGAAGGTACCTGACACAGTAATTCTGGGACAAAGGTGGAATTTGAATCTAGAGTTTCTTTTGTTAAGAATATAAATATGGGGACTTCCCTGGTGGCGCAGTGGTTAAGAATCCGCCTGCCAACGCAGGGGACACGGGTTCGATCCATGGTCCGGGAAGATCCCACATGCCGCGGAGCAACTAAGCCTGTGCGCCACAACTACTGAGCCTGCGCTCTAGAGCCCGCGAGCCGCAACTACTGAGCCCGCGAGCCACAACTACTGAAGCCCTCGCGCCCTAGAGCCCGTGTGCCACAACAAGAGAAGCCACCGCAATGAGAAGCTCACGCACCGCAATGAAGAGTAGCCCCCACTCGCCACAACTAGAGAAAGCCTGGGCACAGCGATGAAGACCCAGCACAGCGAAAAAAAAAAAAAAAAAAAAGAATATAAATATTTTTTCCTATTTTGCTCTGTCTGAAAAGGCCTTGGAGAGAAGCTAGTGATTTCCCCGTACAGTCAACTCTTGGCATTGTGGGAAGAGAGAAGGTAGAGGACTGGGAGAGAGAGGAGGGGCCAGCGAATCAAGCTCATCATCACATCGTATCACGAGGGTCTTGGTGTCCAGTGTGGTGCGGACAGGGAGAGAGAGCGCCTGTAGACACTGGACCCTCTTCATTGCCAAGGTACCCCTACTAGTTTCCGAATGAACACTGGCTCTGTGGAGAGAGTGGGCTTGGGGCTTTCTGGATCAGGATCTACACACCTCCGTTTTCATGTCCACAAATGACCTCCTTGACCTACGGGGGGGCAGGGGGGGATCAGTTAAAACATGGATAGATACATTCATTTGGAATTTATTTTGGTGATTTTAGATTAGGAAGAACAGAACTTTCTCTCAGAAACAAGTATTAAAAGTGTGTTTTTGAGATTAGCTGTGTATCTTTAACGCATGCGTGTAATCAAAAAGACATTTGGAAACCACTGTGGACATTTACTTTAAACTGCAGATATTTATAGACAAGCTCAAGCAAAACACACTTGGTGCCAGAGACACAGATTGGGTGTGGGTCACTGTTTATATGGAAAGATTGGATTTTTTTGTGCTGCGTTCTAAGAAACCTCCTGCGTTCCTGGGGGTGTGGGGAACGTTTCCTAGTAGAGTTTATCTGTTTGGATGGTAGGGAGTTGATAATTTCCCTTGTGGCAATATTAGGTGCCACATGGTTGTTAGAGGGGGAAGCTGGTGAAAGTTCAGGATACTCTATACTGTGTGGGGCTGCTAGATACTGAATGCACTTCAATTCCAGCCCTCAGTTCCTTATTAAAATACCTACTGAGGGATTCTACAGTTTCCTCTTAACTCACATACTTACTCTATGGAGAATACTGTGCCTTTCACTCTTCTGTATCACCAGTGGAGGATATAAATTAGGACTGACTTTCTGGAGAGCAATTCGGCAACAGGGATCCAAGGCCTTATGATGTGAATACTCTGACCCAGTGATTCCACTTTTAGGAATTCATTCCAAGGACATAGAGCTTTGTACACGATGCCTGAATAAGGCTGTTCATCTGACATTGTTCACAGGAACAGATAAGCTAAGTGTCCAATAGAATGAGGGTGGCTAAGCCATTGGTCATCACAGCGTCACACAGGTACTCCACGAGCATTTACTGAGTGCCTACTACTTCTGTGTGCCAGGCACACAGAAGGTGCCATGATACGGTCTCAAGCCCACCCGAAGCTCACACTTTTGTAGTAGAAACAGACTTCATACATTGTGAAGTGGAAGAAAGCAGGGTACAAAGTATATTTACAGGATCTCATTTTCATTTTATGAATAGAAACACTCTGGAAGACCGTCTGAATTAACAAAGGTGTAGAAGCTTTGGGCAATGAAGTTATAGACGAGCTTTTCCTCCCTTTTTATTTTTCTCTAGTTTCCAAGTTTTTCGCAGTGACCACTTATTATATATACTGTATATACTATGTGTATATATATATATATATATTTTAAACGTGGCTTTGAGGAAAGAGAGAAAGAGAAGTGAGCAGAACTGGGTTCTAGACCCAACTCGTTTTTTAAAAACTTGTGCTGAGCCCTTGAGTGAGTCTGAGAACTGTCCTGAATGTCCTCTGAACGGCTTGAGGAGAGGCCTCCTAGGGCTCCAGCTCAGGACACAGAGATCTCAGCTCTGTCCCTTCTGAGGACACTGGGGGTTTTGCTGCAGGGCTGGCAGGACCGGAGCTCTCCTGGGGAGCCAGACAGCAGATGGGCTGCTGAAGCCCTGATCCCTGGGCACTGTTGGTCTCCAGGGCTCTGGTCCTCTAGGAACCTGGGGCTGTGCTCAAACCGGGAAAAGAGTTTCTGTATTAGTCATATAATTAAATGAAGGAAGTACCTCTCACCTGGTGAAAAAAAATAAGCTGCGGTTGACTTGTACTAACTCAGCCTAATGTCCCCGCACCCCGAGCAAACAAGGATGGCAGCTGCATGGATTGAGCCTTGCCCGGTGCCAGTTACAGTGCAAAAAGCATTTCACAGACATTTTCCTCGTTGAGGCTCATGATACACCCCGAAGTGTAGGTGCTCATTGCCCCCATTTTACAGGTGGGGACCTTGAGCTCAGAAGACAGGTAACCGGAGCAGGTCACTGGAGTAGAAGAGGCTGGCATTCAAACCCCAGTCCGTCTGCTTCGAAGCAACATCTTTAACGTCTGCTCTGTACTGCCTTCCACTCCAAGAGGCAAGCTCTACCATAACCATAGAAACAGATGTCTAAAGCCAGGGGAGTGTGTGAAGGATGAGGTAATCCATCAGTGGAAGGACTCTGGGAAGCTGAGGGATGCAGAGGCTTAGAATGGCAGAAGGTTATTTCTGATAAAAGTGGTTTCTTTTTGTCTTGCGGCATCTTAGTTCTCCGATGAGGGATTGAACCCAGGGCCCACGGCAGTGAAAGTGATCCTAATCACTGGACCGACCGCCAGGGAATTCCCATTTCTGTTGAAAGTTGATGCAGAGAAAGTTACTCTTTTTTTTTTTTTTTTTTAACATCTTGACTGGAGTATAATTGCTTTACAATGGTGTGTTAGTTTCCGCTTTACAACAAAGTGAATCGGTTATACATGTACATATGTCCCCATATCTCTTCCCCCTTGCGTCTCCCTCCCTCCCACCCTCCCTATTCCACCCCTCTAGGTGGTCACAAAGCACTGAGCTGATCTCCCTGTGCTATGCGGCTAATTCCCACTAGCTATCTATTTTACATTTGGTAGTGTATATATGTCCATGCCACTCTCTCACTTTGTCACAGCTTACCCTTCCCCCTCCCCATATCCTCAAGTTCATTCTCTAGTAGGTCTGTGTCTTTATTTCCTTCTTATCCCTAGGTTCTTCATGACCTTTTTTTTTTCTTCTGGAGTATAATTGCTTTACAATGGTGTGTTAGTTTCCGCTTTACAACAAAGTGAATCGGTTATACATGTACATATGTCCCCATATCTCTTCCCCCTTGCGTCTCCCTCCCTCCCACCCTCCCTATTCCACCCCTCTAGGTGGTCACAAAGCACTGAGCTGATCTCCCTGTGCTATGCGGCTAATTCCCACTAGCTATCTATTTTACATTTGGTAGTGTATATATGTCCATGCCACTCTCTCACTTTGTCACAGCTTACCCTTCCCCCTCCCCATATCCTCAAGTTCATTCTCTAGTAGGTCTGTGTCTTTATTTCCTTCTTATCCCTAGGTTCTTCATGACCTTTTTTTTTT
>NC_041224.1:168626487-168628474 GCF_002837175.3 Physeter macrocephalus
GTACCACAGTGTTCATTGCAGCTCTATTTACAATAGCCAGGACATGGAAGCAACCTAAGTGTCCATTGACAGAGGAATGGATAAAGGAGATGTGGCACATATATACAATGGAATATTACTCAGCCATAAAAAGAAACGAAATTGAGATATTTGTAATGAGGTGGATGGACCTAGAATCTGTCATACAGAGTGAAGTAAGTCAGAAAGAGAAAGTTACTCTTAGTTGCCTTTTCTGGAGGGTTATAAATGAGGAAATTGGGGTCTGAGTGAGTGAGAGAGAGAGAGAGAGAGAGAGAGAGAAATAACCACCCTCCCTTATGCTCACTATAATAACCTTTCCTCCTGCTTGTGATTTGAAATCAAAGGCCAGCTATTATACCTTACATACCTATACCTCCCCAAAGAGTGATAACTTATACCAAGACCTGACCTTTGTTGTTGACTTTTTTTCTTGAAATTCTTTCCTTGCTGGGTTCTAGCTTTGCTTATTTAGTAGGTATTAAAAGATAATAAGACAGGGATTTCCCTGGCGGTCCAGTGGTTAAGGCTTCGCCTTCCAATGCACGGGGTGTGGGTTCGATCCCTGGTCAAGGAACTGAGATCCCACATGCCTCACGGCCATAAAACAGAGGCAGTATTGTAACAAATTCAATAAAGACTTTAAAGATGGTCCACATCAAAAACCCCCACAACTTTATAAAAAAAAAAGATGATAAGACAAATAGGAGATACCAGGGACACACAGATAGGACAGTTTAAGTTAGAATGAGGATAAGGAATTGTTTATTTTCCGCATCAAAAGAATGTTCTGATATGATAGGTACTACAGTTGACCTTTGGACAGCATGAGTTTGAACTACGTGGGTCCACTTATACGTGGACTTTTTTCAATAGTAGATACTGTAGTGCTGCATGTTCCATGGTTGGTTGATGCCACAAATGGGAAGGAACAGCAAATAGGGAGGGATCGTGTATAACTCTAACTTATACACAGAAAACAAATAGCCAGTTCTTCCTGTTGTGCATTCAAAATGCACACGTTGGGGTATTAGCTAATTATTTGTCATGCATTTGCCACCCATGACTAATCCTATTTTATGAATGAAATGAAAGCAGGGAGGTGAAAATACTTGCATGACCTCTCAAAGCTGAGCCATTGGTAGAAACAGCACTTGAACCCAAGTTCCCTTCTGCTAACACACTAAGCTACTGTTCCATTTAAACCATGAGTCATAAGCCATCAGGAACTGGTATAAATACTCTGGTGGCTTTTGTCATCCTCTCTTCTTTTCTCTAAAGGGCCAGATAGTAAATATTTTAGGCTTTGCAGGCTATATGGTTTCTGCTGGGACCGCTCCACCTTCCCCCTGTCTTGGGAAAGCAGCCATTGGTGATATATAAACTAATGGCTGGGGCTTTGTTCCAATAAAATTTTATTTACGAAACAGGTAGTGGACTTGACTGGCTGGCAGGTTGTAGTTTGCTATCAAAGGTTCCTTCTTCTTCATTCCTGATGTTGGGTGGGAAAGTCAAGTTAGCCATGAGAAATGTTCAGTTCAAACACTCAGCAGGCTCTGAAGTTGGGTAAAGGCTGATGTGTAAATTACGTCCGTGGCTGGGAAGGCTGGCCGGTTAGGATAAAACTGAGAACTGTATGTTCAAGCAATAGACTGTACCTAACAAGCAGTAGACGGCCAGTCATCCCATGAACATGGGCGTGGCCTCAAGGGAGACGTTGGGGAGACTCTGGAGAATTCAGGGCACGTGAACCCCTGAACTAATCAGCCTGGGGGTGTTTTCCGCTATTGAGGGGCATAGTTGCATTGTCTGCCTGCACAGTCAGAATGTTCCATCCTGACCACAGTCTACGCCTACAATCCATTTCTCCCATCAGAATGTGGACCCCAGGAAGGGCCTAATTACCACAAATGTGGTGCAATGAGCTCCCTGTTTGCCTCATCATCCACAGCAAAGAGCAGTTTTTATT
>NC_041224.1:168628974-168664145 GCF_002837175.3 Physeter macrocephalus
TGAATGTACCACAATGTTCATTGCAGCTCTATTTACAATAGCCAGGACATGGAAGCAACCTAATTGTCCATCGACAGATGAATGGATAAAGAAGATGTGGCACATATATACAATGGAATATTACTCAGCCATAAAGAGGAATGAAACTGAGTTATCTGTAGTGAGGTGGATGGACCTACAGTCAGTCATGCAGAGTGAAGTAAGTCGGAAAGAGAAACACAAGTACTATACGCTAACACATATATATGGAATCTAGAAAAATGGTACTGATGAACCTAGTGGCAGGGCAGGAAAAAAGATGCAGACATTGAGAACGGACTTGAAGACACAGTGGGGGAAGGGGAGGCTGGGACGTAGTGAGAGAGTAGCACTGACATATATACACTACCAAATGTAAAACAGATAGCTAGTGGGCAGCTGCTGCATAGCACAGGGAGATCAGCTCGGTGCTTTATGACCACCTAGAGGGGTGGGATAGGGAGGGTAGGAGGGAGATGCAAGAGGGAGGAGATATGGTGATATATGTATGCATATGGCTGATTCCCTTTGCTGTACAGCAGAAACTAACACAACATTGTAAAGCAATTATACTCCAATAAAGATGTATAAAAAAGAAAGAAAGAAAGAAATGAAACCCAAAGAATTAGACCCAGGGGTTTATATATCAGTTTAACAAAGAGTGATAAATTGTAGAGATGTGACATACTAAAGGATGATGGGTTTATGGGAAAGTGATTTGGAAGTACACAGGGGAAACTAATGGGAAAGAAGGGTTATTCTAGTAAAAGGTGTCTTTGGGCAGACCCATCTCAGCTTCAACTCCCCTTCTCCAATGATAAGAATGTTTTCCTCTTCTTGGTACAGAGAGGACACCTTTCTCACGGGAAATGTATGCTCTGCTTGTAGGCAGAGAGGGAAGGGCAGACAGCCCTCCCTGAATCTGCTGATTTTCAAGTGTCTTCAGCTCAAAATAATCAACAGGCCAAAGTGGCAGCTTTGGGGATGGTATGTTCTGATCCCCTCAGGACGGGGAAGCAAGGGCTGCAGGGTGGCTTGGGGAACGACTCTCACACGTCAAAGGTGAGAAGAGTGAAATATAAGAGAGAAACTAGGGGCTTCCCTGGTGGTGCAGTGGTTGAGAGTCCGCCTGCCGAGGCAGGGGACACGGGTTTGTGCCCCGGTCCGGAAAGATCCCACATGCCGCAGAGTGGCTGGGCCCGTGAGCCATGGCCGCTGAGCCTGCGCGTCCGGAGCCTGTGCTCCGCAACGGGAGAGGCCACAACGGTGAGAGGACCGCGTACCGCGCAAAAAAAAAAAAAAAAAAAAAAAAAAAGAGAGAGAGAGAGAGAAACTAGGCAGTCACAGCTTCCCCAAACCCTACTTCCCAAATGCAGCTTCCACGGTGTCTAATGCTGTCGCCAATACCACCATCTTTGAGTTTGTTTGTTTGTTTGTTTTTAATCTCAAAACACTAACCACTGTCACACCAACTGTAACCATTTCTTCTTCTTTCTCTCCTTCTCTCTCTTACACACACACACACACACACACACACACACACACACACACCCTCCTCGACACTTAGAGGAAAGTTGATAGCATTTCCAGATGAACTAGAAGGGAGGGGACATGGCTCTATCTCTGTTTTCTTCCAGGATGTCAGAGGCTAATGTGAAAGGGCTGCTTGAGGACCAGGTGATGACGCTGATACTGGAAAACAAGATACTAAGGAGACAAGCCAGAACAGAGGAGAAGGTGCTAGAAAAAGGGAAAGAGGTGAATGAGGGAAGAAAAGGATGGAGAACGGGAGAAGCTGTCCTAACAGCCAGGTAACCAGGCACTACTCCACTCCCAGTGCACAGGCCAACTGGGCCAGAACAACGGAGCAACACCGCTCCCATAAAGCTTTTCTGCTGCAGGTCACAGAGGGAACCGGCTATTGTAAATGCATTTGCCCTTGGCCTCAGCATCAATCAGACTTGAGACCTTAGCGTCTGCAGTTGTAAGCTCTGGCCTGTCCTCACCTCCTCCCTGGGGCGAACCTCTGTGTAAATCACATGCCAAGACAACAGCAATGTCACCTCCATTAAGTGCAATTAAATTGCCAAGGAATATTCCTTATCACGCGATCGTAGAGCTAGCGTCTTGGACCTTAGAAACAGACATCAGCTACTGCAACCCAACTTTATTACAGAAACCGAGGCCCAGAGAAGTTGGTCAAGGTCATATAAGTGGTCAGGAGCAGAGCTGGTGCCAATTGTCAGGACAGCCCTCTTTCCACTCCCACGCTGCCTAACACACCACAGTTAATTTTAGTTCATCACACATTCGGCTTGTGCTTTCGAGGAATTTTATAGTCCCCACTCCATCTGTGCATTCTGCCATTCTACTAGCTTCACGTTATTCAGTGCCTCCCAACTATCTATTGATATCTGTGGCACTCTCCTTAAAAAAAAGAGGGGTCCAAGGGTTTAAACTGATTGTCATCTGTTTGTCATTTCGACAGCACAGAGATGGCAAAACATTCACAGCTGAGCGTGTTCTGTGTTATTCTGAAGGGCCAGTTCTAGGCGGACAGTCCACTTTGGGCAAGGGCGAAAAACATTTCTTCCAAGATTTACAGCCACTAAGAATAAGGTCACCATTGTCTACGTATGGCATACACCGTCACTTAGGAAGGTATTAGGTTTTACTTTTCAGGAGTGTTTCAAATAGAGTGAAGACCATTTAGGTGGAAACCTGCCGGTCAGAATGTATTCCAAGGTGCATAACTGTTAAAATAACACATGTAATGAAAAGTTAAAGGTTTGGTTTTTAGAATGACCAGTCATGAATGTTGAGGCTGTCAGGCTGCAGCACAAACCATTCCTGCGGCTCTTGATACCCAAAGACCGTTTAAGGAGCCATAATTATGACAGCATGGTCGCCTCTGGGACCTAGGAGCAGGTGTGCTCCTCATCTCTGTCAGAGCACCGGTCAAAAGCCACCCCACTTGAAATGGCTACAGGGTTTTCAAAATGCCATCGACTGTGGGCCAAAAAAAAAAACCAAAAAAACCCAAAAACCAACCAGCATCCAAATTGTCCAAATTAAGCATCCAAATTGTTACAGAAAAGTAGTTTATTTCATCTGCAAGTTGTGCATCTCAGGGAAGCAGAGACACAGCATTATTGTTTATGAAGCACCTACACACAGAATAGCTTTTTATTTGTGTGCAGATACTGTACGTACAGAGATGGCTATCTGTGCAGATAAATGCTTCAGGGACTTTGAACTTTAGAAAAATGGGATCTGGCTAAAGTTTCTCCTCTCTCTGCTCTCTCTACTGCTTTAATCTTTTATATCTGTACATAGGCCAGATGGAAATGGAAGCCTCTACTTCTCTAAGGTGTAGAAGTAAATAAAGGAAACGAAATTTCAAGGATGAACAAACACTTAGTATTCTACATGCAGTAACTTGTCTTTCTGCTGTCACCTAGGTTCTGACTTCTGTAATGAAGATGCCATTTAGGACTCAGGAAAATACAACGGTATTCAATGGCCTCCTAGTGCATTCAAAGCTCTGGGGTAGGCACCAAGGGTCAGGCTTCCAGCAGCTCTGTAAAGCAGACACCCGCCCAATAGTCACCGTTCCGAGTCTCAGTCCTGAACTGCTCATTTTGACCTGTCCACGGAGCTCACCTGCCCTCTTCCACACTCTCCCCAGCACTGACTTCACCCCTTGACCTGCTGTTTGTACTGCTTCTCTAAAATCAGTCACCTGTGGTCATCTTCTCGGCCACCCAGGCTTTCCTGCAACACGACTGCCATCCAGAACCTGCTCCTCCCGTTCACCTGAGGACCAGCTCTCCACCTAGCAGGCGCCCCAGCCAAAGGGGATAGCGTTCTCTACTCCCTGGGCAGGGCAGGACTCTAGCCATGTGAAAGAGTAAAGAAATGGATGCCATATCCCAAGGCTTCCAGAAGTTTACAGTTTCAGTTGGAGTACAAACACAACCACGTAAGATGGCGTGTGTCAACGGAGTGGCATAGAGGACCCTAGAGAAGACTAAATGAAGACCCGTCAGGGAGACGACCTTGCATGAGCAGATTTCAGACAGATGCAGGGTATTTCAGAGAGGAAAAAGGCATTCACTCATTCGTTCAACAAACATGGCTTCCGTGTGTTAACAGGTATAGGGTACTTCAGCTAATACACAGATAAATACGCCAAGGAGCTAACACGAGGTGGTGTGCACACCAACATCTCTAATGCTTAAATGGCTGTGACAAGGGCTGAAAGAGTGATTGTAGAAGCCCCGGCTTTCCTTGGAGACTATCTTCTTCTCTTTCCAACAGCCCTCCCCGCTACCAAGATCAACAGCAGTGCTTCTGAGTGTCACATAAAGGAGCCAAAGATGACCCCTGTGTATTGGCCCCTAAGTTGTTTATTTCTTCAGTGCACTCTGAGACCCATTAGCTCAAAAGCCTGCTGGTGCAAAATTCAAATTTTTACACGTCCAATTATTTTTAAAATAGCCCAAACAAGATTTTTAGTCATTTAGAACCGACCTGCTTTGCATACCCCACAAAACTACACCCAGAATTTGCCTGTCATTAATAAGACAGAGCCTTATGCTTGTAAGACCCTAAGCCACTACCTACTGCCCTTTGGAGCTCGCTGACCTACAGACTCCCCAGCATGCTGCTGGGTGACAACACCTAGACACATGTAAACCCCTTCTTCCCGTACTCTCTCCCCTGGAGCTCCCATGTCCTCCTCCCCTTCCGAGTACCTACCCTCAACCCTCTCGCTGTAATCCACAAGGCCCCCCCCAGACTACTGCCCTGAGGGGTATCTACCCTCCTCCCCATGCAAACCTGCCTAAGTACTGCCCAATAAAGCTTGTGTGCGCTACTGCCACCTTGTGGTCATGTCTTTCCCCTTGATCAGCCCTCAAATCACTGGAATCTCCTCCACCAGGCTGCCATGTTTATAATCATGTGACCTTGCTCTCCAGGCCTGGACTGACTGGAGGAGGAGTACATACCTGACCCAAGCTACATACATCAGATTATCTTTCTTGGGAATATAGAATCGGGATTTAGAGAATAGGAAACAGCAAGTTAGACACACAAGTTTCCTTAAAATATATTCTCCCCCACTCTAAGAACAACTAAGTTTGTTTGAAGGGGTCTCTGTTACTTGTATTGAAACCTTGTTAAATAATTTAAAAACAGATACAAAAGAGCCCAGCACAGGGCAAGATGAGTTTCAACCACTGGCAATCAGGAAAGACTTCACGTAAGAAAAGAAACAGGCATTGGAATTAGGCCTTAAGGAATGAGTTCTTCACAAGCATTCATCCCCAGGCATGTGAATGAGCATGGTGCCTGCTCAAAGGGAAGGTGGACCAAGCTGGAGGAAATCATGAAGCTGGAGGGGAGGGGAGGATTGAGATCAGACAGGTAGGCTGCACCCAGCTGTGGATGCCTGTGGACACTCAGGCTGCAAGCCAGAGGAGGCCAATTTATCTGAAGGAAAACCAGGTTTTTTTTATTTCCCTGAAGTTCTGAAGTTGGGCTACATTCTGATAGTAAAGTCTTGGAGTGGAGCTGAAGTGACATGCTTCTATTCACTCTGTCTCCTTTACCTTCAGGAAAGCTAAAAATTATGGAGAAAGGGTTGCAAAAATGAATGCAAAGGTAGCTGGCTTCCTCCAGAACTACTGATCTATCACCATCTGTGAGTGAGGAGACCCCATCATAGGCAATGGAGATCTACTGGCAACACAGAAACTGGAAATGTGATACATTAGGAAGTTTTAGGCAGAGGTGCTGAAGATGGTTTAGAGGAGGAGAGCCCAGAACCAGAAGGTCAGGGGTAAAAGGATAAAGCCTGACCTGGGATGATGAGGCCAATAGGAATAGAGAGACTAGAGCCCAAAGTCCCTCAAGGAAAAGCAGGAGTTAAGATTGAGACTGACTAGGGTAGGAGGGGGCAGTCATGCCTTCTCTGTAGGGGTAAAGCCAAGGGAGATTGAAGGATCTAGAGCCATGGATAAAACTTTAAAAGTTAGGGAAAGAGGAGAGTTGGTTTCTGATACTAGGAGAAGGGTATCTAACAGAATAATACTCTCGCAAATAACAAATACTAAACTTTAGATTTAAAACACAAACAAATGTGCAAACAAACGAAAATATTACCTGAAAGCATCAGGAGTCACAAAAGTGGCAAACACTGTCTACACCTGAATGAAGGAAAAGGCAATAGATGGAATTTCTGCTTTTTAAAACTTCACTAGTCAGTGCTGCATAAAGCACTTAAAACTTGGATGGAAAACCTTCAAGGTGTTACTGGCTTAAAGAACCAGAAAACAGAGCCTAAGGCATCCACAGCAGCTATAAAGTGAGGGTGAGATCCCAGAAAGGGAGAATCTGAGAAGGCGAAGCCCCAGTTTTTGTGCAAAAACTCTGCTCAAATCTTTGGCTATATGTGTGTGAGGAAGATTACAAGCTTCAAGCAAAGGCTAAAAGAACTGAAAAGATTTAGGTGCTGCCCACCACAAGAAAGACAGGGCTTGGAATCAGACTTAATTCAAGATAACTGCCTGACAAAACAAAGCAAATCAACAATTTTCAAGAATAACAGAATCCAGAGTCTCTAAAATGTATCATCCACAACATCCAGGTTACAATCCAAAATGAGTACACATATGAAGAAACAACAAAATATAACCTGTACTCAAGAGAAATGTCAAAAGCAATCAAAAAGACTGAACCCAAAAAAATCCAGATTTTGGAATTACAGACAAAGATTTTAAAAGTCTATTCAAACTATTCACATGATATTTTACCACCAAAAACTCTACTCATAGCATAAACAAAATATGCTCATAATGAGCAAGAACCAAATGCAACCAAATGAAAAATAAAAATCTGAAATTAAAAAGTCTCCTGAATGGCCTTAAGAGCAGAATGGAATGAAGAGAAGAGAGTATATGAACTTGAAGACAATACAGATTAATTTAGTCTGTAAAACAGAGAGAAATAAAGACTGGAAAAAATTAGAACCTTGGGTACCTATGAGACTCTCTGTCTATCTATCTATCTATCTACCCATGTAGAGCAATTAAAGCCTGAGAAGGAGAGGAGAGGAGGACAGGCGAGAAAGAATGAGGAACAAAGATTATTTAAAGATATAACATCCTAAATTTCCCAAATTTGGTTAAAGACTTAAATTTTCACATTTAAGAAGATCAGTAAACATCAAGCAACATATAGACAACCAAACCACACCTAGGCACATGATAGTCAAACTTCTAGAGGGAAAAAAAAATTAAAAACAAAAACAGAAAAGATGGTGAATGTACCATTCACCAAGGGTAGGAAACATGTTAAGTAGAGAAGACCAAAGATAAAGATGACAGCAGATTATTCATCAGAAAGAATGCAAGTCAGAAAATAGTGGAGCCATATCTTTAAAGTGTTGAAAGGAAAAAACTGTCAAACTAGAATTTTATACCCAGTGAAAATAGCTTCCAAAAACTAAGTGAAATAAAGACTTTTTCAGACATATGAAAGCTAAAAGAATTCATCACCAGAAGACCTGAATGCTAAGAAATTTTAAAGGAAGTCATTCAGGAGGAGGGAAAGTGATACCAGATAAAAATTTGGATATACACAAAAGAATAAAAAACACCAGATATGATAACTATGTAGGTTAACATGAGGATTTTTTTTCTTATTATTTAAATCCCTTTAAAAGGCAATTGACTGTTTAAAGCAAAAATAATAACAATGAATGGTGAAGTTTATAACAAACATAGAAGTAAAACTTATGACAACAATAGCATGAAGACCAGGAGAAAAGAAATAGCAATGTACTCTTTTAACATTCTTATACTACATATTAATTAGTACACTAGTACTTGAAGGTAGACTGTCATAAGTTAAAGATGTATACTACAAATATATACTACCAATAAAGCAACCACTGAAATACTACAGAGATATAGCTATTAAGTAAACAAAGGAAATTAAATAGTCGAAAAAGAATGCTCAATCCAAAAGGAGACATAAAAGAAGAAAAGGGCAGTAAAGAACAGATTCAATAAACATAAAGCAAATAACAAAGTGGTCAGTTTAAACCCAACCAAATCAATAATCACATTATAAGTAAATAGTTATAGTTATATCCCAATTTAAAGACAAAGATTGTCAGATGAGAAAGAACAAGACCAAATCACAGGCTGCTTATAAGAAACCCACTTTAAATATAAAGTCACAAATTAAAAGGATGAAAGAAGATACACCCATACCACAGTAACATTAATCTAAAGAAAGCTGGAGTGGCTCAATTACTATAAGACAGAGTAGATTTCTAATCAAAGAATGGGCAATTTCATAATGATAGAGGAGTCAATTAATCAAGAGAACATAACAACCCTAGATGTTTAGACACCTAATAACAGAATTTTTAAAAACATGAAGAAAAGTGATAGAACTGCAAGGAAAAATAGGTAAATCCACAATTATAGTCTGAGATCTCAAAAACTGATAGAACAAGTAAACAGGAAATCGGTAAGGATAGAATTGAACAACACTATCAATAAAATTGATCTAATGTCAAGAACACTATGCCCAACAACAGAACACTACACATTCAAGTGCACATGGAACATTTACCAAGATAGATCACTTTCTGAGCCATAAAATATACCAATATATGAAAAGGACTCAAGTCATATAAATATGTTCTCTATCCATAATGGAATTAAATTAGAAATCAATAGCAGAATGATATTTGGAAAAGTCTTAAATAATTGAAAAATGAATAACACATCTCTAAATAACCTATAAGACAAAGAGGAAAACAAAAAAGAAATCAGAAAGTATTCTGAACTGAATGAAAATGAAAACACAACATATTACAATTCATGGGGCGCTGCTAAAGCAGACTTAGAGGAAAGTTTAAAACACTGAATGCCTATATTAAAAAAAAAAAAGGTCCCAAATTAATAACTTCAGTGTCTTCCATCTTAAGAAACTACGGGGGAAAAAAAAAAAAAAAAAAAAAGCAGATGAAACCCAAAGCAAGCAGAAGAAAGGAAATAAGAAAGAAAATAATAGAGTCAAAAATAAATTAAATAGAAAAAAAAGGGGGGGAATAAATCAATGAAAATAAAAGCTAGTTCTTTGAGAAGGTCAATAAAACTAATAAATCTCTAATTAATATTATCAGGGAAAAAGGAGAGAAAAAAACAAATTGCCAAAATCAGGAATGAGAATGGTGATGTCACTACAATTTATAGATATTAAAAGTATGTTAAGTGGGCATTATGAACAACTTTATGCCAATAAATTCAGTAATTTAAATTAAGTTGACAAGTTCCATGAAAGACACTAATTAACAAAAATCAATAGAAAAAATAATCTGAATAAGTTTACATTTATTAGAGAAACTGAACTTTTAGGTAAAAAAATTTTCGCATGAAGAAGACTCCAGGCCCAAATAATTTCAGTGGTGAATTCTACCAAACATTTAAGGAAAAAAATAATACTAATTCCTCACAAACACTTCCAGGAAATTGAAGAAGACAGAATGCTTTCCACTCTATTCTATGAGACCAGGATCACTCCAATACTAAAACCTGACAAAGATCACAAGAAAAGAAAACTAAAGACCAATACCCTTCAGGAACATACATGCAAAAATTCTTAACAAAAATGTTTAACAAATTAAATTCAAGGCTAAATGTAAAAGATAATATATATATGACCAAGTGGGGTTTAGTCCAGGAATGCTGGGTTGAAATAACATTAGAAAAATCAATCAATATAGTTCATCATAGTAAAAACTAAAAAATTCATATGATCATCTCAGTAGACACAGAAAAAGCATTTGACAAAATCCAGTATCTTTTCTTGGTAAAATCGGCAAACAAGGAATAGAAAGGAACTTCATCAGCTTAATTAAGAGCACCATTTTTTTTAATCCTATAGCTACTATCATACTTAAAGATGAAAGACTGAATTCTTTGTTCCTATGATGAGGAACAGGCAAGATTTTCTGTTCTCACCACTTCTATTTAATATTTCATTGTAGGTTCTAGCAGAACTTTCAGACAAGAAAAAGAAATAAAAGGCAATCAGGTGAAAAAGGACAAAGTAAAATTGTATTTGCAGATGATGTGATCATCTTTGTAGAAAATCCCAAACAATCTGCAAAAAAGACCCTGGAACTAACAAGTGATTTCAGCAAGGTTCCATCATCAGTATACAAAAGCAGTTGTATTTCTATATCTTGGCACATAATCAGAATTGAAAATATAATTTACAATAACATATAAACATTAAAATACTGAGGGATAAATCTGACAAAAGATGTGCAAGACCTGTACGTTAAGAACTACAAAAAATTACTGAGAGAAATTAAGGACCTAAATAAATGGACAGAAATACCATGTTCATGGATTGGAAGACTCAATTCATTAAAGTGTTAATTCTCTTCAAATTGATCTAAAGATTCAACATAATCCCAATCAAAATCTCATCAGACTTTTTGTGTAGCAGTCGCCAAGATGATTAACAATTCATGTGTAAGTACAAAGGACCCAGAATAGCCAAAACCACTTTCAAAAAGAATGAATTTGGAGGAACTGCACTACATGACCCTAGATTTATTATAAAGCCACAATAATCCAGACCGTGTGGTACTAGCATCAAGATAGACAAATACATCAATGAAACAAAATACAGAGTCCAGAAATAGACTCACACGTATTTGGTCAATTAATTTTAAACAAAGGTACAAAAGTAATTCAATGGAAAAAATGAAGTTTTTTCAACAAATGGTTCTGGAACAATTTGAATTCCATATATTTAAAAATGAACTTCAATACATACTGTACCTTGCACCATATACAAAAATAAATTCAAAATGGACCACAGAAATATAGGTAAAACCTTAAAACTTTTAGAGAAAAACATAAGGGAAAATCTTTGTGACTTCATGTTAGGCAAATACCTCTTAGTTATAACACCAAAAGTTCCATCCATAAAAAAAAAAAATTGATAAATTGGACTTCAAAACTAAGAAAGTCTGCTCTTTGAAAGACACAGTTAAGAGAATGAAAATACAAGTCATAGTCTGTGATAAACTATTTGCATATCACATACCTGACCAAAAAAAATACCATATCTAGAACATATTTCAAAACTCTCAAAACTCAGAAATGAGTAAATAACCAACCCAACAATACACTGGGCAAAAGACTTCAACGGACACGTCACTAAAGAAGATATATTAATGGCAAATAAGAACATGAAAAGATGCTCAATAACATTAGTTAGCAGAGAAATGCAAATTAAATCTATAATGAGATATTACTACTACATACTAATTAGAATGGCTAAAGTTTTTAAAGATCACACCAAGTTTTGGCAAGGATGTGAAGCAACTGGAACTCATACAATGCTGGTGGGAATGGAAAATGGTACAGATACTTTGAGAAACATTATGGCAGTTTCTTAAAAATTAAACATACACCTACCATATAATCCAGCCATTTCAATCTTGGGCATTTACCCAAGAGAAATGAAAACATATGACCATACGTAGATTTGCATACAAATATTCACAGCAGCTGTATTTCTAAAAGGCATAAACTGCAAACCCTCAAATGTCCATCAAAAGGTGAACGGAAAAATAAATTGTGACATGTCCATGCAAAGGAATAACGCTCAGCAGTAAAGAGATTGAAGTGTTAACACATACTACAACGTGGATGAACCTAAAATAATTATCCTGAATGAAAGAAGCTAGACCTACATCCTCATACTATGCTACACACTCACACTAGACACATCTACATACTATGTGACTCCATTTATATAAAATTCTAGATAGTGTATCTATAGTGACAGAGGCAGATTAAAGGTCACTTGCCTACTTGAAGGAGGGGCAGGATGAAAGGAGAGATTACAGAGGAGAACGAAGCTTTTGCAGGTGACGAATATCTTCATTACCTTGATTGTTAGATGGATTCACAGGTGTGTACATATGTCAAAACTTACCAAACTGTACACTTTGAATATACACAGTGTACTATGCATCAATGATACCCCAATAAAGGTATTTTTTGAAAAGATTACCTAATATCTTAAGACATGCATCTTAATGTTTTCGACCAACGTATTTCTATAGAAAAAAAGGAATCAAACCCTAGGGGCCTGGGGATATAACCGATAGTAGCCAGCTACAAAAATCTAATTTCTTTAAGTCTCATGCTATACCTTAATTTGTACACGTTACTGCCTAGTCCATAAATAATAATATGTTTTAATAATATGTTTTAATATAAACATAATGTTTAATATTACTTAACTAGTCAGAGTATGTAACATTGCTCCCCCCTCAAATCTTCAGGTGAAACAGATACCTCAAGAAGATGTACCCTGTTTTCTTTGTGGCATTGCTTATCCTGGCACATGACTAAAAGGAATATAAAAAAATTTCAGTAGCACAACTGTGAAGTCTAGATGCTTTGACTGTCTTCCTGTAGTGTTTCTCTCCCCCCACAAGTCCTCTTTTTTCTACTTGTAATCACTGGGAAACAAGGGCAGAAAATACACTTGCCACTGTTAGGCACTACTTTCCTCTTTAAAGGAAGTAACACCTAAGAATTCCAAATGTTTGTCACGCAATCGATTTGAAAGAAAGAAAAATACTTTAGACTCTTCATTTATCCAGGAAGGGGGCACTTTGGGTTCTGAATAACTGAACATTCTGGTTATTCCAGAAAATCTTTTCCTGTTGTTGTTTACTTTCCACTGGATTAAATCAAGCCTCCAGATTAGAATTATGAACTTTAGGTTTCATTCCATAGTCCTGTGGCTGTTGAGAAGGGTGGAGAAGAATCTGCAGTGGAGTGGCCCTCTGCCCCAGTCTCCCAGGTCTATAGGCTCATGTCTGCTGTGGTCTCCTGAGTACTTGCAAAACTTGTGGGCAGAACATACAATGAATGAATCTGATTCGTTGAGCTCGCTTTTTTATGATAAACAATTTGTAATTTTACGATGCTTTTTAAGTAAGTGATTTAAAATAAATAAGTCATTTTCTCTAGAATTAAAGAAATGATTAAAAATTACTTCCTGGAATAATACAGAATTGAGTTCAACTATGGCCAGGTTGACCTCAGCTTGCCAGAGAAGATGCTGTCAGAAAGATTAAGTACCTAAGAGTTCTAATTTCTTTACGATTTTCTCTTTCCCCTTCACTCAGTGCTTACGACATCCCAACGCTAGTAACATCAGAGCATTTATGTTGTTTCAAGTAGCTGAAAGCAGGGCTTCTCAAACTTGAATGTGCACATAAATCACATGGGAGCTTGTTAAAATGCAGATTCTGACTCAGTGGGTCTGGGCTGGAGCCTAAGACGCTGCATTTCTGACAAGGTCCCAGGTGATGCATCAGCCAGGTACAACATACATGCTGCTGGTTCCAGTCAACGCTTAGCAAGGGCTGAAACTGCAGTGGTTCTCAAAACGTGGTACCTGCATAAGCAGCAGCAGCATCACCTTGGCAACATGGGAGAAATGCAAGTCCTCCGGCCTCAGCCCAGACCTCCTGGACCAGAAACTGGTGATGGGCCCAGCTGTCTGTGTGTTAATAAGCCTTCCAGGTGATTCTGATGCACACTGATATCTGAGAACCTCTGGCTTAGAGAAAGAGGGACTAACTGACTGCAGCTAGTGAACACCAGGTCCATTTCAACAGGCCTGCAGTTCTAAGAGAAAGCCATGGAAACTTCAAGAAGAAGCCCAGTTACAGAGGACTATTTTAAACCAGAATGCGTTTAAGTCTTCCAAGAGACATCATCAGCTCTAATTTTTTTAAAGAAAGAAAATACCATGTGAAATACACAAACATAAAAGCTGTCTTGTTGACAAGGTACAATATATATATATATATATATATATATATATATATACCACCAGCATAATCACGGGCTCCATTTTCACTTATTTATAATAAACATGCCACAACCATATTTTTTAAAACCCTCTTCCCTTTCCAAATTCTATGTTTAAATTAGAACACACAAAACTACATCTATTCTTAAACTTTACAAACCTTAAATAATGTGTGAGCACATTACGAAACGATCAGGAAAACACGACACAGCCCCCGATTTAGAGAGGCGAAACAAAAATCTATCCATTGGGCAAACAACATAATCAGAGGATCTTATTTAGATCAATGTTGGCAAGTTGATTTTACCCCAACATTTCCACCGATAACCCAATGAGGATGAGATCAACCAGATTATTTTGAATAATTCTGCCATTTACCTAGAGATTTTTTTAAAAATCACCACGGTAGGCACCAGATAAAAGAGAACTAGCTGTACATGTAGGTAAGAAAGACTCAAAAGATAAATTAGATTGAATCACAGAGAAAGGTAGTAGGCTGACATACCAGAATTCAATAAAAACGGGAAAAAATTAATGGAGAAAGAAACTAAATTTTGGGGACTTCCCTGGTGGCACAGTGGTTAAGAATCCACCTGCCAATGGAGGGGACACGGGTTCGATCTCTGGTCTGGGAAGATCCCACATGCCACAGAGCAACTAAGCCCTTGTGCCAAAACAACTGAGCCCACGCTCTAGAGCCCAATAGCCATAACTACTGAGCCCGTGAGCCACAACTACTGAAGCCCGTGCACTCTAGGGCCCGTGCTCCGCAATGAAGAGTAGCCCCCACTAGCCACAACTAAGAAAACCTGTGCACAGCAACAAAGACGCAACGCAGCCCCCCAAAAAAAGAAACTAAATTTTTATACTCAGGCTCCCCTTAAGGTCATGTAGAGAATGGAAAGCCTATAAAAATTAGTACCTATAAAAAGAGCAGTCGAGAACATAAATAGACATTGATCATACCAAGTTGCTTGGGGCCACATGAACTCAAAGTCAAAAAACTATTATTGTGCCCGTACTTCATGCATCACCTGCACAGAGGGCAGCTACACACCAGTCTTCTCCATCCATGTCTTATTCTCTTCCAGCCGCCCTAAGAAAAGCATTCACACCAGCAGATGTTCTGGACTGATGTGCCTCTCAAAGTGTGAGCCGGGGATCAGCACCATCAACATCACCTGGAAATGCTGACTCTCTTGGGCCCCTCCCTGGACCTGTGATTCAGAATCTGCATTTTAACATCTCTAGATCTGTGGGCACATCCCACTTGAGGAGTGCTGCTCAAGCCTGCTTTCGGTCTCTTGGACCCACCTGTGACTTCCTGACTTTTTTCTGGTTGGTGTTGAGGTGAAGATACCGCTTCTCAATCACCCCAAACTCAAATATTTGCTCAGGAGGCAGTTCCTTGTAAAGAAGAAAATGTTCTTTATCAAACTGGAGTAGAAGCGATAGTATGACTCCTGTTCTACAGATTGAGAAAAATAGAGAATTATTGAAGGTCAATGCTTAGCATTAGCAAAGTACTAACGAAAAGCCATGTTTCTTCTTACTTATGTTATACCATACTGTCTGGTATTTCCTAGAAATCCCAAAAAGAAAAGGAAAAAGCTCCACTTAAGTTAGTGAATGTAGTTCTGACCATTGGACCTATAATCAAGAATGTACTCTATTACTTTTCTTTTCTTTCCTTCTTTCTTGTTTTTTTTTTTCCCCCAGCAGTAAATTAGGGTCAAGTCTCAATGCCTGCTGATACCTTGATCAATATCACTTCACAGCATCTTCCCTCTACTTGGAAGTTTGCCTGCATCTGGATGTGGTTGTTTACTTTTTTCTTTTTCCTACTTTGGAGTTCAGAGAGAATATACTTAATACTTTCTCTGTGATGGAAAGAAACCCCAGGATTCATTTTTCAAAGGAACACTGGAATTTTACTTTTTAGCCCTTAAAGAGAGGAATCTATCAAACTAAAGACTTAATCAAGTGCTCTCTGGTTTGGCTTTGAAGGCTTCTGCTCCCCACTCAGGACGGAGGCTTCCAAACCAAAGTCCCTACAAGCAAACTGCCCTAGCTGCAAAGAACACGGGAAAAGAAAGAAATCAGTCATCTTCTAGGCCAATGGTTTCTCAATCTTTGCTGAACGTCAGAGTCCTCTGGGTAGATTTTTTAAATCCCCATGGCCAAGCCACACCCCAGACCAATTAGGTCAGAACCTCTGAGCACAGAACCAGGCATCGTATTTTTTTCAAACTCCCCAGGTGATTCCAATGCACATCCAAGTCTGAGAACCAATGAGCCTGGCAGTGACACCCACAAAACCTCATGCTGACGCCATGAGGTCAGTTCTATCCGTGGCTCCGCACCTCCTATATTTTCTCCATTCTTCCTACGAGCCAGGCAGCAGAATCTTGGGGGATATACTTTCACTCACGTTCCAGAACGTGTTCTTCTGAAACAGCTGCTTCAATGGGGGTATCTTTCTTTGCAGTGCTCTTCCATGTAATAAAGAAATTCTTTCTCATTCCTTTAATATTCCTCCCCATTAAAGCATAACCTACAAACAGATGAATTATACTTATGCAGTGAGTATAAAGGACAGCTGTTTTATCTCAATGGAGCATTTTCTCTTTGTGATTCCATTATTTTACTCTGGCATGACATGCCTAATGTTTTAAGTAAGGCTCAGCTTTTCTTTCTTTCTTTTTTTTTACCTGGAGGTGAAATTTCAGCTGGAAATCTACTCTAAAAGATCTTCAAGAAACAGTCTGAGTAAGAACTCGGCCGTATTTATTTTTTATGAGTAGCTGAAGGCTGATCAAAACGTTCCTCCCAAGCCACAAAATGTGTAACCCTGGCATTTTTCAGGGCTATTTTTTGGCACACTGAACACAGGTCGAGACAGCATTTTATTTTAATTCTTCTTCTTGAACCTCCTGAATCTTCAAGCAGCAATTCTTAAAGAAACTCATTCATGGTTAGCAGATAATGCAGCCTTTTTTCACCCTGCAGTGACCTAGTACAGAGAAAATATAGTGAATACACTTCTTTTCTTTTTTTTACCAAAGAGGTGCCGTTAACTTGTCCTTGAATTGCGACTGCCTGTGTGTGAACTTCTAGAATATTTTCCAAATTGTCGTTTCAACAAGCAGAGCTTGCTGAGTTTGCCAAACCTACTTCCTTACCTTTGTCTGTTCTGTTCTTTGGCAACTCCTTTTGACAGGCTACCCCATTCAAGGTCTTTCCCGTGCTCTAATCCATCTCATTACATCCTCTTCAATTTTACTTTTACCTATTCATAATATGGATCTTCAAAGGAACTCCCCAAAAGGAGGGTGTCAGAATCACGATCAATTTTCTGTTAACATCGGAAGGAAGATTTATGTATATGCCCATAGAAACATACGTTCTTTGTAACTCCCAGTTAGTACAAAAGAGTTGAAGTCACATATTCTACTCCGTAAACTCGGTTCTATTTAAGCTAAAAGACTACATTATTAAAGACAAAGATTAAACAGTTGCAAATAATGGCACATTTGTTTGGTGCTGATTTTGAGTCTTTCCAAAACATCAACACTCTTTGCTAAAAGGTCACTGGAGGCAAAATACAGCGACCAGCCAAAATGTTTCAGGTGAGAAATGAAGGGCAAGAAAGACATGCCAGCATCTTAACAGCATCGATGGTGGGCTAAGGGCACAGGGGCTCCAAAGCTGGCAGACCTGGGTTCAAATCCTGGCTGTGTCTCCCTGGGCTGGATAGTCAGCCTATGACCATCCCCATCTCTAAAATGCAAATAATGGGAATTCCCTGGTGGTCCAGTGGTTAGGACTCCGCACTTCCACTGTCGAGGGTGCAGGTTCAATCCCTGTTTGGGGAACTAAGATCCCACAAGCCTCACTGCACGGCCAAAAAATAAATAAAAGAAAATGCAAATAATAGCAATAATGACCTTCACAGGGTTGTTGTGAGGATTAAAGGGCTTAGAAAGTAGTGAGTACAGGTCAGCTATTCCTACTGCATTTTAAAGAAATGCAACCCAAACAAACCCATGAGGCAAGAGGAGTGGGTATTATCTATATGCATCTTACTGCTGAGAAAAGTAAGGTTCCCAGAGATTAAATAAACTCATCCTCCTCACATATCTTTCTAAAACACAAAAATGACTATGCTGTTCCCTGTTAAAAACTCTTCAGTGGCTCTCATGACCAGGAAATTAGAAAGAGGCATAAAGTCCAAACTCCCTATCATGGCACAATCCCTGGATGAGATTTTTATTTTTTTCCAAAACTCAACCCCAAATCACTTCTGCCACGAAGCATTTCTGCAGCACCACAGATAATGTTGCCCCTCCCTCCTTTGGGCTCCCACTCTACCTGGACACACTTTTAGCAAAGCACCCATGGCATTTTTCTGAGCACATTGGTTTATGCATCTGAATCTATACACTAAACCGGAAGTTCCTTAAGAACAAGAACACTGTCCTATTAATCTCTGTAGCCTTAGCATCTAGCCTAGCACCGAACACCTGGTAGATAGCCCATAAAATGCTTGATGAATGAATGAATGAATGAATGGTCCAAAGCCATCCAACAAATAAATGGCAGGGCCAGAGCAGACCCCACATCTTCCAACTGCCTGTTGGGCCATCATTCCCTGAAACCACACTGCCTTTGTCAATGTGTGGGCGACATCTCAGAAAAGACCCTGAGGCTCAACCTCTGTATTCAGAATGGACTTGCCATGTAACCTTAGGCCATGCATTAAAAAACAAACAAAAATAACCACAAATCTGCATGCATCCATTTGTATCTGTAAAAGAGGGCTCATCCTTAACACCGGACTTTAGAATACACAGGAGGTGGGGGAGGAAGAAGAGAAACACCAATTAGATAACACGATTTGCTCCTCTTGAAAAGTGCCTTAATCTAAAACTGTCACTATAGTAAATATAATTAGATAACAACAATAATACCAAATACCACAGTTTACTACAATCCTTTCTTCTGAGGCTTTCAATTGGAACTGAAAACACAATTACTAATTAAATTGGACAAGGGGAGGTATCATTTTCCAAATGGAACCCTAGTGATATAAATGAGTTACTGCAGTTTCTCGAATTTCTCACTGTCACTCAAAGAGGGGGTTCTTCACTGGGCTAGAGTCAACTCAGAAAAACAGATCCATATCCTGCATATTTATTCTTTTATTCGAAATACAGTTTATTTCTATATTTCCTATGTAGTTACTGAGCCACTGTATAAGACCACAAAGATACTACAGCCCAGTTCCTCCCCTCAAGGAGCTTAATGTACACTGGTGGGTGAAGTGCGCGGATGGCGAAAAACCTAGTCGAGAACTGGGCCAAAAATAAAAGTCTCAAGGCAGGAGATAAAGACCAGGGGACTCACATTTCCTGTCTTGGAGGAATCTGGGTAAAAAATAAAAACAGTTTTAAGGTGGAACAGGGTGAAACAGGAGGCTGTGATCTTTAGAAGGCCTGAGAACATTCTGTTTTCTCTACTTCTTTTTCTTTTTTAAAGATTCAATTCTATAGTGGAATGCACCAAGCTCTTTCCTTGTCTTTTACTTGAAGACTTTTCCAAATTACGCTTTTAAAGGCATTAGGAGAAAAAATAAAGGTTCTGTAGTCCAATGGAAATTTGGGGAAATTAAATTAAAAATTTAAATTTTAGAATAAAAATACTTTTTTGCTGAAGGACGGCTCAGACCTCTTAATAAGAAAAAGTGAATTCAGAATCACCTAGAAGGGGATTTAATATGCAGTTTTGACCAAATTAATTTAACGCAAGACTCCTTTTTTTTTTTTGTCTGTTTGTTCTTTAGAAACATCTAACATCTTGCTGGCTAGTGTTCTGTTAAAACACATAGAAAATACTGGTCTAGTAAAAATGACAAATAAATCACCTTCCCTTCTTGTAATTTTATGGACTTTGTCACAGGTCTAAAGAAAAAAGTGAGTGCCTATAATGGACAAATAAAGGGGGCATTATAGCTAGCACCTGCAGCAGTAGAGGGACTTTAAAATTATGTTAAGTCCAACTTCGGATCCTGCTCACCACTTATACTATGAGACCTTGGCTTAAAAATTGCTCAAACTTTCTTGGCCTCAGTTTCCACATCAGTCAAATGGGAATAATGGCATTACCTGCCCCTAAGGGTGAGTGGGAATATTTGTGTAGTCAAATCATCCAGCAGAGCGCTCAGCACAGAGCAAGCTCTCAATGTTCAGAAACTATCGCATGAGACACTCCAGGGTGACAGGGAGGCCCATTAGGGTCAGTCTGCTGTAGCTGTGTCTTCTTAGGCTAAAACGAAGATGCTTTCAACTTGAACACAAGTGAAAGACTTGACATCAGCCACATGGGAAAAGAGCAAGAAAGATGCCAAAATGGAAGAGAAGTCTGAAGGAAAATCCTCTCCAGCCAAATTTTCAAGGAAATGAATTATATGAAATTATAAAAACAGTGCCCTCGGGGCTGCTTCTACTTTTCTCTGACATCTGATACGCAGATATAACGAAGTATCAGGAGAACAAAGAAAATGTACAGAACAGCATGATAAACGCTTTTAGTCACTTTCTCAGTCAGAGCCTTCGAATCGGTGTTTGCAGCATGGCTGGGGAAGGAAACACAAGATCCATGCGTGGTAAATTTACAGCAGATTTTGAGATCCAGGACATTTCTGAGGAAATATATGGAGATAGTAGCAAGGCCAGCAACAAATGACCATGTGATTCATGGAAAGATCCAGACTTTGAAACAGATCCTTCACTTGGCCAAGTCCATTAGTTTTCACCACTGCCCTCTAATAGACCTGCTGAATACAGACCTACAACAAAAGCAAATCCTCACAGTAGAGTTTCATAGTACTCATCAAAAAAAAAAAAAAAAAAAAAAAAAAAATCTTGCATGTAAAGTTGCCTGGAGCACTAAAGCAACCAGTTAGAAAGAAAAAGAATGAGCTTTATGACTTAAAAATCCAACTTGCTAAGATAAAATGTCCCCAAGATTGCTGATAACAGGAGTTTGTATGGAATATGGCTTTTTGTGCGTGTGCGTGTGGTACGCGGGCTTCTCACTGTTGTGGCCTCTCCCATTGAGGAGCACAGGCTCCGGACGCGCAGGCTCAGCGGCCATGGCTCACGGGCCCAGCCGCTCCGCGGCATGCGGGATCCTCCCAGACCAGGGCGCGAACCTGCGTCCCCTGCATCTGCAGGCGGACTCTCAACCACTGCGCCATCAGGGAAGCCCATGGAATATTCCTTGATAGAAGTGTGCCAGATTACGTCTTGGAAACATTTTTGTTGTGCAGAGACTTTCAGTAGTTAAGTGGGAAATACCTAATAAGTATTTGCAACATGAAGGAACGGAATGAACTGATGAACAAACAGAAGAACAAAGTGGCTGAATCCCAGCATTCATGAATTGGAAGAGTTCTAAGATCCCCACCAATTTCGGTTTTGGTTTGTACACTGTCTTGGGAAGCTCACAATCTCACCAGGCAGACCTCCCCACTGGAACAATGTAATGGGTGACAATGAACCCTTCCAAAGGTTTCAGTTTATCCAACATATTTTTTTTCCAACATATTTTCTGTTAGTGGTAAGAATGCAGGTGTTCCCAAGGAGTTAAGTACTTTAACAGATAATACTTCTGTTATCTAATTGCCACCAACATTCCTGTGTTCCCCTTATATCTTAGCTAAGTACTTATCACAACCTGTAATTTTCTTACTGTTTCACGGCTGACTGTGGGGCTCTCCCACTTCTAAATGTAACTTCATAAAGGTAAAGACCTCGCCTTCCCCCGGCACCTAGCCCAGGACCTGCACATAGGCAGAAGTGTGCATTAAAGATTTGTTGGTGATATAGATGGAATCAGTGCTGTGGAAGTAGGAGCTTTTCCTCTCTCATTTCCCTTCAGAAGCATCGTTTGGGTGGTACTGTCATTAAGAGTCAACTGGCTGGCCACTCTCAACATAGCTGTGTATCCTTGAGCAAACTTTTTCACCTCTCTGGTTTCCTTCTTTGTAAAGGACCATTTGGGGGTGCTTGAACGACTCTCTCAAAGGTCCCTTGCATCAGTAACATTCTAAGATTATTTGGGAAAATAAAGCCAAAACACCCGCATTTTCATAATTAATAAAGTTTACAATCATCCGAACAAATACACAAATGAATTTCAAGATTGTTCTATCGAGTTAGTCACGGTTTTCTTCATTTCTCTGCCAGATCACACTCTGTATTTACCTTTCAGCGTTTGGCCCTTAGAACAGGTGAAATTGATGAGGTGGCTAAGGTCCACTTTCCAAAAAACGAGCAACCCCCTTCCCCCCTGTTCAGATAATTTCTGCAGCCTGTTTGCAAGATTTCTAATATGAGGTGCAACCGTCATTTAATTAAGTGGTTCTTAGAGATTTTGATTTTTCCTGCCACCAACGGGTTAATGCGCTGAGATCTTCCTTTGTTTTACAAAGGGGCAAGAAAACACATTGAGCTGATACAGTCCATTATTAAAATTGCATTTCAGCAGAGGCAAATAACTCCAGCCACCTGACACTGGGCTTAGCCATCATCTTCTCTTGCTACAACCCAAAGCTATTACATTAAAAGCATAAGCAAAACAATAGAGCTGACAGCAATGCAAGCTCCCCTGGTAGACGGAAACCATCAATCCTGTTGGTGAAGTATTTAGCTACAGCAGGAGAAAAGACATTCTTTGATTGAAGGATAAGAGGAAGGAATACACAGCCACTTTTCAATCAGAGCTAGATCTGAAGAAATAACAGCTTCGACAGCCAGACGATAAGTTTGCCTCTAGAAAGTGGGAGCCAGCAAGTATACCTGTGAAGACTACGAAAAGTCTGGGGTCGAATGAAGTCGCTCTTATCTGCTCCACCTTCACCATGGATGCTCACAGACCCCACCCATTCCCTGCGTGGTAATTTCTACAGAAATTAAACAAAGAGCTTTTTCAGGGACCAAGCAGGCACAAAACAAACTTCTTTAGCTTGGGCAGTGTTAAGCAATCTTAATAAGCTCTAAATCTTTACTTGGAAGTCAATGAAATTAGCAGCAGAGTTTAGAAGCCAGAAACACGGTGCTGGATTATTTTAAAAAGCAAAAACAAAAAACTCCGACCATTCTTTGCAGCTAAACTCCAGCTCCGGTTCTCTGGGCTAGAATAGTAGTGTTAATAGATTCTGCCTCGACTAAAAAGGGAGCCAGTGGCAGAAAATCTATTCCTCCAGCGAGGTTGCCGGGCAACGAGCAAGCTTTTGGCATGTGGCTGATGTCTCCCGGCAGCCCGGACTACACAAAGTAAGCTCTTCCATCACTTATAACTAACTTGATTTTGATGGATTAAAACCAAATCAAAAGGTACTGTAAGTCACTCATTTCCAAATTCAGGAATCTGGGTGAGACAGAAAACATCCCAATACCAAACATAAGACTAACTGATCAGGAAAAGTAGAATCCACTAAAGATCATTCTGCTGGGTGATAAATCTCTTACACATCCTAGTATACACACAATTTTATTTTAAGATGAGAATATCCAAAAGCAATGGGAAAAAACAGCATTCAAGAATATTTGGGGGTGGGGGGATGAATGAAATAGGTGAGAGAGATTAAGAGGTACAAATTTCCAGTTACAAAATCAATGAGTCACAGGGATGAAATGTACAGCATGAGGAATATAGTCAATAATATTGTAATATCTTTGTATGGTGACAGATGGTAACTAGATTTATCAGGGTGTTCATTTTGTGATGTACAGAAATATCGAACCACTATGCTGTGTACCTGGAACTAACAGTATTGTAGGTCAGTTATACTTCCATTAAAAATATATATTTTTGGGCTTCCCTGGTGGCGCAGTGGTTGAGAGTCCACCTGCCGATGCAGGGGACATGGGTTCGTTCCCCGGTCTGGGAAGATCCCACATGCCGCGGAGCGGCTGGGCCCGTGAGCCATGGCCGCTGAGCCTGCGCGTCCGGAGCCTGTGCCCCACAAAAGGAGAGGCCACAACAGTGAGAGGCCCGTGTACCGCAAAAAAAAAAAAAAAAAAAAAAAAATATATATATATATATATATTTTGGAAAAATATTAATGTTATAAAGACGGAGCCTCAATGTTACAAGGAGTTCTGGATTCAAATGCATCTTTGTGTCTCGCGTTGGTGAAGGTGTTTGCACCTTTGTTTGCAAACATCTGAGCACATTACTCAATAATCAGCGAACCCTCGCTAAGGGCTCTGAGATCCCACCCCTGTGCTGTAGGCGTGATGGAAAAAATTAAGACTTTGGGCCAAGGCCTCATTCAGAACACATTTACTATTAGGACATAAGGTAAGATGGTTTCTTCTCACCAACTAAGTTCTTCCGCAAAAGGTTAGTTTTGGCACTGATTGTGTTCGCTTATAAAAACCACCTCCAAGATATACTGACCGAGCTGACTAGACTTCCCAAATGATGAAGAAGACAGCTCTGAAGGCCAGGCCTGTCCTTTCCCAGGGTTCTGGGGTGAACCAGGCCTACCTGCCAGGGCTCCGAATACGATAAAATACACTCACACTTGATCCCAAACTTTTCTTTCTCTTTTAGAAAAACATCCTTCACAACATTCATAGTGTATCTCCTTTCATTAAAAAAAAAACTCCTTTTGGGGACTTTCCTGGCTGTCCAGTGGTAAAGACTCCACGCTTCCACTGCAGGGGGCACGGTTTCGATCCCTGGTCGGGAAACTAAGATCCCACACTCTGTGCGGTGTGGCAAAATAAAATATAAAAATTAAAAAATCCTTTCGTTCAGAAAGCTGCACATAACTTGCAAGGACAGAGGCATCCTCTTCTCGTGCAATCCTGAACCTGTGGCCATTAGCAGCCACAGGCCCACCACAGGGGATGCTGAAGGCAGAGGCAACCAGATGAAGCAGCCCAGCAGAGGTGCCCACACAGCTCCTTGGAGTTCCAGGCAAAAGCAGCTTGTGCCCGTCGGCCCCTTCAGATGTGGAGAATGCACATGACTCCAGGCGAAGCATTCGTGTTCCAGACGTGGCATGTCCCATTTGTGGCCTCGTCAGCCCCTCGTCCATTATGGATCCATCATGCCTTTCGTCAACTTCCGTGTTTCTTGCAACACATTAAAATGCACTGCAGGGACTAAAAGCAGCCTCCTCTGTAACCATTATGATGATAAAATGCAACTTGATGGAAATTGATATATTATCATCGCTCCCTATCAAGACATATGCCCTCAGGAAACAAAGAGTTGTTAGTTTTAATATGAAAAAGTCTTAATGGGTCTTCCACATGAGCCTGTCAGGTGGCTGAGCAGGTGCACGGCACTGCCACTCTCCACAAGTCTAATGCTTGCCCACTCTTTAAGATCGAGGCTGAATGCCACCACAGAAATTCTTAACTGAGCCCTCCAGCCCTACACTCAGCTCTTCCTGTTACCTGCAGCTCTGCTCCTGCATTGAACCTTTTCTACTTTATATACATCTTGTGCATATAACCATTCTCTCTCCTACCAGGTGTATGTTCCCCAAGAGCAAGCTCAGGGCCGTATTCAGAGCAGATGTTGAATGTTAGGTGATTTTGTTTTTCATTGGAAGAAAACAAAATGGTGGATAAATACAACCCTTGAAAAATTAAAAAAATTTTTTTTTTAGTTTGTAGGTAATCTGAGATATCTGGCCAAACCCTTAGTGCTGTGTCATGGAAAAAAGAGCCTGTGGTCTGACTGTTAAGTCAGCCAACCAGCTCTAGCCTTCTTATTGGAGTACCTTGTGCACCATGTAAGTAATCTAGTAAACTGTAGTTTTGCAGAGGAATTATTCAGTAAGTAGAGGCCATGAGAAAATTAAGAGTTGATGAAATTTTTTCCTAATGTTTTCCTTTCTTGAAACAATTTCCTATGTTACAAAAGCCTTACAAATGTATTATATAGCCTTCGTCTTTTTCATATATATATATATATATATATATATATATATATATATACATACACACACTCACACAATACCAATTGCCAATTGTTGATTGTCAAATTTTCACTTTACCCGATGAGTTTGCAAGATGGCTTCTTCCAAGTTTATTGATAATAGCACCTTGTATGTTTCCTATCCAGGATTCATTACTATTTGTAATTTATTATTTGTTGCGTCCTAGTTTGTCTGTCTCCCCAATAGACTGGTAGCTCCCCAAGGGTAGAAACCATTTTATCTTGAGTTCTATTAGTATCCCCACTCCCCAGCACCAAGCACCAAGCATGACATGGATGAGGCAACCACACACTTACTGAACGATCACTGCCTGAAGTAATTAACTGACCGATAAATTCGTGCCTAACTGAAGTTCTAGCTTGGTTGAGGGTCTTCAAAATAAGATCGCGATTGAGCAACCAGGCTATTGGTCCTTCAATAGATTTTGCTTCAGAGAAACTCTTGCAAACCAGAATACCGAAGCTAGTGCCCTCCTTTAGGGAAACTTAGGGAGCCCGAAATCCTAGGAGAGCTAGTAGGAGCTGGAAGGAGAAGCTGGCAAAGGGAAAATATCTGTTATTTTATTCTAAGAGAACGTTCAATATCAGAAACACCTATATTCAGATGTTCAAGACAGAGACACTTGAGTTGAAGTCAAAAAACACATTTGTTTTTAAATACAAGTTTGGGACTAGAAACACCCCTATTCACTTAGAGTAAAAATTCTCTCTCACTTGTCCACCCTCTCATCCTCCCCTGCCTGCTCCCCTTAACCCCTGCCCCACAGAGTCCTCAGATTTTTCTCATAATGTATATCAGATAATTTTATTTTTCCCCACATGTTTATTTATGTTCGTCAGAATATATGCTCTGATTTTTTTATTCAGAAATCATAAATATATGTGTGAATGCGAGTAGGCTATACATAGGTTTCTAAAGATGTGTGCATATCATCACAGTATTATCTGTTTCTTTACTCTCACTAATACAGCAGAGTAGCAGAGACATGGAAAAATCAAAGCAGTAGATAATTTTTTAAATTATTCATATTTGACTCTAGGACAGTAACAGTTTAAACATTAGACTTCCCTTCTGCTCTTAATTCTATTTCGCTTAGGCTATTAAGACTAATTTATGTTTCAAAGGCATACACTAACAGACCATATGAGATAATATATGTAAACATACTCTGTAATTAACATGTATTACTCTGTAATAATGCAAATGCATTAGTACCATAATAATTATGATTTTTCTTTCAATTTGTATGTATGTATATATGTCTGTTTATATAGTATATATGTAGCCTAACAGCTTAACACTATAGTTTTCAAATACCTGTTCACAGACCAATACTGGTCAGTGACAAAGTTTTCACTGACCAGAGGCAAAAGGAGAAAAATCCTAACAATGTATTACGGATTTTTAAAAATATAATGTTAAATGTATTATATTTAAAAGATTGCTTTTATTCTGAAATTAAATTCTTACTGATTTTTTTTCCTGGTTTGTTCAAAAGTCCATTGTTTTATCGAATTATAGTGCTAACAAGTGGAATCTTTAAAGCCCTTACTTGCCAAAAAAAAAAAAAAAAAAAAGAAGAAGAAAATTTTCTTTTGAAATTTATTAATCCATGGAACCTAAAAGTCTGAAAAAAACTGATTCAGGCAACAAAAACACCAACATTTCCATAGTCTGTTCAAGAGAAGAAAGTGAGGCTCCCCTTTACCTGCAGCTTTAGTGCTTCTAGTCATCCAATCCCAATAACACCTGGAACATCCCGAAAGATCCAGCCTCTGAGCTGAGCCCTCCCAGGCTCCCAGCAGTCCAGCAGCTATTCGGCTTCTGCATGATCACTTCATTTTCCCCAGCAGCCTCAACAAGAAGCACCACTTCGGAAGAAACCCCAAATCCTAAACCAGTCCAAGGTGGGGGCAGGCTGAGGGAGGCACCGAATCCAATTTTTTACAGGCAAAGAGACTTCAAAGTCTCCATCCGATGGCTCAAACATCCATAACAGAATTGGTATTTCTTCTCGGATTCAAGGCATGGCCAAGTCACACAGGCTCACTTCCAGGGTCCAGTTTTCACTTGGAGGCTGCAGCCCAGGCAGGCTCACTGCCCTTTGATCTGGTTGGAACCGGAGTGTTACAAATATGCTTGTATTAAGCTATCTCCAGTCTGCCTGAGGGCCTCGGTCTGGAATGCGAGAACGGGAGCTTCAAACAGTGAGGTTCCCAAGTCTTCATTTACGTTACATTTTTTTCTGGCAGGCTGGCCAATGCTCCCTCCATGGCAGGCAGCGATGGGGTGCCCGTGGAGTGCAGTAACGCAGAATGGCATCATAAGGCAGAACTAGAGAGTTTTGTCTCTATTCTCTGGGCCAGGAATCCAGGCGAAGAACAAGGGAAACTACAAGCAAGCACCAGAACCCTAAATTATACTTTTACTAAGCCACCCACAGGCATTTGTAAAGCACCTAGGAGCTCTGAGCACTGTGTTATTAAGACGCAAAGGAGGCATCACCATCTTTGGCCATCAAAGCATCCATGTTCCACCAGCCACCTCAGGGGTAATGAATCATTTCAAGAGCTCCATCCCTTCTATCCCGGGGGCCTTCTCCTCCTAGACTTGACAGTGCAGGCCTCCATTTTCAAAATCAGAATGTATAAAAAATGCGTTTAGCTGGAAGATATTCTGTGTGAAAGAATGTGCAGTAAATAGCAAACATTTCCAACAGCACACCCAGTATTTTCCTATTTCCTGGACAATTTACTAAAAATCTTCCACCCCTGCTTTCATAGGTTGAGGGCATCTGCTGTGCCAAACTGCCTGCTGGTGACAGAGAGAAACCAACACATTCTGCAGTGCCCAGGGATAAAACTGAAAAGAGAGAGAGAAGTGTCCCTGACAAAAGTAGACTCTGAACTTCTCTTGAGTCACCTGTTACCGAGAGACTTTAAATGCTGGATGATCAGAGATGGTGAGGAAGCAGCTCACTTATCTTTCACCAGCTTATACCACACCAGTCAGAATCCCCAAAATATCAAGAACCCCCAAGTCCTTGAGTGACTGCTTCATGCAAACATGGAAATAATGCAAGAGAACCACTGTTTCTTTGATTCCTGCGATGGAAAAGGTAGTGCCTTTAATATCATGCTTACTGGACATCCATCATCCAAAGCACAATGCAACCATTGTAGGGCAGAGAGAGAGAATATACTCTGTGGGGTAGAGGCATGCGGGGGGAAAAAAACCCAAAAAAAACGAGAGCCTCAACGCACTGTAGAAACGGTCTTCTGCTTCTCATTGGAATAATGGTGGGATGTGTACAAGAATGTTTCTGGCTGGCCTTAAAAGAAAGAAACTCTTTGAGAGAGCAGCGACCTTAAACATCTTATCAGCCTTTGAAGTTATGCACAATGACATCCTTTGGTTCCTTGCCCAGGGCAGAGGTTTAAGCTTTAAGACTCCATTTACTTACAAAGAATTGTAGAAATATTTTTGCTGCGGCACAAGGCAAAAGAGCCAGTTTTTTAAAACAGCAAATGACAGAATGGTGAGGTAGGGGAAAACATCCTTCATAGGGGGCACACCACTGTGTTCAGGGGATCAAGAGCTATAGATCTAACTTTCTGGGGTTAACCTCCTTTATTTTCAATCTTCTGTACCATTCAGATCAGTGTTGTGAAACTCACCTCAAAGTGATAGAAGCAGAGTAGGTTCTGATGCTGCCACCCGCCTTCTAACTCATCCCTGGTCCAACGTGCCCTACCAATGCCTGTGCTTCCTACCAACACCACTATATCTCTGTAACCCATCTCCCCCCAACCCAAAAGAAAGGGTACCCCCTGCTCCCTCCAATGCTACCTCTTGAGTAGAACTCCAAGGTGGGATAACGTCCCCCACAGGGGGGTGAGGGGGAGCCTTGTGCCCACTGCTGCCTCCAAACAATTTTCTAGGGCATCTAGACTTGTGTTTCTTCCGTAGGGTGGGTCCCGTCTATCTGGTCAACCACTGCATCCCTGCACACTGTGTGCCAGGCCAGCACAGTGTTGAGTACATAGTAAGTACTCAAGACACGCTTGTAGAAGAAAGGCCCAGTGACCTCCACCCCAACATTTTCTCTTTCCTTTCTGCCAGATATCTTCTGTCTTGGGGTACACTCTATTTTAGGGTCTCACTGATAATTCAATCTTGGACACTAGAACGTTCACTTGCCAGAGCTGTTTGATTTACTTGCTTTTGCTTTAATCTCAGGCCATGGCAAAAGTTCTTTTGCAAGACCCCAAAAAACTGGGAATCCAGAGATTCTGGGAATCTCCTAATAGCCACCTAAGAAAAGGTAATAATGCTCTATGCCATCATTTTCATGATTTGATAAGCTACATAAAACTAATTACTGAATTGGAGCCAAACACTTGAAGGAAAACAGAAGGAAATCTGTTGCCTTGAGATTTATCTTTCTTCTTCAAAGAACTCAAGAGTTGCTTCTATAGTACATGATGTTAGGATAGGCCTTGGGCCAATCATTGTAAAGAGCATCTGAAAAATTACTCAGAATTGTGTGCTCAGTTGTTTTGCAAAGGATATAGCTATTTGTTTGCTTAAGTGAGGCTGTAAGGATTGCTGGAAACGTTCTGTGAAAATATTAGCTAAACTCAAGTCCCTATCAGCAAATACACGCATGCAGTTCACACGCGTATGATCTCTGACTTACAGGTATGAATAATGTATAAACAAGCTGAACCCCATTCCAACAAGCAAGTGACTTCAGTTCACAATGGAAATGTAAACATGACCCTTAGTTGAAGATAGCCTTTAACTCCAAATTGTCCATGTACACAATAAAACAAGCTCTTTACTGGGCCTGGAGGGCGTCTCCACTTGGGCTGTGGTGAATTCTCCTAATTGAAAGCCGTGCTAAGTCAACACGAAGGGGCTCTTTCGAATGCCCCATTTGGCACGTGTTCATGGAGGGCCTCTTCATTTGAAAATCTTCAAGAGACCCCACCTGGTCCGCGGGGCTCCATTTGGTCTTCATAGCAAAGAGAACACACAGTTCTGCATAATTACACAAAGGGGACAATTTGGTAAAGAAGAACTCTATGAAGTAGTGCTTGTGGGTTAATCAAGTCAAAAGACAAGCCCAATTAAAAGAGCCTTTTGCTTAAATAATATAGAAAAATAAAGAAAGCAAAACTCAGGAGGTACAATCCCCAAATACACAACTTGTCACTTCTAATAAAGCAGTAAGGCAGAAGTTGAGTCACTTAACAAAATGCTCAATACCCAATTAGGATCCACAGTCCCTGAACAGCTATCTGATTACCCCGGAGATTAATTCCCCGGGGGGCAGGCCCCAAGCGTCCTTTCCAGCCAGCTCCATCACTCATTGGGAAGTCAGGGAAGATGAATATCTAGGTTAGGTTTGATCCTCACAACTTTTCAAGGGTTACTCAGATCTCAGAAATAAAGATTGGCAGATCAAGGAGACAGCACAGACATGATCATTTGGTTCATTAGAATCGCAAAACTATAATCTCCTTTTGCAGTTGTAAGGAGCCAGCTCAAGTTAGTTTTCCAAAGAGTGAAAGGAAACTACTCTAACTTTAACAAACAAAGAGGCATATGAAAGTCAAGCATGGTAAAGGGCAGGGAAAAAAAAAACAAACCCTGAGTAATTCCTCTTAAGTGGCTTTCTTCCTTTCATTTTATTTTACTTTATTTTAGCAAAAAGAAAGTAGGAGAGTTGGGACTTTGTCCATATTTTTTTGTTGTTCACTTTGATTTTTTGTTTACTTTTGTTTTGTTTCCATTTTTAAAATTTGTTGGTAATAGCTACATATAGACAAAATTCAAAAGGTTCAAAAGGATATGCAGTGAAAAGTAATCTTATCACCCCCCTGTCACCAGCCACCCAATTCTACTCCTGGGAAGTAAACAAACAAAACCCAGCAATTACCACCAAAGTGTGTGTGTGTGTGTGTGTGTGTTTGGGGGGGTACGGTGGGTGGCGGTAGACAAAGAAAAGAAAGAAAAAAACCCTAAAACAATGATCTAAATCTGGTGTATCCTTTCAGATCTAATCTATGCAAATATTAGCATTTCTTTTCTTTGTGAAAAGACAAAAGCAATGTTTTTTATAAACTATTCTGTACTTTGCATTTTTCTCTCAACATATCTTCAAGGTTATTCCCTACCAGTAAATACAGAGATGCCTAATTTTATACAAGTGCAAGCACATCTGTAGGATAAATTTCAAGAAATGGAATTGCTTGCCCCAAATATATGCATTTTCTATTTCAATTAATG
The DNA here is from genome assembly GCF_002837175.3 of Physeter macrocephalus. NCBI lineage: Eukaryota > Metazoa > Chordata > Mammalia > Artiodactyla > Physeteridae > Physeter > Physeter macrocephalus. The sequence goes on from NC_041224.1 coordinate 168,661,250, forward strand.
TTACCAATGTGCTTTTTCTAGAGACTGTATCAATTTATACTCCCCTCAGCAATGTGAGTATCTGCTTCTCCTCACCTTGGCTGATACATGGCACCAGTCATGACAGGTAAACATGATCTCTTCAAGTTCTGGTTTATTTTTCTCTTATTAGCAGGAGGGTAAGTATCTTTTCATATATTTAAGAGCCATTTATTTCTTATCCTGTCAACTGCATGTTCATATCTTAGGTGACTTTCTACCACTTTCTTTCTCTTCAGTAAAGGCAGTGTCTCCAGCAAATGATATCCAAAACTGGTCTTTTTTTTTTTTTTTTTAATTTTTTTTTCTTGGCCGCGCTGCGTGGCCAACCAGGGATAGAACCCGCACACTCTGCATCGGAAGCATGGAGTCTTAACCACTGCACCTCCAGGGACGTCCCCTCCAAACTGGTCTTTTGTATAGTTCTTTAAGCCCGTGCATATATCATCTAATTTAATAATCGCAATAAGCCAGTAAGCAGGCATAAAAATATTTTCTCCATTTTATAGGTGAGGAAGCCAAGGTTTTGTTTGTAGGTTTGACCGGCAAGCTCACTGGAAGTTTGTAGCCAGGACTAGAATCCATGTAGCTTACCTTTTAGTCTAACGATTTGTGCGTGCATGCGTGCATTCCGGTGTGTGTTTACTCTTAGATTGTAGAAAAGATGAGAAAGGAAACACTCTCTTTTTCTCTAACGATGAATTTGCGTTTTCTATTTACCTGGCCAGTTTTCACTGTATAGCAAATAAAGGAAACTAAAACTTTATTTGTTCTCATGCTGTTGCTCAGGCCAAAGCATGGACAAGCACTGACTCTTCATGTTTTGTACATCACCAAGCTCTCAACCTTCTATTACCAACCTGGATGGACCGAGTACTGGGTGGAGGGGAGATAGAACTGTACTGACATACATCCTCCCCAGGAAGAGGGGGACCCCGAGAGGCCTTCCCATGTAGCATGTCCTGGGGGAGAGCATGAATACACGAACTCCCATGAGGGGGCAGAAGGCGGAGGCCCCAGGACAAAGGAGAAGAAGGTCAGAAGCCATAGGGGTCTGTCAACTTGGTGCTATTGACAAGGACCACTTCTGGGTTCAACCTAGGATACTGATTCCCAAGTATTCTCCAGCCAGTCCCTGGGGAGCTGGTCTCTAGTCTACCAGGAAGAGGCTGTGGGGTGGAAAGTAGCCAGCTAATTTGGGAAAAGGGATATGAAGGCTCTAAAAAAGCTGGAAGACCTTCTTCTGCCCCATCTTGGGGCGGGGGATGGGGGGGCAGTGGGGCAAGGGCCAAAGCTGTGAGTGGTGGGGACAAAAGCATAATGAGGAAAAATACAATCAGAGCTGCCACCAGACCCTACAGGGCAGAAAAGGGCTCGCTGGGCCCAGCAGTAGTTCAGGTGCTAAGCTGGGGGGAACACCAGCAGTAAACTGCACTAGGTGGGACTTAGATCCAAAACCGAGATCGTCACCCAAGCTCTCGACTGTCTTCAAAGCCGGTGTGGCCAGAGCATATGATGAGCGATATTTCATAAATCTGAGCCTTTTAGTGAAAGGTGCCAATTTCATCCTTAAGTTTAGTTACTGTTTCATTCATTCATTCCCTTCAAAGGCAGTCCTTTCCATAAAACTCTCCTCCTAATTTCCACTCAAATCCTGGGAGAGTAAGCATGTCAGGACTGTGCAGAAATTCCATGGCAGTTTGCTGGAGCTCGTATCCCACACGCAAGGTGGGTGAGGTGTGCAATGCAGCTGAATACGTGAAAGGGACCATTCCAAGGGAATCTAACTCATTCTCAGTGGTGCCCCTACTGGCTTCAGCCAGCCAGCCCCAAGAGCTGGCTGAGGTCCCACCCTACAGTGGGACTTTGCCTGGTTAGCTGGTTAGACCGGGCCTCCTGGCAGGTCTTCAGCAGTAGACCTGCTCGCTGAGGTGGGACAGGTGCCAAAGGCAAAGATTCCACTGCAAGCATGAAGGAGGTCTTTGACATCACACAAAATGTGATCTCATGTTATGCAGAAGTTAGGTACTAAAGCCAAAACATAAGGCAAAAAAGCAAGTGTAGACAAAATACTTTAAAATTTAAAAATTAAGATAGAGTGTGACTTCCCTGGCGGTCCAGTGGTTAAGACTCTGCGCTTCTACTGCAGGGCGCACAGGTTCGATCCCTGGTCAGGGAACTAAGATCCCACAAGCTGCGCGGCACAGCCAGAAAAAAATTAAGACACAGGAACCTTATAGATGTGAAACAGGAGGGAAGGGGGCAGGGCACAACCTTTAAAAGAATGACATAGCCGTTGAGGACATGACAAAAACCGGTCAGAACCTACTAGGTCCAAGATGGAGGAAGACTCAACTTCCAGTGGACCTTGAGCCTCATGACACGCACACTGTAATACATCAGCATCTAAATGACACACCTACAGGTGCCACGACAGTTCTGAGGCTAATTTCCAATTCCTGGAAATCCCCAAAACAGTTGGAATAATCCTCCCCCTCATTAGCCTATGAAATTACCCAGCCCATAAAAACTAACCACACCGTGTTTTGGGTCCTCTCACCTTCTGAGATGGCCCGCACTCTGTGGAGTGTGTTCCTCACAAAGCCGTTCTTGCCTTTTGAGATGGATGGCATTCTGTCTCTGGAATGTGAACCTCTCTAAATAAATCCACTTCTTACCTAATACTTTTGTCTCTCACTGAATTCTTTGCGCAACGAGACATCGAAAACCTGAGCTTCATTAAGTCCTGAGACCAGGTGTGTGATTGCAATTAAAAAACTACAAATAGGGGCTTCCCTGGTGGCGCAGCGGTTGCGCGTCCGCCTGCCGATGCAGGGGAACCGGGTTCGCGCCCCGGTCCGGGGGGATCCCACATGCC
>NC_041224.1:168664417-168774510 GCF_002837175.3 Physeter macrocephalus
GTATGCTAACACATATATATGGAATCTAAGGAAAAAAAAATGTCATGAAGAGATTAGTGGTAGGATGGGAATAAAACACAGACCTACTAGAGCATGGACTTGAGGATATGGGGAGGGGGAAGGGTAAGCTGTGACGAAGTGAGAGAGTGGCATGGACACATATACACTACCAAATGTAAATTAGATAGCTAGCGGGAAGCTGCCGCATGGCACAGGGAGATCACCTGTGTGCTTTGTGACCACCTAGAGGGATGGGATAGGGAGGGTGGGAGGGAGGGAGACGCAAGAGGGAAGAGATATGGGAACATATGTATATGTATAACTGATTCACTTTGTTGTAAAGAGAAACTAACACACTATTGTGAAACAGTTATACTCCAATAAAGATGTCAAAAAAAAAAAAAAAAAAAGACAGTGGGTTCAAGTCCCAATCTGGGTTCTGGCCGGGTTCGAGTCCTGGCCCATGGGTTCAAGTCCCAATCTGAGTTGTGTGGTTTCAGATATTAAAATTAACAATGTGTAGTTATTGATGGGACAACGAAGATGGATATTAAAGACTTGCTTCTACTTCTCCAGACAACCTCCCTCTCTCTCTCTCTCTCCCTCTCTCTCTCTCTCTCTGTCTCTCTCTCTCTCTCTCTCTCTCTCTCTTTCTCTATCATCTATCTTGTCCAGGAGCATATCTTGGCCATGAAGTATCTCCACTGTATACAAAGGGTAGGGGGCAAAAAACAAGTGAATTAGTACAGGAAGGAGGCAGTATGAAGTCAGAAACAGGGTGACTGAACCAGGAAAGGAGCAGTGCAAAACTGCAAAGCTGCTAGGCAGATGGTGGGTAGAGGTGAACAGAGCCCCCATCTGCTGGGCTGCTACTGAGAGGCAGGCTCTACTGCATGGACAGGGCAGGGTTGAGCACAGGCCTTTCAGTACCTGGGGTTCTCAGCCAGGTAAACAAGGCAGGAGGTTTGGGCACAGAAACAGGGCAGGGAACAGTTTGCAGAACCTATAAAGAGAACCAAGACTCAAGGTCAAGGTTGGACTAGGCAACGAGGATTCTGGAATGGAATTCCTTAAACCCTGCCTCAGATCAAGATTTGTCTTGGGATCGGGGCAAGCCCATCCCTCAGGGGAGGCTGAGCCACCTTTGGCCGTGCAGTGAGGAGAGATGCCTAGGTCTGGAGCCCGGGGGTCCGGCACATCCAGCCACATCGGGGGTGAGGGAGGAAGCAGGCCAGGCGGACCATCATGGAGGCTCCAGCAGGCCCTGGGGAGCCAGCTGGAAAGCAGGGGTGACGACGGGGCAAGATGGGTACAACTTAGTTTTCACTACCTGGCTGAAATGCTCAATGCGCTCCTGCAAAAACCTATTCACGTCGGAGCAGGCTTAGGCCTCTCTTAACGCGAAACCTCTTCCTGCTTATCACTTGAAGATTCTCACTCGCCTTCTCAGCGCGCAAGGAAGGCACAGCACTACCAAAAGATAACAAAGCGCAATTACAATACACAACGTATCAGAACTTCTCTGTACAAATAGCGGCTGGTAGCCAAGTTCCTCTTGCCACTGCGTGGAGGGCGTCAGGAAAGAGTCAAGTTATATTCTCTGGGACCAGGCAGCAACAGGGAAGGGAAAGAGGCAGCTGTATTCACTCAAATATACCCTCTGGGGAGAGGGAGCCTGCCCAGAGCAGTGAGGGTCTGCCAGGCTAGTCTTCCTCGCACGAGCCAGTAACGAGCACTGGCAAGGAGCTGGACCAGGTTGTGGCCACATGCAGCCCCAGGGTCACTGGTGAAGGAATGGGGAGAGAAACCAGGAACCATCCTCACTCCACCTGTCCTGACTGGAAGCAAAGAGGGGGAACCATGCCCCGCCCCCCATACAACTCAGTCCTGGTACTGAAGCTTTGGGCAGCAAAACTCTAGCCCTGGGGGCTTCCCTGGGGGCGCAGTGGTTGAGAGTCCGCCTGCCGATGCAGGGGACGCGGGTTCGTGCCCCGGTCCGGGAGGATCCCGCGTGCCGCGGAGCGGCTGGGCCCGTGAGCCATGGCCCCTGAGCCCGTGCGTCCGGAGCCTGTGCTCCGCAACGGGAGGGGCCGCGACGGTGAGAGGCCCGCGTACCGCAAAAAAACAAAACAAAACAAAACTCTAGCCCTGGGATGCACGGGCTTTATGAAAAGTAGTAATCTTGTCACTGGTTTTATTTATTTATTTATTTATTAAATAATTTTCTAATGCTGTCATTCCTTCTGCATTTATTTATTTATTTGTTTGTTTATTTATTTATTTTATTTTTGGCCGCATTGGGTCTTCGTTGCCGTGCGCGGGCTTTCTCTAGTTGCGGCGAGCAGGGGCTACTCTTCATTGTGGTCCACGAGCTTCTCATTGCAGTGGCTTCTCTTGTTGCGGAGCATGGGCTCTAGGCACGCGGGCTTCAGTAGTTGCAGCACGCGGGCTCAGCAGTTGCGGCACGTGGGCCCTACAGCACACGGGCTTCAGTAGTTGTGGCTCGTGGGCCCTAGATCGCAGGCTCAGTACTTGTGGTCCACAAGCTTAGCTGCTCTGTGGCATGTGGTATCTTCCCAGACTAGGGCTCAAACTCATGTCCCCTGCATTGGCAGGTGGATTCTTAACCACTGCACCACCAGAGAAGTCCTGTCACTGATTTTAGAAGTGACTCCAGAGCCGGTTTACAAGTCTGGGTCTCATTACTTTACAATGACTTATCATCATGGACCCCAAATTACATTACCCAGCAAGTATTACCTGCTTGCAAGTGATTTACTTTTTGTTATCTCTGAAGACATTTGAAAAAAAAGTAAAACCAGCTACACCACTTACTGAATGCGCCCTGCATGCCAGTTACTGGGATAAGCTCTTTACACACGTGGCTCTGAGGCCATAACTAACTTTCTCAAGGTCACACAGCCAATTACTAGACAAGGTGACATTGGAAACCAGGTTTCCCCTTCCCAGCTTTGCTCTGTGGCATCCAGATACAGTCTCAGTTCAGAAATTTCCAACAGAGGTCCTCCAGATTATTTAAAACATGTAACAACTGCCATGCCCATGCCTAGACCAATTGGAAAGGACACTGGTAGTAAATGACAGGTAAGGGGGTCCATGTGCCTTCCGGATGAAATCAGCTCTGAGTGTAAGCTCAGGGGTACAAGAGGTACAGCCTCAACTGAGATGACAGGGGTTGCTACCCACACCAGACGTGGAACCAAAAGCTGTACCAGAAATTTTCTGCCCCACCATTTTGTAGAACAATGCCTTCAAAGGGTTACTACGAGGACATTACACAAACCTTGACACTGTCAAAACTATGCTCAATTAAACTAATAGAGGTTGTTCCATTTCAAAACATGCCTGTGTTACATCCTGATAAGGAGGTATCAAAAGAAAATGAATTTGGATCACTTTTGAATGATGACATCTGCATTCCCACAGCAATTCACCTATCAAACTAATTTAGGCTTAGAGCCCAAATCAACACTGCTGTCAGAGAGTTGATTTCTATTCATTTAAAAACTTTCAGGCTCAAGAGTGATCAGTGGGAATTTTAATGTCTTGGGAAAAGGGAGAAAAAAGAGAATGTGAGTACTGCACACAGCAACCAGACCGGAACTCACAATTCAGCCAGCAAGCGTTTACGGAGCATCCAGTACAAGGTTCCATCCTACGCATGGAGGAAATTCCGAGTCACAACCTCTGTCCTAATGGGGCACACAGTTCCATCCAAAGATGCTGACAATGAGGATGTGGATGAGTGTGACAGCTAACTATTAGTGCTGACTTACTATAAGCCAGGTACTGTCCCATGTGCTTTACTAAATTAACCCTCACCAGGTACTATTGATTAATAGGTCCATTTTACAGATGAGTAAGTTGAGGCACATTAAGTAGTAAATGTTTAAATAGTACTTCTCATAGATGAGTTTCAAATAATTTTAATGTTCTATCTCATCTGATCCTCATAGAACCACAATGAGACAGGCAGCATCAGACACAGGCACAAAAAGTGGTAACGGCAGAACCTTGAGTAGAAGGTAGGGCTTGTGGCTGCTAACCCATGATTTCTATAAAGAAAGAGCATTAAAAGGCAGTCCTGTGAGATCCAAGTGAGGTACTGACAAGGAATTCTACAGGACTTCACTCAGGAGGAGATCACTTCCTATTTGGGCAGCATCCATGGAGAACAGGGATGGATGCAAAGCCTTTGAGGGTAGGTTGTGTTCAGAGGAGCAGAAAGAGAAGGGGACACCACTGCAGACTGCAAAAGGAGCCAGAGCAAAGTATGGAGGTGGACAGGTGCAGTGTGTATTTGGAGATCAGGAAGTAGATCATGTTGGTTTGAAGGAGGCTCCATAGGGCAACCGCAAGGAGATAACAATGGTGGAAATGGGGTGCAATTATGAATTTTGTCTAGAGCATGACAGGACAGAAGGAATTAAAATGTCAAGCTTTCCAGAAGGTGAATTTAGAGTGAGGGGATAGTGAAAAAATATTAGTTAAGGAGACAAGTAGGATAACTGTGATTGCTGAATAAATTATAGAATAAGTAATACAGAATAAACTGTATATTCTAAATTATAATTATTCTAAATTATAAATAAATATAGAACAAGTATAAGAGTAAAGAGAATCAACTCTCCAAATTGAAGGCTTTAATGAGACAGAAAAAGAACTCAGAATCTCTACAATAATGTCTATAGCTCAAATCTTGTCTCTGAATTGTTTCTAACTTTACCCTTTTTCTGTGGCTAATCCTCGGGTTGACTCACGTGCTCTCACTCCTTGCTAAAAAGTGAAAGCTACGCATCATCCTCATTAATAATAAATGGAAAAGACTCAGGTTCCTGCACTGGACAGGAAAAGCATCAAGACAGAACAAGCTCTGAAAGTACAGTTGAAGGTGATAATGATTCATCGCAGTTTGACGTCTCCAAAAACCCTCCATGGAAAACCTTACCCAAGCCCACCTGTTCTGCATTGAATTGTGTACCCTTGAAAAAATACACTGAAGTCCTAACTCCTGGAACCTCTGAATGTGACCTTATTCAGAAACTGGATCTTGCAGATGCAATTAGTTAAGATGAGGTTATACTGGAGTAAAGTGGGCCCTAAAGCCAACATGACGGGTGTCCTTACGAGGAGAGAAAAGACTCAGAGACACACACAGGGAGAAAACCACGAGATGCTGGGGGCAGAAACTGGAACTATGCTGCCACAGCCAAGGTAAGGATTGGCAGTGCCACCAGAAGCTAGGAGAGAGGCACAGAACAGTTCCCCCCCAGAGCCTTCAGTCTGCATGGCCCTGCCAATACTTTGATCTTGGATTTCTAGCCTCCAAAACATATGAGAGAATAAATTTCTGTTGCTTTAAAGTCACTCAGTTTGTTGTATCCTTCGTTATAGCAGCCCTAGGGCACAAATACGCTGGCTTCATTTCAGCTTCTGGGAGGTAGGACAGAAAAGGAAAAACCAGGCACATCTGGGGGCTTGGAGACTTGAATTCCAGGCTCCATTTTGCAACCACCTCCCAGGTGACCCTCCCTGGACCCAGAATCCTCGTCTTTGAAATGAAGCATTTAGGAAATGAAGCATTTAGGCTGGATGAGCCTTAAGTCCTCTTTTGGTTTCAAACTCTGTATCTATCACATCATAGCCAAGAAAGTCATCTGCTCGAACATCTACTGAAGGTGAGAGTATGACGGGGCTGAAAAAGGAAACCACAAATTCAAGAAAACTCCCATCACCAGTAGAAGTCAAGGAGAAAGGGAAAAGAAAGAGTAATTAGCGGTGGCCCTTGCATTTACCATATGCCACATTATCATTCCATCTTCATGTCAAATCTGGCCTGCAGCCCCCATGCCATGGCGAGTTAATACAAAGAGACACTGGGAGCTGCCAGATGCAGAGGTTAATACAGGGGATAAGAGAATCTCGACGAGCTACACTCCATTTCCCAAACCTGCTCGTGTCAAGGTCATTTAACCCCAGAAATACGAAACCTGCTGCCTGGAGAAGACAAAAAAAAAAAAAAAAAAAAAAAGAAGAAGAAGAAAAAGGAAGGCTGGCATTGAAACTGTCCCCTCAACCCTCACCCCAGTCATACAACGTGCTTTGCAGCTGGGGGGCTCTTCGAAACTGCTAGCAACTAATGATTATGAAACAAACCCCACTAGTAAAGACCAACAAGAAATTCCTGTAAAAACCTCATATGTACGCACTATTCTATTGTACCTTTTTTTTCCAAGAATAAATTGTGGCTGTCAAATTACACCCTTTCATTACTGTCATGGACTCTTTTAAGAACAGCTAATCAGAAAAGCCTACAGAGGTATTTAATCAGATTTTTTTTTCTTCCAATGACCTAATGTTTTGGTATGAAACTGCCGCCAGCTCACGCTGCATAGAAATTTAGCACTGTCAGCATTTAATTATTATTTTATCACGGATTTCTTTACTTTCCTACAGGGAAGAAATAACTTAAATTTTTAAAAAATGCAACAAGCGCTTAGCTTTTAAAATCGCCAAGATGCTGCCCTCATTATTTTGCTTTGTCAAAAATACTACGTGTGGAGATGGGACATATCACAGAAATGCACTTTTGAGTTAATAAGAGCTACCACTATCACCAGCTTCAATCTTCCGGAACACCAAGACAATGTGGTGAAAATTATGTACATCTGCTGGTTTCCAGGGGATGAAATACTCACGACTCATTCAGGTTTGTATGTGACAGCAGCTCCATGTTCCAAACAATATCCCTGCCCCTGGACACCTGAATGAAGCCCTCGGCTTCACTCTCCTCCTCCTCTTCCTCTTCCTCCAAGTAAACTTTGCCTTGTCTTCTCTAAGGTGGGAATAAGAGAACAGGGAGGAGAAAGGAAGCTAAATGGAAAAGGGGAGAGAAGACAGGTGTGCAGGTGTGACCCTGACTCCCAACAACAGCCGACCCAAGACTCCAAGTCTAGAGGCCAAGAAAGGGAGCATCGGGGCCAAAGTTCTAGATGTGTTCCTCAATCCGGTTTCTCTTTCATTTCCTCCTCCTCACTCATCTGAAGTCTCTTTTCAGAAAAATAGCCATTTCATCATCAACACCACAAAAAAAAAACCCTCTTCATTTGCCTCTCTTCCCCTTCACCCACAGAGTTCCTGCTTCAGAGTCGAGCTCTGTGAACAAGCTGGCGATGCTTGGTGCAGGCAAGTCATCTCCAAATATTTATTGAGCATCTACTGTAAGTGAGCAACTGTGTAACCTACTGAGGGGGCGACATGGTATAAACACAGGTACAAAGTGGTACCCAGGGAAGATCCACGTGTAGGAAGAAAGCTAGTCGTTCATCAGAGCGTGGTACAACTCACGAGTGGTGAGGACAAGAAAGGTTACACTGGTTCGCGCTTACCAGCTCCAAAAGGTGCTTGTGCCACCAATGTACCTAATTTCAAAGCAGAACTTGAGACCCTTCCCCCACATCTGTCCTCCCACCCCTCCCCCAAATTTCTCCCATCTCAGTAAATGCCGCCTCCTAGATGTCAGCATCCTAGGACCTCCTTGCCCCTCCCCACTTCTATTCCAATCCACCAGAAAGTCCTCTTCATCTTCACTTTATTCTGTCTAGTCCAGGGACATCCCTCATCTGGCCTACAGGACTGCACTCTCACTCACCCTGGAACTTCTCTATACACAACAGCGAAAGTGATGATCTAAACAGAAACTTGACTGTGCCATTCGCACATGTGAACATGGCCAAAGGCTTCCCATGGCACAGAGTGAATCCAACCCCCTCCCAAAGCAGCCTCTGCCCCAGATCACCCGCTGGGCCTCCACCGGGCTATAACCCTAACAACTAGCATAAAGCCTGGCACAAATCAAAGATTCAATGTCTGTTTAAATGAATGAATCAAGTGTTTGTTATTCATTTCCCAAAAAGACGTAAGTAACACATGGGGACGATACACATAAATATATGTGCTTACACATGGCTTGGATCATGGATGGTTTGGCCCTTTCTAGGATAACCTTCAAGCTGGGTTGTAGATTAGTCTTTCTTTTCAGTTCCCACAGTTTGATCCAGATTATCCGTAGGCAGCAGAGGGGCAAAAGGGATGGAGGTGAGAAATGGGCGGCAGCCTCAGAGTCAGGGAAACAACAGCAGTGGTGGAAAGCCTTGGTGATCTTGGGTGAGTTGCAGGCTAAGATTTCACCCCAGCTCTGCTGCACCTGCAGCTATGGCCTGCCTTCTATTTCTATATCCTAAGGGAAGGGCTACTTCCTCCATCAGGTGGCTGTTTGGACCCTGAGCACTTTATGGCTACTACCTAAACATACACTTAGCACAGACAGTCAACCCCAAAGAAACCCTTATGCCTCCAGAAACTCTTGGTCATGACAAATCAATTCAACATATATATGTCGAAGCCAGATATTGTTCTAGCCAATGGAAATGTGCAGCTAAAATTTAAAAAATAGTTCCTGCTCTTAACGGACTTACAGACCAGAGAGGGAGGCAGTCATCTCTACATACATGGCCTCAGATCCACGCCAGGAAACAGTACTATCATCAGCAGCTGATAGGAATCGGGGTTGATGCTATTTCAACAGGGACCCAGGAATGTCTGCATCTTTCCCCTCACCCTAACTCCTTCACTTTACCACCCATGGAGCTATACACAGGAACAAGGGCCTAACAGGAATCAAAGTTGGACTATACCAAGAGCTGAGCCAATCCAGCACTCTGGCAAGGGTTACTACTCACCTGGCCTTGCAGACGAGGGCAAACATTTGGGAGTCACTTGGTAATTTTTAAGGCACAGCGAGCTTGCCCACCATTGCTGTGGCCCATTTCATGTTCTATATTTGGCATATCAGTTTCACACCTGCTCCACCCAAGTGGCGGGAAGGGCAATTGAGGGAGGAGCTAAAAACACATATCCCTTGCAGCACACCCTAGGATGCAGTTAATATCGTTCCTGTTTTACAGATGAAGAAACAGGCTTGGGGAGGTAAAGGGAATGACTGCCTAAGATCATACAGCCATGGGACAGCTGAGGAGGGTCTAAACACCCAGGTCTTTTGATCTCAAGTTCAGTTCACTATTCTGGCATTGAGCCTCACCATGATAGGAAATGCCACATGTATGAATGGCATGTATATGTAGGAAGCAGATTTTACGGCCAATCCATAACCACAGTCAGCAACCTAAAAGCAACTGTTTCTAGAAATTTCAAATTGTGGCTAAGACTTCAACCACCTAGAATAACTCTCCAGAATAACCCAGAGATTTAAATAAGAAGGATCTCTCAGTAGGTAAAAAGCTCACACCCTCAACACTGCACTCAGAGATTGTGCCCTTGAACTTTTGTTCAGAAACCTATTAACTCTTTCTTTGAACACAATTCTAATCACTTGTGTTCTCTGATTTCTTAGCCTCTGGCCAGGGAGACTTGGTCCATTAAAATGGATTCCTGGAGGGAGAGAGTGATTACAATGAAAAGTGATAGAGAGTTAAAAAAAAAAAAAAAGAAAAGAAAAAGAAAAGAATCGGGCAGAGGTTGGCAAACTTCCTGTAAAGATAAAGATCAGAGAGTAAATATTTTAGGCATCATAGATCATACTTTTTCTGTTGTGAGGACTCAACTTCACCCTTGTAGCTCAAAATAAGCCGCAGACCAATGTGTAAATGAAGGAGCATGGCTGTGTTCCAATAGACTTTTATTTACAGAAACAGGTGGTGGGTCAAGTTTGGCCCAGAGGCTACAGTTTGCAAAACCGTGGAATAGAAAAAAGCTTCAATGCCAACACAATATCTAGAAAATCTCAGCAGTCTGGGACCATATCTTAAAGAAACAGATAATCCCAACCTCAACAGCCCTTAGGACAGCTGGCATCACAGAATATCATGGTCCTTCATCGTAAGATTATAGAAGTTTAGAAATCTAAACAGCCTTGGGAATATTATGGTCCGACTTCCCATTTTTACACATGAGGAAATAAATTCTCAGAGAGGTTAAGAGACTTGCTAAAGGTCAAACAGCTAATTAATGATTAAACTTAAATTAGAAGCAGGGTTTTGATTCTATGTTTAGAACTCTTTCCATTATTCCATGTCTATTATTTTAGCCTTTCGGTAACAATGGATAGAGGAAATGCTCATTTAATTAAAACACTACACCCTTGAGATTGTTAAGATTCTGAAATCACTAAAATACACAGTTCTAGATGTTTAGAAAGATGATTGTGAATCATCAAGACAAAGGTTAAATTAGGTTTAATGTCCTCAGAGAATATAATTTCAGAAGTAGGGATAAAAAGAATACATTTCAAATAATTAAAAAGTTAATATACGTGGAAATTTTTATTCTCCCTTGTGCATGGGGAAATGAGGTACCGCTGTCCATCAGTAAGAGCAGAAAAGCCTGCCGCCGTATTTGATCAATTTAGACCTGTTCATAAATTCTGACCACTTCCAGGACAGCCCAAAAATCACCAAGGCATTGGCAGGCCCCAAGTAATTTCTCAAATTGCTGGACGCCCATATTCATTCAATTGCCTTTTCTAAGTGACAAACAAAAGCCACCCTCAGTCCTACCTGTCCCTTTCTCTTTTCTATCATTAGCAATGTCTTCTGCTCCTTTTCTGAATTAATTAGGAAATAAAAATAGAACCCCTGACATGTTTATAAAGATTCCAAATGCTGGTTAAACATGAAAGAACAGAGGCTGAGAACACGGAGGTGACAAATTTTATTTCTGTGATGACAAGTTAGAGTACTCCTGCCAGCTGGACCTTGCAGCAGCCAGAAGCACGCACCTGTCTAAGGGGAAGTCAGGGAGGAGGGGGTCAGCAGAAAGAGACTGGGGGCGGGGGTCAGTGGCCTGCCACACCATGCAAATGAGCTCTAATTGCTCGGGGTCACTGAGTACTGCTCATCTTGGGGAGGTTCCTGACAGCTCCTGACACCGGGGAATGCAGGGAGACCACTTCTCTTTTCCTGACCACACAAGTGGTCCTGTTTCTGTTTACAGACCCCAGAGCAGGGCTGTGGTACAGGGAGTTCACCTTCCTCTAAAGAGGAGAAGGGCGAAGGGGGAGGGTCGACTACTGCTTTGGAGTGTCCCCGAGATGCACTTCCCAGTTTGACAAACCTGCCAAAGGAAATGAGAAGCGATAAGTGATTGGGCCCCGATTAGATCAGCCACCTTGGGAAAGGTGCTGAGCCAGAGATATTGCACTGAAATAAGGAGAAACCTGGGACTAGATTTCTAGCAAGCAATCCCGAAGTAGATATGGTCTGAATTGGAAATGGATTTCATGGGCAGATAAAGTCTAATAAATGGCAGGTCCCTCAAAACTCATATATCATCAAGTCTCATACAGTGTCTGTGAAGTTTGTTATCAATAATTTAACAACGGGAGAACCTAGCCCTTAGCAAATATTTAATTTCAAAACATACCTACTGATTTACTCAGATACAGCATACATAGTGTATTAAAAATATATTACAAGAAGCCAAATGCCAATAAAGCTGCACTTAGAGAAGACCAGGGGCACTGGGTGCTTTCCGAATATTTCCGTTAAAGGAGGGACTGGACCCTCCATCCAAAGAGCTAGTCCACTAGCAATTTCTAAATTGTGTGGAGAAGAAAGCTTGCCTGTGAGCCCTGCTTCAAACAGCACGGACATCACCTGAGCTCCTATTCCCAGCCAAGCCACAAGCCAGATGCCGCGTGTACAAGTTCTGAGGGGCAAGAACTAGGGCTCCCCTCAGGAACAGCTCTCCATGCCAGGCCTGAAGGCTAAAAGAAGAGAGGGCATTTATACAAAGCAAGGTCTTTAGTAGCAAAGAGGGGACTTTTTTTTTTTTTTAATTGACGTATAGTTGATGGACAATATGTTAATTTCTGCTGTACAGCAAAGCGATTCAGTCTTATATACATATATATACACGTATGTGTGTATATATACATGTATATGTATATATACACACATACATTCTTTTTTTTTAATTCTTTTCCATTATGGTTTATCACAGGATAGTGAATATAGTTCCCTGTGCTCTACAGTAGGACCTTGTTCTTTATCCATTCTCTGTATGATAGTTTGCACCTGCTAATCCCAAACTCCCCCTCCGTCCCTCCCCCACCCTGCCATCCCACTGGCAACCACAAGTCTGTTCTCTCTGTCTGTGAGCCTGTTTCTGTTTCACAGATAAGTTCATTTGTGTCATATTTTAGATTCCACATAGAAGTGATATCGTATGTATTCATCTTTGTCTTTCCGACTTACTTCACTTAGCATGATATTATCTCGGTCCATCCATGCTGCTGCAAATGGCATTATTTCACTCTTTTTTTAAGGCTGAGTAATGTTCCATTGTCCACATCTCCTTTACCCATTCATCTGTCAATGGACATTTAGGTTGCTTTCATGTCTTAGGGGGTGCATGTAACTTTGTGGATTATAGTTTTGTCCAGATATATGCCCAGGAGTGGGATTGCTGGATCATATGGCAACTCTATTTTTAGTTCGTTGAGGACCCTCCATACTGTTTTCCATAGTGGCTGCACCAATTTACATTCCCACCAACAGTGTAGGAGGGTTCAAAGAGGGGACATTTTTAAGGGGACAGGAGACAGAGGGAACTATCTCCATGGTCACTGTCTACAACAAGTACCGTTGATCTGAGCCGCTCCCCCTGCAGCGCCCCCAGTCATCCAGTCCTCTCCACAACAGACCCTCACCACTTGCTGGCTGGAAGGTGTCACCCCTTGCTATGGTCTGAATGTTTGTGTCCCCCTGAAATTTCACCTGTTGGAATGCTAATGCCCAATGTGACGGTGTTAGGAGGTGGAGCCTTTGGGCGGCGATTGGGTCACGAAGGCAGAGCCCTCGTGAATGGGATTAGTGCCATTATAAAAGAGGTCCCAGAGAGCTCGGGAGCCCCTTCCACCATGGGAGGCTATGATGAGAAGTCTGCAACCCAGAAGAGGGCTCTCCCCCAACCACACAGGCACCCTGATCTCAGACTTCCAACTCCAGACTGGGAGAAATACATTTCTGTTGTTTATAAGCCACCCAGTCTGTGGGATTTTGTTTTAACGGCCTGAACAGACTAAGACGCCCATTGGCAACTGGTGTCAGCAGCAAGAGGTCCAGAGAAATGGCTGTTTTCTAAGGGAACGGTGGTTCATTTAACTGAGTTTAAAATGGAGGCAGAGGCTCAACAAGGACAGATTAGTTCCACGGTAAACACTCCCCTCAGAAGGTTTTAGGTCTTTTGGGGGGTTGATTAAGGCCTGGGAGAGAGCAGAGGAGGAGGAAGAGGACAGAGAGAGAGAGCAGGTGTCAGTCAGTGGGTGCCTCTAATTGTCTTGCACCCAGGAAGCGTTGAGGGGGATAACTGAACTAAGGGCTCAAGGGAACCAGGTGTCAGTCCTGGCTCTGCCACCCCGAGCTAACGGCCTCAGGATTTGACTCCACAGTCTTCTTTTATTTTTTTTATTTTTTTTAGTTTTATTTTTTTTTTTTTTGCGGTACGCGGGGCTCTCACCGTCGTGGCCTCTCCCGTCGCGGAGCACAGGCTCCGGGCGCGCAGGCCCAGAGGCCACGGCCCACCGGCCCAGCCGCTCCGCGGCACGTGGGATCCTCCCGGACCGGGGCACGAACCCGCGTCCCCTGCATCGGCAGGCGGACTCTCAACCACTGCGCCACCAGGGAAGCCCCCACAGTCTTCTTTTAAAAAAATATTTACTTATTTATTTTGGGGGGCTGCGTTGCGTCTCAGTTGCAGCACGCGGGATCTTAGTCGCGGTATGCAGGATCCTCTGCTGCGGTGCTCGGGCTCCTCGTTGCAGCACGCGGGCTTCTCTCTAGCTGTGGCCCGTGTGCTCAGTAGTTGCAGAGCGCAGGCTTAGTTGCCCTGCGGCATGTGGGATCTTAGTTCCCCAACCAGAGATCGAACCTGCATCCCCTGCATTGGAAGGTGGATTCTTAACCACTGGACCACCAGGGAAGTCCCTGACTCCACAGTCTTGAAGGGCCCCTCCATTCTAGGGTGCTGGAACATAACTGTCATCAGCTCTCAGCAAAGGTATTCCCACCACGTTCCATCTCACTACACTGGCATTGCAATGGGAAGCTTCTCTGATCATCCTACAGGCAGCGGCCAGAAGGAGAAAAGAAGAGTGGGGAACTGTCCCAGACCTGGCTCTTAACTCTCTGGGTTTTTCCACACATGAAAGGTGGCCCTTCCAGCTCCCAAAAGCTCTTCCCTGTGAAATCCAGAGCTGCCCTGATAGCCAGAAAACTATGAATTTCTTAGTTCTGTACGCAGTGCCTTTAAAGGGGTTAGAAGTGCACACCAGAACTCCAAAACAAAACACACACACACACAGCCCCCACCGCCAGAGCTCACCCTGTACCCAAACAACCTAGCAACACAAGCCAGAAGCTTAAGCAGACGAGATCAGGTGAGAAAATCACAAAGTCCTTAAAGCCAACGTGAGGTGCTGAGAACAAAGTTGTCTGAGCTGACAATGATGAGGTCGCCCCAGACTCAGTTTCTCCTTCACAAACTGCAATCCTCCTCCTCCTCCTCTCCTTCCCTGATAAAATCCCTACCTTTCAGAGACACGAAGTGGCCAGACTACCAGGGGGAACCCCAGGAGATACTGATTCCAAAAGGTCATAGTTAAAAGCACTCAAGTGATGACCTTGAGGGACCCGGGCACCTGGACAGGCTTGCAGGTCTGCTGGTCACCAACCACTTGACCCTCCAGATTCACGCTGAAGACAGCATGGAGGGGGGACTCCAGTGTTGGTTTTGGGTCAGTGAAGCCTGGCAGGGCTGGGGGACGGCGGTGTAGGGGTGAACACTGGAATGAAAAAGAGTGAGGGGGCCTAGACAACCTGCCCACCCCCACTTATGCCAAAGGCCGGTCCTCTCCACCGCTGGTGAATTCTCTGCAAAACAAAAGCCCAGTCTGCAGTTCATCGTTACAGCCAAGCACAAAGCACAGCTCGCGAACACACAAACCACAAAGTATGTAAAAGTCAGCATTCTGGAACCAAAAGGAACTGCCACGTTCAGTCCCTTGGATGCTGATTACAGCTGACTCCTTCCCTCTCTCGAGGCATCCACGGATTCGAAATTCAACCTAGACCCAAAATCGGAGGACAGCAAACAATCATTTCTTGTTTAGGGTTAACAACCCCAGATCACGCTTTTGTGTACTTTTGGAAGCGCTAAGCGATGCCCCGGCCACGTGGTCCGAGAAATAATACAACTCTCGATGCCTGGATGGGGCTCCCAACTAACTGCCCTCCTGCCTCGGCGGCAGCCGTTGATAAAACTGTCCACTCAGCAGAACTGGGAGCTGGACGCGCCATGTTTCACTGATAAACTCCTCACTGAAGTTAGTACGAGTGGGAGAAGAATCAGGTCTTTGATTTTTGCAACTTCCACTCCTGACACCATAACGATTTATTTTCAGCCCATTTCCTTCCCCTCTGATGACTCCCTAGTTAATCTGCCAGACACCATGTCAGTGAACTCTGGGAACCCCTGGAGGAAAAACGTTAGAAATATCAAAACGGCCACGTGCGTGGGCACTTGGCACTTTGTTGAGCAACTTCAGTTTAGTGCTTTAGACCACTCTGCATTGACTAATTTAGAACATTTTGCTTTCGCAGACTTAGCTGACTGCTTTTCACTGCCAAACTAAATACTCCACTTTAAAGCATACCCCCGTCTATGCATGTGATTTCTCCTTTTAGGTGAGGAATGTAATGTTGACATAAATGTCAAATAAAATTAATGAGAGAATGGGCCCTCAGATGGGACTCCGGTGAAGGGAATTTGTTAGACGGGGACCTTTGAGCCCAAATGTATATATAATTATATAACACTCATATGAGGAAAGAATCTGAATGCTAAGCTTTAGCAAATTTATCACCTTTGGCAGAAATGCTGTTACCTACAAAAAGCAGGATGCAAGTAAATTAAGATGAAAATACCATGAGATTAGTCTGTCACAGCAAGCTACTGTAGAATTAGCAGGGTGGCCCAGCTGCCGGTATCAAATCCTTCCCTTATCTATACAGAATTCAGGTCGGATGTCTGCTGCTCTGCCTGAATACTTCCGCTGTTGACTTTGCAAATGGACTTCCTCCTGCCTTATCCAGCTCCTTCCCCATCCCTTATCCCACCGGCCACTTAGGAAGAGTAAAAATGGCAGTTAGAGCAATAACAGGTATTTTCACTCAATAGTCAAGGCACCAGATTCTAAGCAGAGTGGCTGCCTCCGTCCGTACACTGATATAACTACTGTCTTTCATTTGTAGTCTCAAAAATCTTCCCCAAGTATGGCAGAATCACAGAAAATCACTCTAATCATTGAAAAGAGCCCTGTTCCCAGTAAAGCAGCAAGTCTTCTCTTGTCAGAGTAAAAGCCATGGAGTAAAATTTCCTCCAAACACGGGGGAACCTGCATTTACCCCCATGCCAAGGAAAATGGCCAGCAGGACCCACCTGCAGCCGCAGAAGCATTTATGCAGAGAATCTGCAAAAGTCTGGGGTGGACGGATGCCTTAGGAGGAGAAGTTTCAAAGAAAACAGTGATGGTGTTTTGTTTTTCACACCTCAGACTGAATCCTAAGGACTAGACAGACAGCACCCATCACGCTCCTCTTTGATACACTGATTTCAAATACAATCACATAATTTTGAAAATCCATGATGCTTTCCCTAAATAAAATGAAAAAGGAATGAGAAGGATAGGTTTCTATTTCTTCGCAGTTACCTGGATACCCTCCTTCTCCTGGAAAACCCCCCAAAGAATAGCACACTAATTATGATGGTTCTAAGAGTGGTTCCTCCAATGATGAGAATCACAGCAGAATCCAACAAAACACACAAATTCCTTCTGATGTTCATGCATCTTTAAACAGTTCACAAAATCCATATATTTGGGCCAGTCACACAGAATCTCTAATTAATTTACAGTGAGGGAAAGAGAAAGAGAAAGCATTTGAGGACCAACTTCAAACAACTCACACTCTGTCCATGTACTATGAAGTCATCCTGACTCTGGATAATTTGAAATGCCTGCACAGGACCCAGGGAACATTCTCCTTTTTATTCTTCTTCTCCAGGCTATCAGTTCATAATGAACAAATATGGAAATTTTTCTGAGGGGGAAATCCAACTACCAAAATAACTCCTTCATAATTCATATGTGCAATCACAACGGTGATTAATAAAATCCTGAAACAGTTCCTAAAAGCCTAAAGCATTAATTACTCTGTTAGATGTCAGGACTCTATGAAAACCTATGACAGCAGGTTACTCAGGCAAATTAAATCATGAGAACTTAAGGCGGAAAAAGAGAAATCTTTGCTTGGTGGATTTGCAAGCTGGTAAATGTATGCTTTCGAAGAGGGGTAACCAACCCACAGCTCTTCGGGGCTCCATATTTCAACCTTGAAAGACATATGAAAGAGGTAAAAAATGCCATTGCAAATTGAATTTATGCTGGGATGAAAGGTAATATTATATCCTTTGAAAGACCTAAAGTAAATGAATGATACTATTTCCATTAAGGGGAAACTAACTTTCATTGAGCGTGTCCAGTGCTGGCTAGTTGATACGATTCTTTTCTTGCTTCTGTGACACCCCACACCCAATTCTTCTTCAGCTTCAATGAAAGCTCCTTCTCAATTATTTTTGCTAGCTCATCTCTTCTTGGTCGGATCTCTAAATTTTAGTGCTCAGGGCTCTGTTCTGGGCCCTTTTCTCTTTTCTGCCCCTTCTCTATGGATGATAGCATCCAATCTTATAGCTGTAGACACCACCTACGTGCCAATGACCGCCCCCCCACCCCAAGTTGTAGATGTCAATACCCAGCGCCTTCCTGACATGCCCAGCAGGCATCTCAGGCCTAGGCTGTCCAAAACAGAACTCCGGATCTCCGGTCCCCACCCCAGGTCTCTCCCATCTCACGAAACGACACTGCCTTCCAAATACCTCAAATAATCCTCCATTGTTCCTTTCCCCTCCCCACACTTCCAATCCATGAGCTCTACTTCCAAAATACACCCTGAATATTTTTACTTCTCACCGTTCCAATTTACCACTGTAGTTGAAGCTCCTTCTCTCCCAGAAACCATCATACCTCTTAAATGGTCTCTCTGCTTCCATCCTCCACACAGTAGACAGAACGTTCAAAAAATAAATCTTACTCGGCAGCTCCATTGTTTAAAATTCCCTGGTGGTTTCCCATTATACCCAGTATACCAAGTATAAAGTCCATACTTCCCTTGCCCATAAGACCCGACGAGATGAGCCCCTGACATTTCATCTCCTACTCACTCCACAACTCACCAACCCCCAGCCACACCGGCCCTTCTTCTGGTTCCTCAAATGTGCAAGCTGTTTCCCACCTCAGGGCCTTTGCATGTACTGTGCCCTTTGGCTGGCCCTTTATAACTAAAGAACTCTTCTCTGGTCACTTATCAAAGTGGTCCCTCCAGCATTCTTTACCGTTCTTTACCTTGTATGGTCATTTTACAGCCGACAGTATCTTATACATTTATTTGTTTAACTACTTATTGTTTCCTTGTCCCTTCAATCAAATGTCAGCTCCATGACAGCAGGAACACTGACTATCTTCCTCACTGCTACAGAGTAGATACCCAATAATCTTTGCTCAGTAAGTATATAAGTGAATAAATATATTCCCCTAACTTTTTCCCTAACTTTATGAGATAGATTATTCCTATTTTGAAGGAGAAAAAATTGAGGTTTCCAGGAGTATGTCCAAGGTCATTCAGGTAATTGGAGGCAAAGTCAGAATCTGAACCTGAATCTATTTGACTCCAATGACCATCTTTCCAGATACCAGATTAGTATTTCTAGAAGAGTCTTGAAAATCCAATCAAGAGGAACTTCCCTGGTGGTCCAGTGATTAAGAATCCACCTTCCATTGCAGGGGATGAGGGTTCGATCCCTGGTAGGGGAACTAAGATCCCACATGCCATGGGGCAACTAAGCCCGTGCACCACAACTAGAGAGCCCGCGTGCCACAACTACTGAGCTCACATGCCACAACTACTGACCCCGCGTGCCCGGGAGCCTGCACGCCACAGCTAGAGAGAAGCCTGCATGCTGCAACTAAGATCCAACGCAGCCAAATAAATAAATATTTTTTTTAAAAAATCCAATCAAGAGAAACTCTGCTCCTAAGATTTTCCAGAAACAAACTGCCTGGGAAATTGTATTAGACTCAGAATTTCTTCTTCTACCACAACTTTGCCACCTATAAAATGGGTGAACAAAACGAGTTTCTCATGGAAGTATTAGAAGACATAATTTCCTTGCTGATTATAAAAAGTTTTATAAACTCTCAGATGGTTGTTTTTCAGGACTACCATGCTGAGCAGTTTTAACTAAAATGTGTTCTGTGCAGACACCACCGTGCAGGGTTCTCAATTACACTGAGTAATCATACATATACAGGCAAGAGTTATGGACCACAAAATACTGCCAAATGTGGAATCCACTTTCCCAAAACCCTTTAAAGGGGAGGTGATCTCATCCTACTAGAGGGTTTTAGGCAAGAGAAGGGAATAGGTGGTTTCTAGAGGGTCCCCCAACACCAGCCCCCACGTGTATAATCGTTTGTACCAATACCTGATTGTGTAATCAACCCTCCAGAACTGGGACTGCTCTCCCCCAATATACTCTTTTTCTTTCACTCAACAAAATCACTTTGACATTCACCCATGTTGTTGCATGTATAATTGTTTATTAATTTGTATTACTGAATAGTGTTCTGTTGTACAGATGTATCATCATTTGTTTTTCAATTCACCTGTTGAACACTTGGGTTGTTCCCAGGCTGGGGTTTATTTATATTCTAAACAGAGCTGCTATGGAGATTTATATACAAATCTTTGGTGAATGTGTGCTTTTATTTCTCCTAGGCAAATATCGAGGATTGGATTGTTTACAAGCCAAGATACTGGTCTACAGTATCTTGTTATAGCAGCCCAACGGACAGACATACTTACCAAATGCAGGAGGTGGGGAGGTGGACTCAAACTAAACACGGTAACCAAATGCCCTCCTAGTACAACCTGAATCCAGTACCCCCTACCACCATGCCCTTAGTGTGCCTCTACTACCAGTGATGTGCAGTCCGTATCCTTCACTATTTATTTGCTAAAGCTGTTAAAGCTAAGACGCAGATTAAGTTCTAAGCTTTTAAAGTCAATGCAAAAAGGGAAATATCTTCAGTCACATGACTCAGTCACCGTAAGACACAAGCAAACCAACTGTTTGCTCCTGTAGTTCTCTATAAAGACCTTGTTGCCTATATTAGTCAGGGATCTCCAGAAAACAGAACCAATGGGTGAGTGAGTGAGTGAGTGAGTGAGTGAGTGTGTGTGTGTGTGTGTGTGTGTGTGTGTGTATATATATATATATAGAGAGAGAGAGAGAGATTTATTTTAAGGAATTGGCTCATATAATTATAGGAGCTGACAACTCCATATTCTGCAGTGAAGCTCAGCAGCCTGGAGAACACAGGAAGAGCTGATGTTGCAGCTCGAGTTCAAAGACAGTCTGGAGATAGAACCCCCTTTTCCTCAGTGGGCCTCAGTCTTTTTCTCCTAAGGTCTTCAACTGATTGACTGAGGCCCAACCACATTATGGAGGGTTATCTGGTTTACTCAACGTCCATAGATTTATATGTTAATCTTACCTAAAAACACTTCCACAGCGACGTCTAGACTGGTATTTGACTAAATACCTGAGTAAGGTGGCCTCGCCAAGTGGCACACAAAATTAACCATCACACTGTGCAAAGGAGGATTTGCAAACTCAAATTCCCACAGGAGCCAAGCAGGCAAAGTAACTGAGTGAAGCTAGCGTCAGGTGATAGGGAATGGCAGGGACTGGGGACAGCTGGAGGGTGTTTGCTTCATCTAAAGACAATCAAATTTGAAAATTTTAAAACCACTGTCTGGGAGAAGCAACAATCATCTGCAGGACAAATAAAGCCTAGCAATCACCTAGGCAACAAACACACCAATGGGGTCCACAGGGGATACTGCCCGATGGCAGCAGGATAAAACACAATTCCACGAAAGTTCCAGGCTAATATTATAACAGATATGGAGCTTTCTAGCAGTCAGGCTGAAATTAGGAATGGGTCAGACAACCAACAATCCTTCATAAACATGGCCTTGTTCAATCAAAGGTTTGATCAGTGTTGAACAGCATATTTGAGGTTAAATTCCAGGTTGGCATCTGTGCTGCTTGTTAAGTATGGAGAGATGTGATTTAAGACAGAGCAGGGCTGTGGGGTAGAGCTGCCATCTTCATGAAGAAGGTCCCGGCAAAGCCTAATAAGAGGCACTCAGTACCCGTGGGCAGAGCTAACACTCTCCTGTGCAACAAGGATTTCAGGACACTTTAATGTACAGACAAATGGGCAACCAGGTTTCCACGACTGAAATACTTCTAGCCTGGAATTTTGTAAAACATAATCAAACACACATCTTGGAAAGGGTGTACCATGCCTATCTCCCGATCAGACAACTTCCTGGTGTGCCCTCCAAGATTAACTAGCTGCAAAACATACACCACAAATTTAGTGACCCGACGTATGTTATTATTAACTATAGACCAATTTAAGATGGGGAAACACCTACCAAAAAATTGAATCACTTAAGAGTATTGGAACTGCAACCATTTTTTTTCTGGCAATAACTAAACAGCAGAGCTGACTGCCTACCACAGACACTTCCAGATAATGAGACTAAAACCACATCTGTCTTTTTTTTTTTCTTTTGGCTGCGCCGCACGGCATGTGGGATCTTAGTGCCCTGACCAGGGATCAAACCCGCGCGCCCTGCACTGGAAGCGCGGAGTCTTAACCACTGGACCCAACCCAAAACATATCTGTCTTTATATGAGACGATGTGTTCTTATAATCTAGGAAAGAGGCTCCTCCCTCCAGATCACTGTGAAACCAGACTTACTTAAGCATTTCAAGTTTACCTACAGGTATGGGCCATTCAAAACACAATACTCTTACCAGAACCTTTATTAACTTCTTCCAAATCAAATTACTGATGAAAGTCAAAGGGGTCTCATTTAAAAATCTCAAGGTAGCCAAAGAAACTGACCGTGCTTAAACAATTTTCCAGTTACTAAGGAGGAAGGGAGAGGGAGAAGGACCCTACTGACCACTGGGCACGGTCTCAATGCTCCTCATAATTCGAGAATCCCATACCCATGCAGCCTATTTCACATTCCCAGATGTGGATGTATGAGAGCAGGGAGAAAAAGCCTACTCAGCTGAGGTCTACAGGAGAAGAGTTGCAGAGTGCCATGCAGCATCAATCAGAGGTGCTGTGAACACCAGCCTAGGACTGGAAGTTGGCTACCCTGAAGCCACTTAGCAACAGTGGTCAAGATGCAGCTTCTCAAAATCTGCCATGAGAATGAAGTGTGGCATGCGTATTCCCAGAGACTTTTATTTTCAACAATAAGCCAATCCGGAGAACGGCTGTGTGGCTGTATTCACATCACAAAGCTTCGAAGGCTATTTTAAGAGCACTTCATTTCTACTTAGGCAGGGGAGAGAAACTCAGCCCCTTCGAGCACCTCAGAGCTATTCCCCTTCCCTTTCCTACTCCTCTTTTCCAGACTGTTTGGAAGCAAAGACAGCTTGGAAGGAGGCAGAAGTGCTGGGCACATGTAATGGGCTGATGTCTGGCAGGGTCCAGGTTTGCTGGGCACCCAAGAGACAGAAGGAAGGAAGAACCTACCAAGAGTTGGATGCAGCACCCAAGTAGATGCTATCATTTGCATCTACACACCGGCAAATGAGAAACAAGTGAGAACATGGGGGAAAGGGTAAAGAAAGCAAGAAGACTGGGCTTCCGTGGTGGCACAGTGGTTAAGAATCCGCCTGCCAATGCAGGGGACACGGGCTCAAGCCCTATTCCAGGAAGATCCCACATGCCGCGGAGCAACTAAGCCTGTGAGCCACAACTACTGAGCCTGCGCTCTAGAGCCGGAGAGCCACAGCTACTGAAGCTCGCACACCTAGAGCCCGTGCTCTGCAACAAGAGAAGCCACCGCAATGAGAAGCCTGCGCACCGCAAGGAAGAGTAGACACCTGCTCGCCGCAACTAGAGGAAGCCCATGTGCAACAATGAAGACCCAACTCAGCCAAAAATAAATATATTTATTTAAAAAAAAAAAAGGAAAGCAAGAAGGCAGAGTACTGCAATGATTAGGGAGGTCGGCATCAGTCAATCAATCAATGTTTCCTAAGCCTTAGCGCTTGCGCCTGCAAGTAAACTAAAGATGTGTAAGTCACGGTTTCTGTCCTTAAAGAGTTAACACAACCCACAAAGACAAAAAGAATGAAGAGAGGAGACAACAGCAGATGAGAGCTGTCAAGCATTGTCTAAAGATAGAGGAGTGATGGCTGAATTTAGGCATAATGAAGAAAGCTGAGACTAAAATTCCAGCAGAGGGAAAACTGATCAGATGCTAATGGATTAGCCTCACAGAATCCCACAAAGGCTTTGGAATTGGAGCCATCAAGCACAGTGGACTATGGGAGTGAGATGTGGAGGTTAGTTAGACTCTACAGTGAAAAGTTAGACCTTCACATTCTCAACACTTCCTGGGGGCATAACCAGGTGATTCCCCCTCCCCTTTCCCATACAAGTCAATTTTAATGCTAGATAAATTGAAAAGAAGAGCACAGGGGTAGGACACCAGACTAAAAACAGAAGGTGAAATGGACAACATGAGCCTGTAGCCCCTTGCCCAGCTGGGTATCAGAATACCAGCACCCAGACTTACATCCCTTCTACAGGATTAGAAAATCCTTCTCTGAAGAAACGTAATGGCCCCAGAAGGAAACCTCCTGAGAGATACCAAAGTTTGAAAAAACTGGGTCCCAGCCCAGCCACTCCACAGGAAGCCCCCTCCTGAAACACACAGCTTCCAATAAGCTCTTCAGAACCTTCCATTTAAATATGAAAGGACATCCAAGGAAAACCTACAGTACAAGTCAGAAACCTAAGCAATCAGGAAAAACAATAAAGTCTGAGGAAACAGAGATAATGCAGGAAACAGAAGAAAATATCAAAAACACGAATTAATATATTATGTAAGATAAGAGAAGGCATTGCTTTAAAAAAAAAGAGCAGGCTGTTGCAAAAAGAAACAATCAAGGAAAAATGTAAAGTTCTTGGAAATTAAAAATATGATGGACAAAATAAAAAATTCAATAGATGATTTGGAAATAAAAGGAAACCATCCAGAAGGTAAGGCAATAAGACAGAAAGATGATCAAGACAAAAGGGAAAAAAAAAAAAGAAAATTTAAAAATCAGTCTGAAGTTCAACTATTGGAGTTTCTAAGTGTTCAGAGAAAATGGTGAGAGGAAAATGATTTAAAACAACACATAAACAAACAAATAAACACAAATCTGTAAGAACCTTTCCTAAAACAGGAACATGTCTTTCAGTTGAAAGGTTTGATTAAATCCACAGCAAAATGATTTATAAAGACACAACAAAATTCTAAAAGCTTCCAGAAAGAAAAAAATCTGTTTACATAGAAAAGATGAACAATCAAAATGGCATATGACTTCTCAACAGCAACAACAGAAGCTAGATGTCAATTAGTATTACCTTCAAAATATGGAGGGAAGATGATTTTCAATCTAGAATCATATATATACCCAAACTGCTAACTAAAGAAGATGGTGAATTAAAGACATTTCCCAAGATTTGTTCTTTGAGAATTTATCTCCTATGTTTGTGCATTAGTAAACTGTTAGCAGATATGCTCCACCAAAAGCAGCAAACCATAAAAGAAAAAACATGGGAGCCAGGAAATGGGAACCATACAGGACACGGGTGAGAAAGAAATTCCTGCACAAAACCTGTTCTAGAACAGGCTATAGAGCAACCACAGCAGATGACAGCAAGAAAAACAAAACAGAAGGGGTACATGATCTGATACGTTTGGCCAAGAGCAAAATGGGATTGAGAGATGCTATTAGAAGGCATGGGAAGAATTAAAGAGAAAGAAAAAAAGAAGGAAGGGAGGGAGGGTGAAAGGAAAGTGTATGTATATCTACAAATATATACACAAATCAAAAAGAAGCGATGTTTACTAGTAGAAAAAAAATGAAAAGTTGCACAAGAAAGGATTTGTAATCATAGTATATCATTGGTCTCACTGATGCATAGTGTTTACGTAATAATAGAAACGGTGTCAATTCAAAAGAAGGGAAGGGGAAAAGGTCTTAATTATCACAGTACCAAGTCAAGGGGTAATATTTAAATTGATTAAAAATCAAGAAAATGATGGTAAAGGTACATTACTGATTTTTAAAAATTTTCATCGTGAACTATAACATACAATACATAGAGAAAAGTGAACAAAACAAAATGTACAGCTCAATGATTTATCGAAAAGCAGACATCCAGGTAATCATCACCCAAGTCAAAAAATAGAACTTTGCCAGCACCCCTGAAACTCTCATCCTTCTCCTCTTAATTAGCACCCTGACCCTCCCCAACAACTATTATGTTAACTCTGATAGTAATCACTTTATAGTTTTGCTATCTAAGCATGCATCCCTAAAGACTATAGTTTCATCAAGCCTGTGTTTTGTGTTTTATATAAATGAAACACAGGGGTGTGTGTGTGTTTGTGTGTGCGTGTGTGTGTGCGTGTGTGTGTGGCTTCCTTCACACATTAATGTCAATGAGACTTATCCAGGTTGTGGTGCAGTTTGTTTTTATTGGTTTTTTAATTTATATAAATATACCATAAAGTGTGTGTGCACATACACACACATGCACACATTATATTATACACTTGATGGACACTGGGTGGTTTTCAGTTTGGGGCCTTTATGAGTACTGGTGCTATGAACTTTTCTCTCCATAATTCTTGGTATATATGTATTCACTTTTCCCTTGAAACTGTACATCAGATTAGAATTGTGGACTCACAGAATATGCCCTTGTTCAATTTTATTAGATGCTAATTAGTATTCCAAAATGGTTGTACCAATTTAGTCTCACCAGCAGTGTATGAGAATTCTCATTTCTCCCAATCCTCACCACCTGTTAGTATTGAAAGTCATTTTTAATTTTAGGCAGTGGGTGGAAGTGTAGTCACATTTTATGTGGTTTCTAACTTATATTTCCCTGAAGGCTTATGAAGTGGAGCACTTTTTTCACAAGTCTATTGGACATATGGATAGCATCTTTTGTGAGGCTCCTGTTTAGGTCTATTACCCATTTTTCTATTTTATCTTTCTTTTACTGATTAGAGGAATTCTTTGTATATTCTTCCCACGAGCCCTATGTAAATCATAGATATTGCAATCATAGATATTGCATAGATATTTACATATCTATGTAAATCATAGATATGTAAATCATAGATATCACTCTCTTAACTATGTCTTTTGATGAACATAACTTCTTCATTTTAATACAGTCCAATTTTATTGTCTTTTTTTATGATTGGTTCTTTTGGTCCTGTGCAAGAATTCCTTTCCTAGCCAAAGTCATGACTATATTATCCGACATTATCTTCTGGATATTTTATTATTTTCTCTTTCACATTTAGATCTTGAATTCACTTGGAATGGGTTTTGGTGTATGGTTTAAATTTAGGGTCAAGGGTGTATGTTGATATCTAATTGTTCCAGGGCTGTTTCTTAAAAAATGGCCATCCCATCCCCAAGGGGATGGGATTTTTATCATTGATAGTGTGTCTGTATATACACAGGTCTGTTTGGGGACTCTGCTGTTTTTCACTAGTCTATTCATCTATGCTTGCACCAGTGCCACACTCTCCCAGTTACTCTAGCAGGACAACAATAAATCTTAATATCTGGTGGACCAAGTCCTCTTTTCTTATTCTTCTTCAACAGTATCTTGGCTATTCTTGGTCCTTTGAATTTCCATATAAATTTTAGGATCAGCTTATCAATTTTCACAAAAACCCTCTTGGGATTTTGATTGAGATTTCACTGACAGTTTGAGATTAATTGACATCTTTTAAAAAAAAAACAGAGCCCTCCATTTCATAAACATAACATATCCCTCCATTTATTTATGTCTTCTTTAATTTCTCTCAATAATGTCAAATGGTTTTCAACATAGGTCTTCATAACTTTTGTTAGATTTATTCCTAGGTATTTGATTATTTTTATTCTGATGTAAATTCACTGTGTATCTGTTTATTGGTAATAAGTAGAAATATAATTTATTTTTTCATATTTACTCTATATCCGGCCAACTTGCTAAATTCACTTTTTAGTTCCAACAATTTATCTGAAATTCCTTTTGAATTTTCTACGTACATAGTAATTTCATCCCCCAATGATTATAGTTTTATTTATTCCTTTTCAATCCTAATATCTTTATTTCTCTTTTGTGCCTCATTGCATTAGCTGGGATTTGCCATGCAGTGATGAACAGAAGAGGTGATAACTGACATATCTTGTCTTATTTCTTAATCTCAAACAAAGTTTTAACATTTCATCCATTACTCATGATGTTTTCTACTTTTTAACAATACATGGTATTTTTTGTAGATACTCTTCTTGGAGTAAGAAAATTTTCTCCTGTTTATTAGTTTGCTGACCCTTTTAAAAAATCATGAATAAATGTTGGATTACATCACATACATTTTCTGCATTTATTGAGATGATCGTATGATTTTTTATTCTGTTATATACTGAGTTACACTGATGGATTTTCAAATATATGACCTCAACCTTACAGTTTTGGAAGATAATCAACTTGATCATAATATAGTAATTTATTGCTGGATTCACTTTGCCAGTATTTTGTTTAGGATTTTTGAATCCATATTCATAAGTGAAACTGGCCCAGAATTTTTCTTATTTATGTCAGGTTTTGTATAAGAATTTTGCTGACCTCTTAAAACAAGTTGGGAGTGTTCCTACTTTTTCTATTACCTGGAAGAGTTTGTGGAAAAAATGTGTTATTTCTTCCTTAAATATTTAATGAATTTAATAGAAAAACCATCTGGGTCTGAAGTTGTCCTTGTGGTAAGGTTTTTAATTGCATATTCATATGAGTAGATATAGTGCTACTCAGACTGTTATTCTTCTTATGGCAGTTTTCATAAGTGGCATTTTTAGAAAATTTGTCCATTTCTTCTAAAATTTCATTTCATAATTTGCCATGGTGTTATTCATCATATTCTGTTCTTATCATTTAAATATAGTGATGTCCTTTGCTTCATCCCTGATATTGGCTATTTGTGCTTTTTTTTCCCTTGATTAGTCTCACCAGAATTTATTGATTTTGTTAGTCCTTTGGCTCTGTTGATTCTGTCTATGGGATGTCTGTTTTCTATTTCATTACTTTCTTCTCTTATTTGTATTATTTCCTTCCTCCTACCTTTTAAAAAAATTTAATTGCTTTTCTTTGTTAACTTCTTGAAATTAATGCTGAGGTTATTTATTTATTTATTTATTTATTTATTTAAAATAATTTTATTTATTTATTTATTTTTGGCTGTGTTGGGTTTTTGTTTCTGTGCACGGGCTTTCTCTAGTTGCGGCTAGCGGGGGCTTACTCTTCATCGCGGTGCGCTGGCTTCTCGTTGTCGTGGCTTCTCTTGTTGCGGAGCAGAGGCTCTAGACGCGCAGGCTCAGTAGTTGTGCCTCACGGGCTTAGTTGCTTTGCGGCATGTGGGATCTTCCCAGACCAGGGCTCGAACCCATGTCCCCCGCATTGGCAGGCAGATTCTTAACCACTGCGCCACCAGGGAAGCCCGAGGTTATTTATTTTTAAACCTCTCTTTTTTTTTCTAATGTGTATGTTTGAGGCTATAAATATCCCTCTAATCATGGCTTTAGCTGTATTCCATGCCTGGTATCTCATATTTCATTGTCATTAATTTGTAAATATTACCTAATTTTCATTGCCATTTCTTCTTTGACCCATGATTGCTTAATTTCTAAACATATGGGGATTTTTCAGTTATCTTTTTCATTGTTGAATTCTAGTTTAATATCACTGTTATCTGAAAATACACTCTGTATGATTTCCATCCGTTGAAATTTGCTGAGTTGCTTAATGACTCAGACTATGGGCAATGTCGACAAATATTTTCTGTACCCTTGAAAGAAATAAGTATTTCATATTTGTCAAGTGCACTGTTTTGTAATTAGATCAGGTCTGTTAATTAACTTTGCTCAAACTATATCCTAACTGATTCTTACTGTCTGCTCACTGTATCAATTACCAGGAGAGATATGTTAAAATTTCTAACTATATCAATATCTATGTCTACTTATAGGTCTTATAATTGTATGTGTATGAGAATATGTGTGTGTGTTTTAAAAGTGCGTACAAATTTAGAAATATTTTATTTTCCTGGCAAATTGAATCTTTTTTGTTATGAAATAATCTCTCTTCATCTCTGACAACACTTTTTGCCTGTTAGAGGGTCTACTTTATCTGACATTTGTTTAGCTATAGAATCTTTCTTTTGGTTAGTGTTTACATAGTATATCTTTTTACATCCTCTTATATTTGACCCTTCCGTGTATTTTTAAATAATGTGTCTCTTTAAACCAGTATATAGATTTTTAAAAAGTTCAATCTGATAATATTTGACTTTTAATTAGGGTATTTACTCTGTTTATATTTAATATAACTGCAGATATATCTGGGCCTAAACCTACTAGTTTTTATTTGTCTCATAAGATCCTAGTCTAGGATCTTAAGATCCTAGTCTAGGATCCTTTTTCTCCCATTTCCCACCTTCTGTTGAATTATTTGAGTATTTTTTATTATTCTATTTCCCCCTTCTCTTAGCTTATTATTTATATATTCCTTCATCATTCTTTTAAAGATTATCCAGAGTTTAAAGCATGCACCCTTGACTTATTAATGGCTAACACTAATTAGTTTTTATCACTTCCTTTACAATATAAAGGGCTTAGAACAATTTCATTTCATTAATCTGTCCAGACTTGAGTTCCACTTTGATCATTATATATTTATTCCCTATATATTTTAAACTCCACAAGACAAAATTATTATTATTTTGTATGGCTAGCATTTATTTATATTTAACTAATTATTATTTCTATTGCTCTTCATTCCTTCCCACATCTCTGAGCTTTGATCTGAGATAATTTTCCTTCTGTCCAAAGGATGCCTTTTAGTATTTTCTTTAGGATAAATGTGCTCATAATAATTTTTTAAAACATTTTTAGTTTTTTCTGAAAATCCTTTTAGGTAGATATAGAATTCATGGTTAACAGTTGTTTTCTTTCAGCAACTTGAAGATATCATCCATTCCCTTTTGACTTTATTGTTTCACTGAGTCAGTTGTCAATCTTATTGTTGCTCCTTTGAAGACAAAAGGTACCCACTCTTCCAGCCCTGACTGCTTTTCAGCTTTTCTCTTTGTTTTTATTTTCAGAAATCGCACCGTGTTGTTCCTAGGTGACGTTTCTTTATACAGACACTGCTCGGTGTCTTAGGGCTTCTTGATTCTGCGGCTCTGTGTCATTTGTTCGATCTGGAAAATTCTCAGTCATTTTTTTCCCCCAATTATTTCTCCTTTTCCATTTTCTCTCTCCCTACCTACTGAAACTCCAATTATTTGTATATGAGGCCTTTCTACTATATTTCACAAATCTTTCAAATTACTTTCCATTATTTTGCCTCTCTGTGCTTTATTTGGGTATTTTCTTCTGCCTTATATTCTATTTCACTAACTCTCTCTTCAACTACATCTGGTGAATCCATCCATTTTTTAACAACTTTATTAAATAATGCATAATTTTCACACCATAAAATGCACCTACTATAAATGTATATTCAATGATTTTAGTATGCTAATTCAGTTGTGCAACCATCACCATAAATCAGTCTTAAAGGATTTCCATCACCCCAAAAAGTTCATCTATTTAGATTTTAACTTCAGTAACTATATTTTTCAGTTCTAGGTTTTTATTTATAATTTTCAGTTCTCTGGCAAGTTTTTAAATCTTTTAATTCTTTGAATATATTAATCATAGTTATTTTAGAGACTATATCTAATTAATTCACTATCTGGATCCCTTGTAGGTATATCTTAGTTGTCAAATTTTTTTCTTGGTTTTTGATTATGTCTCATTTTCTCACATATCTAGTTATTTTTCATTGGGTGACAGATATAGTACATGAAAAACTCTAGTGAACATGAGGCTCTGGAAGATGTATCTTCCTCCAGAGAGGATTTTTGCTTTTGCTTCTGGCAGGCATCTAAGCTAGTGACACTAATCTGAAAATATTTCATTTTTGGCTTCAGTCCCTGTGAGAGTTTTTCTATTTCTGGTTCATCTTGATTCAGAGCTCCAAATGAAAACTGAGGTTGTTTACTAGGGTTTCTGCTCCTTGGCAGGACTTGACTACCTAACCCCATGAGTTTGTTGAAAGCTCTGTTAAGTTTTTAGTATCTTAGCCACTACTTTGGGAATTGATAATTGTCTCAAGAAGAAGATACAAAAGCTGGGCTCACCTCTTAGATGAGGGGACTTTCCTGTCCCCAAATCTTAGCTCTGCTACTCCTCATTGCCTTGATGGCTCTACAATGCTTCCAAACTGACTTCTTTTTTTTTTTCTTTCTTTTTAATTTTAAGCATCTTTTCTCAGCAGAAAAGTTGGTCTCTAAACAAACTGGATCTACTATTGCTAGACATATTGACTACCATTGTAAGTAAGGTGACCATAATTTATCATACAAATCAGGATGCTTTTGAAAATGAAAGGAGGTAGTATTAGTCATTACACTGGGGCAGTAGGCACAAACCCAAACTATCACAAACAAATCAAGATATATGGTCACCCCAATAATAATGCATGGAGTACTTTGCTTAAAAAATATAAATTAATTTAAAATTCACATTGGCCATATCAAGAATATGGAGATTTTGTCCCTACCCTTTGTAGTGACAGAATATTTGGTATTAAGGATACAAATGAGCCCTTGTTCAATATGAGAAGATACCATTCAGTAGCTCATTGTATCAGTAGAAGAACTTAACTATTCTACCCAGCCTGCTAGTTCATGGGCTCTATATCTTATTAATGTCCTTGGCTGAGACTTGGTACCTCCAAAAGAGTAGTTTTGGAAACTCTTCCAAACAAGAGAGAATTTTTTCTAAAAAGATAAGAGAGAAGCCTTAGAGGTGAGAAGAAAATGAACATAATTTTCAAAAAGAGCACTGTGTATCCCCCCCAACTTCATCTCTCTTATTAGAAATTCTGTACTCTGCTCTCATCTGCCAGAAATTCTATGCCCTGTTCCATGAAGGAAACAACATAATAAGTGAAAGGCTAGCTCTGCCTTGGCTTTTGAGGGAGCTATATTATCCACCTAGGTCATCTTCTAAATTGAACTCCTTTGGGCTGGAAAGCTATTCTCTGACCAATGTCTGAGCTGAGCCCAAGGAGCTGCTCAATCGAATAAAACATGGTCAATACCTAATTACAGACTCACCACATCTTGTATTTTGCAGCCTGACCCTTCCTGGAATTTTGTGGTATTCAGAATACACTTCCTTTTCTTCATCTGCATATTTTAGATGGCTTGATTCAAAACAATGTTTTGTATATAAACAGCACAACATTTTTCCAAAGCACAGGCTTTATCAGCATATAAAGTAATTTGCCACATGCATTGTGTTTGCATCCAAGCAGATGGATAATAGATTAGTTAGAGTTTCTAAGATGTCAGTGTATTTTCCCATCCACAGTACAGTGCAGTAGAGAAAGAAAACTACTCAATGAAAGCAAATTATGATTCCAACAATTTAACTCAGGTCCATATGTCATTCTCATTTACTAAGACCAATAGCAACAGAAAATAAAATGAAGCATTGAAAACATCGAGCCTAGCAACAAAGTAATGAGTTAAACTCAAGTAAAGAGTGATACTGAGGCCAATAACCTAGGGCCCAGTTTAGCTGAGATTATCTGTGGCTCTGAAGAATATTCAAGAGCTAAATTCTCTGCTTGTTGTTAAATACTAGCCTGGAGAAAGGCTGGCCTCCTTAAGCAAGACCTAAAACCAAAGGAAAAAGGAGGGCAAGGTCTCTTCTTAAGGGCTTGAGACAGCACCAAGCCTTTTTTTCCCCACGTCATACAAATAACTAGAACCCCACCATCACGATATCAATCACAAAGCCAACTACAAAGGTCTTTTTCCACTCAAAGCAGTTTGTCTGCACCTCCTCATCCAACCCCCTATAGGGCAGAGTCTCATCTGTATTGCTCATCTCCCAATGCCCTGCCTCTCAACAATATCTAGCAGTCCGTAGACCTCAACAAATATTTTCAGAATGACTGAATGAATTCTCATAACAACCCAGAGAGAGCTGAAAAGGCTGATTTCAACAGTGCAGAAGAAGCTACCAAGACAGATTAAACTGATCCTCCATGGAAATGCCACTATTGTTTGTAGTGCCCCCTCCGGACTCCCGACGTTTGGGGTTTCCTCCAAATTTTTATTTCGACATATTTCAAATCTAAGAAAAGTTGAAGGCATAACATAATGAATAAGTTGCAGACCACAACGCTACATCCCTAAATATGTTACAACAAGAACCTTCTCCTTTCATTCAAAGGTTTAATTTTTTTTAGAGCATATAGCATGTTCAAAACTGAGTGGTAGGGGACATTTTCAAAAGTTGAGCACAAAATTCACACCTTCAAGGAAGTTATTATATAGTTGGGGATTTAAACTGTACAAACATGAAATAATTCAGGATAATTAGGTCCTAAAGTTGGTGGCCTTGATTATAAGTGAAACAGGAGCTCAGAGAAGTGAGAAATCAGGTTGGGCTGAAGTTTCACGGAGGAAATACATGGCAGAGACAGACTGGTTATTTATTAAACCTGTTTCTTCTTTGTCCTAGACACACATCCAGACTACTTTTCCCAGCAACCCCTCTTTGCAGTCAGATGTGGCAATCTTACCAAGCATTAGCTAACAGAATGGGAAAGGAAGTGGAATGTGCCACATCTAGGGCTGGCTGGTAAAAACATGCCACTCATGAGTCTCCACATTCTTTCCTTTTTTGCCAGTGTGATCCAAATAAGCACAATGACCTTGGGAGCCATAGATTGACAATGGCAGAGCCATAGGAAGGAAAATGGCTCATTCCCTAAATCACCACCTGAATCAGAGCCATCCTTTAATCAGGGATACCCATTTTGGACATATAAGGAATAAACATCTATTGTTTTGATTCACTGCACTATGTTGGGTTTATTGAAGCAACTAGTGTTACCTCAACTAATACAAGTTAGGGCTTAAATTACCCTGGAATGTGTCAGGAGGTAATATTTTGAAAATAATGACTGTGCTTTTCCTCTACTGTTTTTTGCACATATAATCTTCACCTTAGTTGCCCAGAGGCATTCATATGTTTCAGGGACTATTAGGATTATTAAATAAGGAATACAAAGAGAAAGAATAGTTCTTTTTCTGGCAATATGGCAGAATAGATACCTTTAAAATCTTGTGAAAACAATCAAAAATGTTGGACAAAACATCTCCTCAAAAATAGTTTGAAATGCTAACTTAGCCTTCTGTTTTTACAAGTTAGCAGGGCATAAGGGTCAGTGATAAAGTTGCTGGCACTGATAAAGCCAGGGCCCACCAAGGTACAAAGTGTAATAGGAGGTGTCCTGCTAAAGATAGGACTCCAAAAGGCTACCAGAATTGCCTGTCTCAAAAAATCAGTGCTCAGTAGAGGGGAGAAAGTCTTTACTGAACATTTATAACCATAAGACAATCCTTACATGGGCTTTGAGTATGAATTGATTATGTGGTCAGTCCCCAAACCTCTAGTTGAGAATTTTTAAGTCCTTGCTTTGCAGATTGGTGATGATCCCAGGCACTTGGGAGAAACAAATGCAAAATCTAGTGAAACTCACCTTCAATTCAAACCTCAAATTATTCCCACTGATAAAGTCAAAAAAAATAAGGTCACAGTAAAATAAAACAAAGTAAAATAAAAACACACACACGCATATAGAAACAAAGCATCATGCACAAAAACTAGCAGAAATAAGAGATAGTAGAACTGAACCCACAGACATCAAATTTTTAAACTATCAACTAGCAATATTGTATGTCAACTCTATTTCAGTTTTTAAAGGTCTAAAAAATTATCAGATGCACAATATAAAATAAATGTTTAAAAAATAATAGAAGGAAACAAGTGTATAAACTGTGAGCAAGATTAGACAGGTTAGATACAAGAAACAAAAAAGACTGAAAAAATTATTGACTGTAGCATATAAAGATATTATATAGACAGAAAATATGAAAAAGAGGTTAATACATAGAGAAGACAACAGAAGTCTAACATATACCTAATCTAAAATCCAGAAGTAGAAAAAAGAGTACTAAGCAGGAACAATACTCTGAGAACCTTCCAGAATTATTGAAAAAAATCAATCCACAAATTCACAAAACAAAAAAATCCAAAGCAAAATAAATACATAAAAAAGAAATTCACATCTATAGACACTTTATAATAAAACTGCAGAATGCCAAAGATAAAAAGAATATCTTCAAAGCAGTTACAAGGTTTACTTGAAAAACGAATACCTTCCATGACAAACGGCAATTAGATTTAGTACTGATTGCTTAGCAGCAGAAGTCAGAAGACAACGGAACATCTTTAATGTGTTGAAAGAAAGTAACCAGAATTTTATACCTAGCAAAACTATATTTTAAGGAAAAAAAGGAAAGAATTAGAATTTTCCAACCAACAGTAAGTGAAATAGGTCTCCCTCAATTGCTCCTCACTTAACGAAATCTATGAAGAGAAGTGATGGGTAGGGGAGTACAAGTCGGGGAAGAAATTATAAGCAAAGAAAGTAATAAATACGCGGGTAAATCTGAACAAATTTCTATTTTTAAATGATAATGTCTAACCCACGAAGCTAAAAAAAAAAACCACAAGATAAAACTAAAACATTGGGCAAAAATGGGACCCAAGCTAGCAGGGGGAGGTGTGAGAGGTGGTAATGACTGGAATTAAATGATCTAAGCTCCTTGCATTGTTTAGGAGGAGAGGAGAGATAATGATTCACTTTAGACTTTTAAGTATGCATGCTTAAATTTCTAGAGAACCGCTAAAAGAATAATAATAGAGTGTAAAACTTCCAAAGTACTACAGAATAATACATGAAATAAGGAAAAAATGTTAATCAATTCAAAAGAAGGCAAGAGGTGAAAGGAAAAGAAACATGAAGAGGTAGCACAAATGGAAAGAATAAAATAACATGAAAGAATAAATTGAAATCAACCTGAAATTACAATAAATATAAATGCTTACATATTTCATTTAAAAGATATGTACGACTGCATAAAAACAATACCCGGTGTTATGTCATTTACAAAAGATACATCTAAAATACAGGATGTAGGGACTTCCCTGGCAGTCCAGTGGTTAAGATGCCTTGTTTCCACTGCAAGGGGCATGGATTCGATCCCTGGTCAGGGAACTAAGATCTCGCACGCTGTGCGGCACAGCCAAACAATAGAAAATAAAATAAAATACAGAGGTAAAGAGTTTGAAAAAACAAAGAATGGAAAACAAATAGCAAGAACTAATAATGAAGAAGCTATTATATCCTACTGTTGACTAGTATTGTTGCATGGACACCAGACAAAATATGCTTTGAGACAAAAAGCATTATGAGAGTTAAAGTGCACTACTTCATAATAATAAAAAATTTGATTGTCCAAGAAGTTAGAATTCTAAATGTGTATATACCAAATAGTGTAACTTCAAAATATATCAAGAAGAAAAATGATAATCTACCACCTTACTGAGAGATTTTTAATACACTTCTCTCAGTAAAAAAACAGATCAAATTGGGATAGGGACTTCCCTGGTGGCACAGTGGTTAAGAATCCGCCTGCCAATGCAGGGGACATGGGTTTGAGCCCTGGTCCAGGAAGATCCCACATGCCACGGAGCAACTAAGCCCGTGTGCCACAACTACCAAGGCTGTGCTCTATAGCCCGCAAGCCACAACTACTGAGCCCATATGCCACAGCTACTGAGCCCACATGCTGCAACTACTGAAGCCCGTGTGCCTAGAGCCCATGATCCGCAGTAAGAGAAGCCACCACAATAAGAAGCCCATGCACTGCAACGAAGGGTAGCCCCCACTCACCGCAACTAGAGAAAACCCATGTGCAGCATTGAAGACCCAATGCAGCCAAAAATAAATAAATTTATTAAAAAAAAAAAATTAGGATAGTGG
This sequence comes from Physeter macrocephalus, assembly GCF_002837175.3. Lineage (NCBI taxonomy): Eukaryota > Metazoa > Chordata > Mammalia > Artiodactyla > Physeteridae > Physeter > Physeter macrocephalus. Next base: position 168,701,806 of record NC_041224.1, read on the forward strand.
TCATCTTGCAAAAGATAGTGCCTTAGGGGCATAAGGGGACTTCTTGGGTGAAGCTAACATTCTATCTATTAATATAAGTGCTGGTTACATAGGTGTGTTCACTTAAAAAAAAATCCATCTGTCTACAGATGTAACTGTAGACATAAATATACACACAATGTATGTTTACATATATATAAATACGTATCTATACTATATATCTATATATACTACAAATGGTGTGTGGGTGTGTATATATATATATAATGTTTCTGTCTATATGAAATCATGTGCAACTAAACTATATAGTTTCAGGATTTAACAAGTATGTGGTAAAATTATAAAGAAAAACAATGGCACAAACCAGAAACAACATACTTCACATCTACTCACATCCAAGTGGCTAGAATTTTGCCATTCTTTTTTTTTTTTATAAATTTATTTATTTATTTGTTTTTATTTTTTTGGCTGTGTTGGGTCTTAACGCTGTGCGCGGGCTTTCTCTAGTTGTGGCAAGCAGGGGGGCTACTCTTTGTTGCGGTGCGCGGGCTTCTCATTGTCGTGGTTTCTCTTGTTACAGAGCATGGGCTCTAGGCGCTCGGGCTTCAGTAGTTGTGGCACACAGGCTCATTAGCGGTGACTCGCAGGCTCTAGAACGCAGGCTCAGTAGTTGTGGTGCACAGGCTTAGTTGATCCACAGCATGTGGGATCTTCCCGGGCCAGGGCTCAAACCCCTGTCCCCTGCATTGGCAGGCGGATTCTTAACCACTGAGCTCCCAGGGAAGCCCAAGTTTTGCCATTCTTAGCTGCAAGGGAGTCTTAGAAATGTAGTTAATGGACATAGGTGGGAAACTAGTTGACTCTGCCATAGGCAGAAATTCCATAGCCTTGAAAGTCAGGCTTTCTCCTGGGACAGGATTTTCGCCTATTAGCAGCAGTCTGGGGGACCCAGCTCAAAGAATAGACCTGAAGGCAGCAGAAGATACTGCTTTCTTCCATGAGTGACAGTGAAGTTGCTAATCTTTCTGCCTGGATGGTAGAAGGATGAGATGGTGGAGGGGAAGGGAAAGAAAAGCCCAGCTCTTTCTGGGTCCAGTTAATGATGGGAAGGAAAAAGGAGATAAGAGAAGAAGACAGTGGATTCTGCCTCTTGATAGAGGAGGTACCCCTGAGTGCAGAGGGATGTCTTTGTGTCTGTCCCCCTCCATCATCCAGAGCCCTAGGAAGAGAGGGTCTGCACCAGCCTGGAACACAGCTTCCTCAGCCCAGCACTACAGCCTGATCAGAGGGAGCTGTGTGGTGGGGTGCCTCGGGTAGACTGTGGACAGAATAGTGGACCCCTTGCAAGGAGCACCAGGCCAGTGGGCTTGATGGATGGTGTCACGCATACTCAGAGTTTGCTGCCAGTGGGAGCTGAGGGTGGACCCAGCCAGCAGCAGATGACACGTCAGGTTCTGATAAAGCCAAGGGGATGACCAGATCAACTTTTTTTGCAAACTGCGGGGCACTTATTGGGTCCTAAGTGTGTTTTTTTGTTTTGGGGTTTTTTTTTTCGTTAAATAAAATAGAATGGAAAAGATCAGAGTACATCAAGTAAAGAAAGGATAATAATGCCTTGCAAAATTTCTATTTCAACTATACAGGTTATTTTGCAAAAACTTTTGTATCACCTGTCCATATATGCTTACTGGAATCTCATGAAAATGTATCTGTATTTTACTTTGAATCTTTGGAAACCACTGGACTAGACTATGTGTTATAAGAGCCACAGACTTCATCTGCTAATACAGACCAAGCAACACCGTGGCAAGAGACTCAGCCTCTGAGAGCCAAGGCCACCGTAACTAAGGAAACAGAGCTGCTAGTCCTCTGTAAGAAATCAGAGTACACGAGACACTCCTTCCTCACACTCTGACATCACAGGCAAAGAAAGGGAACAACAGGAAGGAAGGGATATTGTTTTCCAGGAAGACTGAGAATTATCTTAAGGGACTATTTGGATTATCAGATCAAACTAAGTTTTTAAATGGACGGGATCAAAAGTTATTATTCTTTTTCCTGATAACCAATGGGTGTTTGCTGGGAGGAAGGTTTGCTGCAGACAAAATAGACAAATTGCATTTTTCTGCACCTCACAGTTGCAGAGTGGGTGAAACTGGTGACCCTACAATGTGTGAAGCGGGGAAGAAGAAGGTTGTGGTCAGGGAACAATATGAACAAAGCCAGGGGAGCTAGAAGGAATAAGGCAAGTTGAGGGATGAATGAAACCTGACCAGATCTGGGGGCATTTCCTGAGCACTAATGGGGACGGCCAGATTATAGAAGGTCTTGACAGTCAGGCAGAGGAGGACAGACTCGGCAAGGAGGGCAACAGGGAGCCCACATAGCTTCTTAGTAGATGAGGGACATAACACAACAATAACAATGTAAAAATAAAAATAGCTACAATAATTTAAGTTGTAACTATGCATCAGGCTGTCTGTCAAGGGTTTATCATTAGCTTTCACAAGCATCCTTTCAGGATTTCCAAGTTAATGAGTCTTATTTCACATTACTGAGCCTGAGGTTAAGGTCACACAGTTGTAAGTAGGTTTGAAAGCAAGAAGTCTGACTTCAAAGCCCATAACTTCCAGAGTGGTTTAGGGACAGAAGTCTTCAGGAGGACAGAGGAAGGGAAGGGGCCAGGAGGGACAGAGCACCTCGGAGGTTCGCAGCAGTATTCTCAGAGTGAGGCACTAGAACTCAAGATGAGGAGATGACCATGAGGCGTATTTCAAAGAAAGCAGCAAGGAGCCCTGGTGATAAATGAGATACCTGGCACGTAAAACAAGTGGCTGTCCAAGTTTCCCAACCTGGGAAACAAGGATAATGGTTGTAAAAGAGAAAAACCAAACCGAAACAAAAACATACACAACAAAATAAGTGCCCTTATTGAAAATTTCTGCCTGAATGCTTAGACTCAGAGCTTATGTCCTCCTCTTGTTCCCATTTCTGAGACCGAAAAACCACTTTCTCAGGATCTTCATTTTGAAGTTCAGAGGACCACTAAAAATCACTCTTGTAAAGCATTCTCAGTTCCAAGACTGTGGAAGGAGCTGAGAAGTGGAGAGCATCGTAGAGGCTGCTGGTGCCCGGCCCACGTCCCCTTCAGGCCTCACTGCTCAGCGCCACCAGTCCAACCTTCACCTCCACCACAGGCATCAGGTCCCTCCCTGAGAACCTTGTCTGGCCGAAGCTCGCGCACCAACCTCAAGTGCTGGGAATCAACGTCTCCTGAGTCATCAACCAGTGCCTGGAAGCGACACGCTGGACACCAGCTCTCAGCGCGCCTAGGCGCCCCTCGCAGTGTAACCGGGGATGCGGGTGGAGGGGGCGGGGTGGGGGGGCATAGACGAGTCTCCCACTTGCGCCCCCTACTGTTGTCTTCCTGGAATCGTCTCCCAAGTAAACTACCCACCCTGGAATCCTCCTTGCACGGTCCGCTTATACCTGGAGACAGGAACTCGGGGAGGGCGTCACTTCAATCTGTCGACATCAGCTTAGAATATAAACTTCAATAGGGCCAAATCTGGTGATACTTACAGTCTAAGAAGCCAGTCAGAGTTAGGGAACAGACAGTTGGCTCTGCCGGTGATTTCTTCCCCTTTAGTTCCCTATCACAGGGCACAGTCGCTTATATGCAGTAGGCACGCAATAACTGTTCATTGAATGACTGGGTGGATGATTCGTTCCCCAAAATTGGTGCATATATATCTTGAACACGTCCCTAGATCAATTCTTTAAAATGATTTCACATGTGAGATCTATGAAAGTACACGTGTGAAATATGAATTAGTTCCATTCAAGTGCTGATCATTTACCTGAAGTCTTCCAGAGAATTAAAAACAGCCAGGCACCTGCATCACTGAAAATGTCCACATCGGTTCCATTGCTAGTTCCAACCAGTCACATGCATACCAGGCATAGTGGGGTGTCCAGGTGAAGATCTAACTTGTCATTTTCCCCTTTGCCAGAATGAGAGCAAAGCTCCTTGCTTAGATGAGAAAGTCTGACTAACCCAGTTTCACTTGGTCTCTATAAACCCATGTGGAGTTTGTTTGATTCACAGGTAAGGGGGTCTCAAGGAGGAGATACCCAACAACACCCTCCTAATCTGACAACTTAAGCCACTTGTTTTTTATTCCGAAAAAAATAAAGGAGATGTCATTGAATTTGCATCTCTGAGTTTGTTGAGCAGTTCATATGAATTATAAAGAGAACATTGTCTCGGAAATCTGTTTTCTGGATGCCACCAACAGAAATTTAAGTGTAATATTTGGGTAATTAAAGAAAATCATACCCCTGTGGTAAGAGCCTTTTGTTTACCAACTAGGTGAATGTGCTCAGGGATGCATGAAGGGAAATTCAAAAGATGAAGATGGCGACTTCCCTGGTGGTGCAGTGGTTAAGAATCCGCCTGCCAATGCAGGGGACACAGGTTCGATCCCTGCTCCGGGAAGATCCCACATGCCACGGAGCAACTAAGCCCGTGCGCCATAACTACTGAGCCTGCGTGCCTAGAGCCCGTGCTCCACAACAAGAGAAGCCACCACAACGAGAAGCCCGCGCACCGCAACAAAGAGTAGCCCCCGCTCGCCGCAATTAGAGAAAGCCCACGCACAGCAACGAAGACCCAACGCAGCCAAAGATTAATTAATTAATTTTTAAAAATTCATTCAAAGAAAGAAAAGATGAAGATAAATTAAGGAAGGTAAGCTCTGACAAGGGAACTAAAAGGTTCCTCCAATCACTAACGGTCAAACATGGGAATACAGAATGTCAAGAAGCAACACCCTACTTCTTGCCAAAATCACAGTATTTTTCCCGCCCACTGAAATTTTTCCCAGGAGGAGACTCCATTTCAAGCATAGAAGGGGGAGTTATCAACCCTGGAAGAGAAACAGAGGAGCAGTTGTAAGATAGCCAGGGGGATGGAAAACGACTGGAACTTGGAGTCAGGGGGCCTGAGGGTAAGAACTAGTTGCACCAAAGAGTGTGTTGCCTGGAAACATAGTTACCTCAGTTTCTTCATCTGTGAAGGGACATTACTGCATATTAACATTATTTAGTAGTAGTAGTAGTAATATTATATTAATACCTTTATTAATTAATTATAATCATATTATATGATTATTATAATAATTAATAGGGGCAGCACCTGATAAACGAAAATCCCTTATCAGTTTGATGTGATTTTTCTATATTACCCAATATTGCCAAACTTACCATGAGCAACTTATTTCTTTTCCAAGAGACCATTCTAAATGCTAAATCCAATTCCACGAAACAATATGACTGTCTTAATTTAGAGACCTTATGAACTAGTCATTAAATGGTAACTGTTTTCATTTTACAGGCTGCAAAAATGTTAAGTCTGCCAAATTAGAACATTTCAGACTTTAAAGAGAAATCTGAGGTTATCTAAAATCTAACCTTGTATAATATTCTAAAATCACCTCTTCCAGTAGGACTTGCTACTGTCTGAATCTTAAGAAAGCGACATCTGCAAAGGTAGCGGACACACTCTGTGTAATATTTGGAGTCCTCCATTAACAACTTCAGCAAGGTCCTGGTAACTGGACAGCATCCTTGAGTTCCAAAACAAAGTCCCCAAGAACATGGGAGTATAAATGCTCACTCAAGGAGAGTCACTGGTCTGTTTTTATGAATACGCCTTGGGACAGCTCCGTTGGTTTTCTATGGCTGTACACACTCATTCTTCTTTGATATGCAGGTGGGAGGAGGAATAAGATAGCTTTAAACAGCCTAAACATGAAAAGCTTTATTCAACCCAGTTCAACAAACAAAAGTTAACCACAGTCATTTTCATCCACTACCACGGCCAACTATTTTGTGCTTATACTAGTTTTATCTTTCTAGAGGAAATATTTTCTTTAAACAAAGAAAAAGTTCCGGCACAAATTGTTGGAAGATCTGTGGCTTCCCAGAATATTGATTATTTTAATCGCCATCTCTGACCCACACAGGTACTAGAAACATGGCAAGCACAGTGGAAGTAATAGGAGCATGCAGACAGGGGACTGTCCTTTGTACTTCTATAAACCCCCCAACTGTGCAGCCTCCAGGAAACAATGCAAGGAGGTTTGCTGTGACCCTAAGAAGCACAATGCTATTGATACCGTTTGTGTGAAGTCTCTGCTGCTTGCTCCTTCTTTCTGTAACCGAGCAAATGTGAATCAAGGGGTTGTGAAAATTAGGAGTGGAAGTGAAGGGGACCCCTCTGTCCGCCACGCCTAGAAATCTTAATATTTATGGCCTCTGGGATGTAAGAAAGGGGAACTGAACTCAATCCCAATACTGCCATTTCAGTAAATCTCATAATAGAAGAGATAATCTGAATATGTTTGATGATATTCAAATATCATCCATGTGTTGTCATTTTACTCAACACTCAAAACACTACCGCGTCTGCCAAGCAGATTATATAGCTTGGCAAACTTTCATTTCATGAATGACACTTAATATGAAATAATTTTCACTGACAGAGTAACAGTGATATAACAGATCCTGAGGTGGTACTAGAATAAATCCACACATTCCAGGACAGTGATAACCGACTAATCTCAAACACCTCCACATGATGTTCCTGTAACTTATGAGGAAAGGGGGCCCTTTAAAAACGTCCTTTCCTGGGGATATATGTATAGCTGATTCACTTTGTTATAAAGCAGAAACTAACACACCATTGTAAAGCAATTATACTCCAACAAAGATGTAAAAAAAAAAAAAAAAAAAAGTCCTTTCCCCTTCCCTTATTACAGATGGAACCAGGGCTCTTTCATACTTCTAGCCAGTCCAGCCTAGCGCTATATACAGAATGGCTTATTAGAGCCCATTGTCTGCCATTCCTTTTTCCTCCTCTGAGCACAAGTGCCCTCTTAACTTGTCAAGGCAAAAGTTCTCTCTTCAGCTCAGAAGTTCCAGGACTCGGCAAGCAATCCCCTCGGGGCCTTCCTTAGAGGATATTTGGGGCACTTTAAAAGCAGTGGTTTTCAAACAGCTCACAGGGATACTAGGGTCCTAGGGTGTGCTCCAGGCACAGCCCAGGAGAAAAGAGCAAGATTCTGGGCTCCGGACTCTTGGTTCCCCCAGAGCAGCTCTGTTTTTATTCCACTCATATATTAGGGTCTTGCACAAGACTCCATTTGGTGCTAAATATAAAACCAAAATGATGTCTTCAAAAACGTGTGAAAACCATCGCAACAAATGACGCCCTCCCTTAGGCTCTCTTAACCCCCTCCCCAGGCTGTTCCCTTCAAACGAGGTTTCTGTACTTACTTTCCTTTAAAGAACCTCACCCTGTTTCCTCTTCCAGAATTTGAAACATACATGAATTGAAACTATTCAATATATTTATTTATAATATTCAAAAAGTAATCCAGAGTTTTGCACAATAAATCTTTTAAAGGTTATGATTCGTTTTTCTCATACGGACTCTAGGCTGGCTTTAGCTATAGCCCCTCCCCAAATTCCAACTCTTCCCCACTCCATCAGCAAAGGAGGCAAACACCTGACATTTAATCTTTATGGATTTTACTGTTACAAGCCAAGAGAAGAATGAAGCTGCCTCTTCCCCTTTACCTCTCCACAAAACTGGCATTTGGTTGGTATTCTGGGCTAATTATTAGAAATTTGGCATCATCAAAAGAAGCCAATTTCAGTCAATGTCTATATATCTGACAACTGAAAATGAATTGGAATTTTATTGAACATCTTGTTAATGTGTGTTGGTCAAATAAGTTGTACAGAGCAGTATAATGACCAATGTTTCTATTCTCGTAGTCAAAAATAAATGAACAGAAATGCCAAAGATTTGGAGTAATTTAATTGTACTCCTCAAAAGTCCATTTAAAAATGAACTGTTCTGAGCAAACTATTTGACAGACAATGGAGCACGAAGGCAGATTCTAGAAACTAACAAATCCCATTCATTTCCTTCAGTTTGTAAAAACAAGCAACTGACATGTTTCCTGCCAATGAACATAGTTGAAGATAAGAAAGCTCCCTACAGGAAATCCTTTGCTAAAAGAGAACAGTTGTGCCACTAAGCTTAACCTTTTTCACCAAATCTCAATCAGTTAAATATTTGACAAGACAGGATCATGAAGTACATGCTAAATCACCCCAATGATGCTATATTGCTTCTAACGTCTGTATTTCCTATTGCATAGATGCAGGATATTAAATAAATATTACAGTATAGTTAGGATTCTTTCCACCTCCTCTCCCCTGCCACCATGCAATTAGTTGATGAAAACAAGGGAAATTTTCTGCTTTTTGAAACGACTAAAGTGTTAGTTAAGTGAGATGTAAAATTGACCATTTTCAGTTGAGATTAAGCAATACCATGCTATAAATCATCACGATTGTAAGAAGGATATTTCTAAATGAATATCAAGCACTTCAAATTTAAAGACTACCATTGACAAGATTAGAAAAATATAAGAAATGCACCGGTTTTGTATTTACAAGCTTCAATGTTGATCCTCAAATTCAAAATTTAGCCTCCTCAGTAATTTTTCGCTTAGCAAAGTGAAAGGGGGAGATCTCCAAACTTTTCTCCGTTCTTTACTCTCCTCACTAAAACCACTACCAAGATATTGAAAATATTCGCAACCTTGAGTTGGGGAACCTCTCAATTATCCTAAAAAGTAAAGTAAAGCAACTCTTCTCCATCCACAGAAGAAGAGGAAACTTTTCTAAGTTAGCCAAAATAATAATAATTGCAGTTTTGAAAGAGCCCTTATTTCTGTTTAGGATTATCCTTTCCCTGCTTCGCTACTAAGAACACCCTTCCTTATACCTCCCAAAGCACCAGACAGAGTCTTCATCTATCCTATACAGGCAGCCTTAGAGCAAAGCTCCAAAATGCCACAGTTCTTCAAATTCAATTGCAACAGTTCAAGCTAGAAGCCTCTTGCAAACAGAAACTCTAAATTATACCGTCCCCAAATGACTTTTCAGCCACAGGTAACAGCCTAGTCTTTACAGCTCCACAAAGTGTTGTTCTAACAGTAGACTTACAAATCAGTTCACTTCCACAATTAAGGGATCAAATACATTCTTCTTAGCCTTCCCTGGCGAAACTCCGAGGTAGCAAAATGCAAAGTAAGCACGCGTGCTCATCCTTGCTTTAAGCCCTTTTCCTCACATCTTTTCAGTAAAAATACAGTTCTGAAATCCAGGAGACTGCATTTTTGGTTGTTGTTGTAAAATGACCTTGATTTGACAGGCACGGTCTCAGGTTTCAACAGATGCTGTGGGAAAGCTTACAGAAGGCAACATGTTCTCCAGGCATCTGTGATGACATGCAGGTTTTGTTTTTTTGTTTTTTAAATGGTGGTTATGGTAGTGTACGTGTGTTGGAGGGGGTAACTCGTCTCAGTTTCCATGACAACCATGTCTCTACTCATCGGTTGTTAGATCCCATCCACTTCCTGTGTCTAAAAATTTTTAAGCCAATCGGAAAAGTGTTTATACATTTAACAACTTCTGGGACGGTGCTTCTTTAATTGGGGTGTTTTAAGGCTCAAATGGAGTTGTCCACCGGCCTTATATTTTTCCTCTTATGTAGAACATTTCACAATATTTACCAACTCATTCTTTTAAGGTGAAGAATGCCCTTTTTTTTTTTTTTTAACTTGAAATGCATTCTCCTCAAACCAGATGCCACAATTTCTTATAACAGTGTGCAAGCTGATTTTGATTGTTGGCTCTTCGTGGCCTTTTTCTTTCACTGTTACAGACTTAAATTTAGTGCATGATACATGCTAATAATGCACGACACTTACATTATCAAAGTAAAGATACAGTTAAGCACCATCTGCTGACAGTGATATTTAACTCTTCAGATCAAAAAAAAAAAAAAACAGGAAAAATTATTCTAAGTTGAACAACTTTGCATTCTATAACTCCCAAGGAGAAACCATTGAGAACGTATTGTAAAGTGATATGTCTATAAAAGCTGATGTCTGCAAAGAAATTTGTCACCAGAATGGCCTACTTTCTTTGGATAGAAGCAACAACAAAAAATTAAACACAAAGGTATCTCAAGCAAACTGCACCCAAATTAAAAATCAACCTTGCAGAAATCTGGGCACAAGAAGGCTACTCTGAAATTACAGCATGATTTTCAAAGAAGGTTTTGGGCGACTGTTTCCCTAAGTCTTCATCGAACTGACCAATCAGTGGGAGAGCAGAGTGGGCTGGAGTCATTTGTGCAGTCTTCCGAGCTCTCCAAGCTGCTCTCCCCTCTCTAAGGCAGCGCTGGCGATCAATGAAAAACAGGGAACAAAAGGAATATAACAGGATGCCTCCTTAGCTAAGGAAAATGATTCCCTTTTTCCTCAATGAGCCAGCCGCACCCTGGCCACAACAGCTCCACATGGGAGCTCCCAGCAGACCAGACCTTTCAGCTGAAGCACATTTTACATGTGCAAATCATGTGTCCCAACTGCTGGCAAATGTGTCACCTTAAACACATCCTGTGACAGAGGGCTCCCCGAGCCCAACCAATTGAAACTAATAAATTAAATAAATTAATAATCCCACCATTAAAAGCTGCCAAGAAAGACTGTGTTTCCCTTTCCCAAATGTCAAATCCGAGAGTATAAACAAAGCATGAAAAATAGTCTCTTCAGCCTCCCCAGCCAGTAATCATGGTTTTCTCCTCAAAACCAGGTTTCTCCAAAAAGAGAAATATTCTGACTGCCCTCACAAGGAAACTCTCGTCTGTATATGTCATATCAGGATAACCAGTTACAGTATTTGAAAAGAGATTTAAACTGCCCACAGATTTGACAGTTTATAATTGATAGCAAAACACTTGCGACAGCAATGCTGTAAACTCTGCCCGAGCCAAACTCCACATTTAACACGTTAGTTCCTTGAAAATAAAAGTAATGCCTGGGAAGCCCACAAAAGTAAAGACCTAGGAGGTAATTAACAGAATTACATCAATTATTTCATAATTTTTAAAAACTATCCATTTGTCTGCTATTTAAAAAAAAAATTTTAAAACTACTATCCACAAATTCCTGAGAAACTTTTTTTTTTTTTAATGAACTTACTTTTGAGACAAAACTAATGAAAATATGCAACTTGCCAGCCCTGGATCTCTCCCATTCGGACTGCATGCTATAAATCAACCTGAAACCAGGTGGAAATACGGGGGCGGACACCTTAAAAAATCAAAGGGTGCCCCCAAATGCAGCAGCCTGAACAGTGAGGGCTTCTCGTGACAATGCTGAACCAGAGCAGAAGGTCAGGAGGCAGGAAATGAGCCCCATTTTCGTTACCTTCGATCGCCTGCCCCCCCTGCTCCTTCTCGCGGCCGCATTGGGGGGCTGCGGCGGCGCTGGACTCGCGGGTGGCCCCGCCGCCGGGTCGCGCCTTCTCCCGGCAGAGCTGCAGCCGATCGCGGCCGGAACCCCGGCTCCAGCCCCGGCGCCCGCCCGGGGTCGGCGGCGCGGCTCCCACCCGGGCCCGGAGCCCTGCTGGGTCCTAGTGCGCGCCGCGCGCCTGCCGGCGGCCAGGTCTGCAGCCCGCACGTACGGCAGGCGGCTCGCGAGCACCGTGGTTCCCGGGGAAAAACCGAAAACCCCGTCGTCCTCTGTCAAAACCAGACACGGTAGGTGCGGATGAACTGGAGCTTAATGTCAAACCCCGGCCTAAGATGTTAAAAGAAAAACATTGGCGACAACTGAACTCATTGAAGGTGGATATTAACATCTGTAGCCCCAGTGTAAAGCGTAGGGCAGTAACTGGTTTCCGTAGGTTCGCCCGGTGCACTTGTGATATTGTACATTCACAGACGGTAAGAGAGAGTGCGGGATCAGTAATGATAGGTTCCGAAGATATAACGGCGCCCCCGCGAAGAAAAAGGTTGAAAATTGTGTGTTTAAAATGATGTTTTAAACAGTTTTCCAATGATTTTTTTCCTAACACGTCCTTCTGCATTTTGCTTTCTCTTACTTTATCATATGCTATTTTAAATAACAAAGGCCCATATGGCAAAACACGTAGTCATTTGATTTTCAAAAGACCTCAAAAATTGCATCAGAATATGCACTCATGCATCTCCTAAGAAATCAACGAGCAAGAATTAATGGTGGCATATGGTGTGCTTCATGGAGAAAACTGAATTACAGATTAAAACAAATGCAAAAATTCACAAATTCAGTAAACTGAAAGTAAATTATGACCCTAGATATATACACAAATCAGCTAATGTACAGTTAGGGGAAATGTAAGTTCTAGATTTCTGTAACTGCGGAAAGTGTGTTACATGAAGAGATTCCCCTCATTTGCCCCCCAAAAGGGCTTTCAGCGCCCTCTCAGCACATTCGTTTACTACAGTCCACCTGGAAGACAACTTTTAAACCTGCAAGTGCTCATTTAAGAGGACAATTCTATTAGCTCTTAATTCAAAATAAAAGTGCTTTCGTTTGAAAAGCCTGTTTGAAAGGCTTCAAGACTGGGAGCTTTCTTTCAGTCTTTGATATCACCAAGTTTGAAGGTCACAATTCTGTAAAACTGCTAATAACAATGGCGCTGTGGTTTGACACCAAAAGGAAAATCAAATGTGTGTTTTCTGAGTTCTATTTTCGGAGCTCAAAAAGTCCCTTTGAAAATTACTCTTGCCCTCCTCCTTCCAAATTATAGCTAAATAAATGTAATGGAAGATTTTTAGTTTTAATTACATATCAAAGGCACCTTTCCTGCTGCCTGATGTCCAGGCAAAGAACCAGTTGTAGTGTGTTACACTTGTCGATCTTCAAAGCCCTCGCACAGACATCTCATGTGATCTTTACCATACCTCTGTGATAAAACAGACACTGTAATCCCCGATTTTCAAACGAGAAAGTGGAGGTCCCGAAGGGTACAGTGACTTGTCCAAAATCACACAGCTGGTCCTCAGAGCAGCTGGGGTCCCCAACTCAGATTCCAACATCTCCAACAGACTCCTGCTTTTTCAAGTGCCCACCTGGCCTCCCAACTATTTCTCTACAAATACTACGGAAAATGAGGTATCCAAAACAAAAACTCAGTTACGTTCCTGTAGTCATCATTTCTTACCTGTTTTAGAGCAGCGACTTACCAGAATGGAAATAAGAGGCTAGTTGCAAAAGTTTTAGTCTCTGCTAAATGAGAAAGCTGGCTGGTCGGACTTCTGTCCTGTGGCTGTCCGGGGCACCCTGGCAGACTGAAAACTTGAAACTCTGAGGCTAAGCAACGTCCCTGTCACCTATACACCTTTTTATTCTTTATCAGAGACTAGAAACTGACTCCACTTGACACATGGAGGAGAGAGGTTTTCTCAAGTGGAACTTGGTTTTCTATGTGCAGTCCCAGCACTGAAAGTCCACAAGAACCCTAGAACCTCAAAAGTTTCAGATACCTGGTGGCCTGTTCATGAGATCCAGGGCATCCCTGCCCAGACCTGGTGATAATCGAGGCGTTACTTCTCAGCCCTCCTGCACCCCTGGGAAAGTCGCCAGTCAGTTCTGTTTCTAGCATTCCACTTCCTCCTCTCCTCTGCCGAAAGGAAATGTAACTTCTCTGATGATGTGTCCCAAACCAGCTAAATACCGGCCAGGTGAGGGCTGGGTGACATTTAACTGAAAAGACAGAAATATCTGATTCTTAAAAATGATTCATTCCTTTTCGTGGGCAGCTCATAAGGAAGAGTCTGGGCGTGGCAGTGTTCTCAAAAGATGTGGACCACCTTCCTGGGGAACGACTTGGAAGGATTAATGCAAAACTTACGTGGTGAATTCATGTGATTCCTTTGTTGAAAACTGGTCTAATTATAATCACACCATCCACTGTGGCCTTCAAATGTTGTAAATGCTAGGCTAAAAGTCATCTTAGCACCAATAGAAGGTGATGAGAAGCTGAAAAGAAGAGCTGGTGGTGAGCAATTCCTCAAAGCAAGAGTGCACCAGAAGAGGGACTGGTCAGAAGAAACCATCATTCATTGATTCATTCATTCATTCATTCATTCTGTATACCTCAAACATTGAAAACCTAATGTTTTCATGTTTAATGTAAGCAAGGTACTCTTCTAGGCTCTGGGTGTAAAAAATAAATAATGCATTATATGGAGCCCTCAGACAGGCAAGCAGTTGCAGAGCGGTGGTGTAAGTGCTGCAGTAAAACCATGTTACAGGCACTGTGTGTTCAAAGGCCAGTGGTTCCGGTCCTGGGCCAGTTTGACTTTAGAGCCATTCTCAGCCTTGCCTCTGCTCTGTTTTGCTAGGAGCTGACTCGTGCAGGCCAAGGTTTACAGAATCCTGGGTCAGTTGGCTAAGAGCTGGATATGGCCCATGAGAGGCATTGGAGTGAAAGTGGCAGGTGGGAGGAAAGGAGAGGCCAGAGAATTTCTTCACCTCCCTCTTGCCTCGGACAGCATCGCTAGCCATGACTGCATCTAGCTGAGGCTTCTGCCAGGTGACCCCAGCCCTTGGCTCAGGTAACACTGTCACTTCCTGTTAACTCTCCAGCTTAGTGATATTAAGGGCTTTCTGCTAAAATTAGTTGCTGGGTAACTTCACCTTCCTCTGTTTGCATCTCACATCCTCCATCACCTGTGGAGCAATCCCCTGCATTAAATTCCTTCTGTGCACATCAGCAAATCCCAGTGGGAGGGCAACTTACAAAATACCTGAGCAGTAACCCTCAAAAGTATCAAGGTCATTAAAAACAAGGAAATGTTGAGAAACTATTACAGCAAAGAGGAGCTTTAAGGAGACATGACAATTAAATGTATTGTGGTGTGCTGGATGGGATCCTGGGACAGAAAAAGGACATCAGGTAAAAACTAAGGAAATTTAATAAAGTATGGATTTTAGCTGGTAATACTGTATCAATATTGGTTCATTGATTATATCAAATGTACCATACATTAACATGTAAGATGTTAGTAATAGGGGAAAGTAGGTGTGAGGTAGGTGGGAACTCTCTGTACTATCTTCTCAATTTTTCTGTAAATTTAAAACTGTTACTTTTAAAAAGTGTATTTAAAAAAAATTCTTCCGTGGTAAACATTTGAAGTGGTTTTGTTTCCCTACTACAGAAACCCCACTGCCTCCCTTCCCAAGTAGGGGCTAGGTCTGATCCAGCAGATCTAGGGCTTTTTTACAGGGAACTAAAATAGGGGGTTTCATGGTCAAGACATCAAGATATCCCAGCAAGGGATCAAGCAGCTCTGGGAAGCCAGGAAAAAACCTGAATCTGAAGCCAGAATGTGGTCTGGGCAAGGATGATGAGAGGCCGGGAGATGGCTGTGAGTGAGGAAAGCAAGACAGCCAGCCTGGGTGTGGAGCCAGGGTCCAGGGTGATGGCTGAGAAGGAAGGCTGCTTGAAAGACTATGGGGTGGGGGAAGGGCTGGCCCTGGCCTCTCTGAGTGAACAGAGAGAAGAGGAAGAGGGGAGGAGGGGCATGAGGAGGAAGAGGGGAAAAGGAAGAACAATAATAATAGCAACTAAGAGTCACTGAGTCATTTCACCAGCATTTTCTCATTTCTAGTCCCTTATAAGCAGGGTACTATTTTTATTCCCATTTTACAGATGAACAAACTTGCCCCAAATTGCACAGCTATTTAGGGGCAGAATAACAGCTCAAATACAAGTCTGTAGGACACCAAATGAGGGTCAACAAGTCACCATGCTGGGCACCCTTGGTAGAAACCATGAAGTTGAGTCTTCAAGGACAAGTAGAGGTTAAGGTGTGAGCAAGTGCGGGGAGAAGAAGGACTTCACGGAGGGGACATCCTAGGTGTGGGCAAGAGCATGGAGGGATGAGAAAGCCAGGCAGATCAGAGGGCTGCATGGAGAGCAATGAGGCTAAAACCAAGGTTTCAAGTGAGGAAGTGGCTGTAGGTCCCACTGGAGATGCAGGCAGGGGCCAGTGACCACCCAGGTTTACACTTTATGTTGACTTGCACATGGCAAACACATTTATCTCCCTTAAGCCTTTGCTCAAATGTCCCCTTCTCAATGTTTCTTTTTTTTCTTTTTTTAAATTATTTAATTTATTTATTTTTGGCTGTGTTGGGTCTTCGTTGCTATGCGCGGGCTTTCTCTAGTTGCGGTGAGCGGGGGCTACTCTTCGTTGCGGTGCTGTGGCTTCTCTTGTTGTGGAGCACAGGCTCTAGGCGTGCGGGCTTCAGTAGTTGTGGCGCGTGGGCTCAGTAGTTGTGGCTCACGGGCTCTAGAGCACAGGCTCAGTAGTTGTGGCACACGGGCTTAGTTGCTCCGCAGCATGTGGGATCTTCCCAGACCAGGGCTCGAACCCGTGTCCCCTGCATTGGCAGGCAGATTCTCAACCACTGTGCCACCAGGGAAGCCCTCTCAATGTCTCTTGAGCCTCCCCATCCTGCTGTACTTTTTTCCTTCTTCCCTTGTACTTACCCCTTACTAATTTACTTATTATTCATTGTTTGTCTCCCTCCACCACCAACCCCCATACGAATAAAAGTTCCACAAGGCCAGGAATCTGTTTTATTCAGTGATAATTTCCAAGAACACAAAACAGTGTCTGACCCACAGGAGGTGCTCAATGATTTTTTTTAAATGAATGAATGAATGAAGTTAGTAAATAAGAAAGTATTTGTATCAGCCAGGATACTTCAGAGAAACAGAACCAATAGGAGGTGAAGATATATAGAAAGCAGTTTTTGTAAGGCATTGGCTCACATGATAATAGAGGCTAAGTCCCAAGATCTGCAGTCAGCAAGGAGAACCATTGGTGTGGTCTCGGTCTGAACAATGGCAGGCTCAAGACCCAGGAAGTACAGATGTCTCAGCTGGAGTCTGACGGCAGGAAAGAACTGATGTCCCAGTTCAAGGCAGTCAGGCAGGAGGAGGTTCTCCTTACTCAACCCTTTTGTCCTATTCAGGCCTTCAACTGATTATATGAGGCCCACCCATGTTAGGGAGGGCAATCTGCTTTATTCAGTCTGCTGAGTCAAATATTAATCTCACCCAAAACACCACCACTGATGTAACCAGATATCTGACCAAATATCTAGGTACCCCATGGCCCAGTTAAGTTGATACATAAAATTCACCATCACAGTTTTGAAAGGGACTCGATCATTCTAGAACCTGTAAGGAGAATGCTTTACAAGGGAGCAAGACAAAGGCAGGGAGACTCATAAGGAAGATATTATTATACTAGCTCAGGCAAGAATTGATGCAGACCTGCAGGAAGCCATCTTTGGTATCTCCAGATGACCCTTCTGTGACCCATGGGTGATATGTGATGTTACCTACCAAAGGTATCACATAGACACAATGCCAGGAGGAATCAGTCAGAAGTGCAATGTCCAGAAAAGAACAAACTGGAAGACTATGGTGGGTCCTGGTCATTGAGAAGTCCCCTTGCGGCAGGCTGGAGACAAGAGCATCTTCTGGCCTCTTTAACGGCTCAGCTGGAGTCGACATAAGTGGGGGTGGCTACTTGGCTCTCCTTTTGGGGATTTTCCACTTCACTAGATGGTCCTGGTGTTGAATGGGAGCAGGCATCTTATAGTGTGACCATCATTCTCTGACTGTAGGATTAGCCCCAGACTGGGCCCTTGCCCCCATGCCAGCCTGATCAGAGTCTTCTGGAATTTTCTAACTGAAGTCAGGGGAAGTGGGCTTCCTTCTGGTCTGGTTTCCAAGCTGTAGGGTGCTGCCTGAAGCCACATCCTCAGTTTGTGGGCTCAGGAGACGGGTCACAACCCAACTATCAACCCAAGCAGGACATAAAAACATGATGAAAGCATCAAATAAACTTTGGATTCTCCAAACAGACCTTTCCCCCCTCTATCATCATAAACGGTTTAGAAGAGGCTGTATAGACAGCCACCGTTTAGATACACACAGAGATGGACAGAAATCCTCACTCAATTGGAAATTACGTCATAACACTAACTTTCTAGATACAGGTGGTATTGAAAGGCAGATTTTCCACTTCCTTCTTTGGATGCTTCAAATTGCAATAAAATGCCACCTGCCTTTGCCCTATGAGGTCACAAACCCTTAACATCCTCCATGAAACCAATGGTGTCACCCTTCTACCAACACACTTAAGAGACGGTGCACTAGCACGTGACTCAGACTTCATTATCTTTACCCACCGCTTTCTAAGGATTTAATGCCTCCCACAGGTGACAGCACTAAATCACTACTGTGCAGCCATGCTTGTCGAAAGGAATGAACAAACCTCACTTTGCTTCATTCATGTCTTTGATATTTATCACATTTCCTCCTTTATCGACCAAATCCGGTAATTTGCAGGTGGTCCTGCGTTGGCAGTAGTGATGAGCGGGTGGCATCCCCTTCTCTGTAGGACCAGTTACAGAATTGGCTGCAATTTGTGTCCTCAGACCCATTTCCCTCAGCTCTGGCTCAGCCCTCGTGGAGTGATTTATCCCGGGGTCTGACTCCTGAGCAGAGCTTGGGGCAGAGCGCTGCCAGAAACAGGCCGGCCTGGCTCCAGGCCAGCCAGCTGGCTGCTGAGCTGAAGATTCTCGGTGTCTCCCCAGACCCGCTTTGTCTCCCTGGGCCTCGCTCTTTCAGCTGTCTCGCCTCAGGTAATCATCACACTCTGCAGTTCCCCGGCCCTTTTTATCCCCTCATTTCAGATCACTTTACACACGTTAACTAAGCCTTGAAACACCCAGGAAAGAAAACCAAAAGGCTCCCCGGGATGTTTGCACCGTGCTCCTCCCAGCAGGCCAGCAGGAGGGCAGCCCCCACTGACCCCGAGGAGGAAGGACCCTGTTCGTTAGAGCAGACAGGGTTGGGGCGAAGAGGGTTGCACCAACTCCACACATCACAGAAAACCCCATTCACTTTACAGTCACATGTCAGCATCACAGAACAACCTCCCACCCCGGGGTCACCCGCCACAGTTGATCCAGATGACCTTTGGAAGGTGGGTCCCAGGCAAGACTCTGATTGAGAGGCAGTGTCTGTATCACACCTGTGAAGAATGCCCTTCGGTCTGTACTGTAGTGGTGACAGTCACGGTCATGGGCTTTGGAATCAGAGAGGCCTTATTCCACACCACGGCCCTGCCACTTCCCACCTGAGCTGTCTTGCACACGTGGCTTGGAATCCTAAATCCCACTGTCGTAGTTGTAAAGAGGAGATGATAGTATCCACCACCCCCCCTCCTTGTTTTCCGAGGAGGATGAAATCAGATCATGCGTGCAAAATATTGGGGGCCAAAATTTAAAACATTTATTTTTGGCACATAAAATGGTATATTTCGTAACCATCTCTCTATCTAATCCCAGTCCATCTGAATTAATGTAGTTCTCTAGCTGTGTTGGAACCTTTTACCTTTTATCTCAAATTAGCGCTTAAGTCTCTCACTGACAAGAGATGGTGCAGGAATCCCAATGAAGTCTGTAGTTTAGCTGACAGCTTATACCATATTCAGTGTCTTAGTTTTGATAAGTGTATCATGGTTATTTACAATATTGACATCAAGGAAGCTGGGTGAATGGTGTACTGGAACTCTTTCTTTCTTTGCAACAAATGCTCATCTGACAACAACAATAATGTTATTAAAATGCATCAAAATCAGTAACGCTCACACATAGGTCTAATACTTCACCTATACTTTTAGTATACTATAGTAAAATATCTCCTTAGGGTTCAAAAAAATGCCAAGTTTTTTTGCTACCAAAAGGAGAGGCAATTTAATGTTATCTCTAGCTGTTATCACCACCAAGAAAAATTCCTTGAGTTTCCAGTGTCTGCAAGGCACCATACTGTACGTTAAAACTGCAAACATTACTGTCAGGAAAAAAACGCTGCCTGCGTGGAAGTCATTTTAAGGTAGCTGTTCAGATGTAAGATATTTGATAACTTTACCATTTAAGTCCCCGGTGCTTCCCTTATTTCACAGAAAATGGATGACTTGCCAGTCAACCAGCTCCACGCTTTCCCTTCCAGTGGGCAGTGACTACAGAGAACAATCTTGTCAAATAACACCGTAGATTATACTGCTTGCCACCCTGAGTACAGTTTTTGAGATGTTCATCTTAAAATGCTGAGATCTTTTCTCTCTCTCACTTAAAGGAGACCAGAGGCTTTACATACTTTTATTTCCTTATTTCTTGTTCCACGCACATTGTGAGATACTCATGGGGGTCAGAAGGAGGTTTGCCAAAGGCGGATGGTGAGTTTTGTTAATGGCTTTGACGTAGATCCCATCAAAGAATGTGAATATCCTGTGGCCACATTACAACACGTTCAGGAAAAGAGCCACTGCTTTAAAATGTGAAGATATATATGCCATCAGGTTGCCCAGCTCTCTAGGCTATTAGGAATCTGTGAAGTGTGACTCTCTCCTGAACATGTGTTGGCAAAGCATCTCAGAATTGAAAGTGCTGTTGGCACCTACTATGTGCAGGGCATTGGGCCGGGTCTGGACCCATAGAGTAGATGAAGACATGGTCCCAGTTCTCAAGTGCAAGAACGACATTTGTCACTGTTTTCAGTGGCCCAGGATGTGACCTCCTTCCTGTGCTTGGGGGAATCCCCAACCTCGGGAGTCAAAGCCACCTCCCGCTAAAGACCGGAAAGTCCCCTGGAAGTGCCAGAGACAGACTTCCCAGCCTTTCTTGCAGTTGGGAGGGGAGGGGCATGACCTAGGCTCCCCCTGCAACTGGCAATACCAAGGAATGGGATGGTGCAGAATTCTGCAGCCATAGGGGTGGTGGCAGCCTCCAGGGCACAGTGCAGCATCTTTGGGGTCCATAGCAGGGTCACCGCCAGACTAGTCTGCAGCAAAACTGCAGGCTTTGAACCAGGCTGCATCACCTCCTTGCTGATCCCACCTCCAGCCCACCTGAGGATTTCTGTGGGCCACCTGCCATGCTGAGCATAAATGCCCTTTCTGCTTAGACCATCCAGACTCAGCCTCTGTGGACTGACCCCAGGGCCCTGCCCCCAGTCTCCCTAGTGGATACCAGTTGAGCCAACCAGCCATTGTTTTTCAAGCCCCAGCATTGGGTTTGCACTGATCCCTCACTCTGTTACCAGACTCCTTATAATAACGCACACTTAGGTACGGGGCCATTTGTGGTCATGGAATAAGCCAGTTGCTCCCATGGAGGATTTAACTAGTTACCTTGGCTGCTGGTGCTAAGCGAATCAACCAGAAATGTACGCAAATTTAATCTCAGATACATTTCTGCATGGATAAAATGGGGCATGTATTGTACACATGTTTCTGGTACTGTAGACAGGGTAGTCTCTCTTTTTTTTTTTTTTTTTTTTAATGACACTAAAGAATGTAAGAGACTAGAGTTCTGGGCAAAAACAAAACATAAAACAAAATAAACCTTCATAGTGACAGAGAAAACATCATTTTTGTTGTTCTTTTAAATAGAGAAGAAACAGTTTCAATATTCCGTTCATCTTCCTTATTCAGTCTCTCCATTTGTCTTGTAGAAATCGCATTGTGGTGCATACTTGTAATTCATCCACTGACTCTTCCTGATGACACTGAACTTGGCAATAAGAAACTTTCAATGTGAGACTGGATCATTTTGTCTCAAAGAGCAAAGAAGTGATTCCTTAAGAGATTGAGAAAATATGAACTTCCGCTGATGAATACCAGGAATGCAAGTCTTTCACATTATTCTCCCAACAAGTTAAACGTGGAAGTGGGCTCATTTCTTAACAAAATGAGAAGGCAGAGAGATCGTTAAGCTTCCCACTTACACTTACTTTGAGCAACTAAGCCCAGGAACGAATGCTTGGGTGTCAGATGAGAGCAGAGTGGATTGAAGAGATGGGAGTGGAGATCTCAGTGAAAGGCGTCGCCCCCTGCCTTTCCTGTTGAATCTCTGTGCGTTCAGTTGTCTGCAGACTTGTTACTCGAGAAGGAAGGTGATCAATCCACCACACAGCTGCAAAGAGGGGGCCACGGTGTCCACCTTCCTTCCTCCCATGCCTTCCTCACCCTGACTCCCCCGATCCCTCTCACTAATGCACTGAGTCCCCCACGGCTCACTCTACCCGCTGTGCGGTGTGACACTGCTGCTTCATTTTCTGGGAACTCTTGCCTTCCTGGAGCTCTACTTGCTTCTGGTTTTCCTCCTACCTTTCTGGCCAGTCCTTCCCGGTTTCTCTCCCTGGCTCCTCCTCTGCCTGCTTCCTGATGCTGGTATTCTATCATGGGCTTTTTTCTCTTTTCTTTCCGCTTGCGCTCTCTCTAGGTGATCACATCCATGTCTGTGCCTTAGAATGATCACCAGTAATCCATAACCAGCACCCAGCTCCCTACGGAATTCCAAATCTCTGTCTCCAATAAGCTCCTGGACCACCCGACCCTGGATATTTTGCTGTCACCTCAAATTCAACATCCGTATGTCCCAATCTGAATTATTTATCCTCCTGCTCTAAACCTCTTCTTTCTATATTCCCATATTCAGCATCCAGAAACCTCAACATTATCCTTAACACCCTCTTCCCGCCTGCTCTACATTCATTCACCGAATTCTGTAGATTCTGCCTCAGAAATTGTTCTTAAACCTGGCCCCTCCGCTCCGTCCCCACGGCCTCTGCCTCAGTTCAGCCCCTTCATCTCTTGACCACTGCTACTGCCTCCAGCGGACCCGGCACGGCTTCCCAGTTATCCTCGCACCAGATGAGATGTGTTGCTTGGGTAGCCAAGGGAGAAACGCCCATCAGACTTGGGAATCCAAGCACATGGGAGCTAGAAAAAGAACAGAGATTTCTCAGGGGGTCAGGACCCTGGAGGATTCTGAGGCTTGAATGCAAGAGACAGTTATGAAACCTCAGCAAGTCCTGCCTCTATACCAGTGACCAAGCCAATCCCTAGAGCCACCCTCAGGGTCCATACATGGCTGCTTGCCTCCACCC
The DNA here is from genome assembly GCF_002837175.3 of Physeter macrocephalus. Classification (NCBI taxonomy): domain Eukaryota; kingdom Metazoa; phylum Chordata; class Mammalia; order Artiodactyla; family Physeteridae; genus Physeter; species Physeter macrocephalus. The sequence continues at coordinate 168,724,741 of NC_041224.1, forward strand.
ACTTCCTACTTCCAGGGAAGCTGCCCATGGCCATATAATTAGTTATCCTAAAAGACCACTTTGGTTCCATCACTTTCTGACCCCCGATCTTTGGTGACTCCCCATCAGCCATAGAATATACAACATAGAGTTTACATCCTCCTCTCAGCACTCCAGAACCCCTATAACTCTCTCATGGCTCTGTTCCCCTGTGTATCTTCGCTTTCTGAAATTAACCTTTCTCCTCTGAACTACTGACCGTGATTTTTCAGTTGCTGAAATTTTGCCTATGCGTTTTCTCTTCCTAGAGCCCTGTCACATAATTCCTCAAACTTGTTTGTTTCGATCACACATGATTATTCATTTGCTCAGCCAATATTTATTGAGAGCCAACTATGGGCCCACTGGATTCCAGTGAAGGAGGCAAATCTCTGTCCTTGAGGAGTTTCTCATCCACTGGAAAGACAGACAGGCAAGGGAAAGGAAGTTACGTTACAATGTGATCAATTCTGCAATGGTGCTACCAGACGATGACCTGGGAGCATCCTTCTGGGAATTTCTCATATATCATCATCATGGAGACAATCGGGTCACCTTATGGAGGAAATACTGTCTCTCTTTTGAACTGCAAGGGTGTGATTCTCAACTTTGTGGTACAAAGATTCATGTGCAGTGCTGTTTAATCACACAGTTTCCAAGGGTCCATTTCCAGAGATTCTGTTTCAGTAGGTCTGGGCTTGGGACAAAAAATAAGCATTTTTAATAAACCCCACAGTGAACTTAATAGATGAGGCCACAGTTCACACTTGGAAAAACATTGCTAAGGGGTTTAAGTTTTTGCAACTCACAAAACATACCAGGTACTGCCTTGTAATCTACATGCTTACATATATGGCTTCTATAGTTTGCTAAATAATAGCTCTTTAAAAGTAGGGTCCTTTTCTTTTTTTAACATCTTTATATTCTTCCACAGCACAAGAACAGGGCAAAAGAAATTGCATACCTTTTGTACCTTCATAAGTCCTTAATAATTTTAGTTAAGTCCTTTATTGTGTTTGAATTTTTATAATAACTACATATTGCTTTTAAAAATTAAAATGAAAAAAAGATTGATCTGAGGACGTATTGCTGCTGAAGGCTGAGTTATTAGTGACAAGATGGGGTGGGCAGGGGGCTTGCTGCCATATCCCTGAGGCCCAAGCCCCTCTCATGGGGGCAACAAAGCCAGGGTACCTGCTGCACTAACATGGGGTTAAGTAAATGTTTCAGAAAGATGCCATTGGGCCTTGGAGGAGGGTGTTCTTCAAAGCTAAATCTGATTTCCTGCAGCACAATTGTGGCAAACCATTCTTTCAAACAAGTTTTTCAGTGGCCTTTCATGAAAATGTGGATGGAGGCCCAAGATTCCCTGGCCCAGCTGGAGGAAGTCAGCCTTCCTTTGCTTGCAGCCTCCAGCAGGCACTGCACCTGACCATCCCTGCCTGGAAGAGCTACAGGACCGCCGGACACCCTGGGGTTGGTGTACTGAGATGCTGGTCCCAACCAGTGGGTCTGACTCCGCCCTCTCTCTGCTCCAGCTGGATCCTTTCCTAGATGTGAACATGACTGCTTGTGATGCCACACGTGCTGGGCCCCTGGTTGTGGCACCCTCCATGGTTGTGTTTCTTGGGGTGCAGTCTCTGGACCACCCACATCAGAGTCATCACAGGTTGTGAACCTGAGCCAGAGCAGGGCCTGGGAATCATCAGAAGAGAAACAAAAGAGGAAGATTAAGCTGGGATTAATATTCTCTTTACTGTTTTTTCCTACAATTCTCTTTCTGTTCTCAGGAGAGGCTTATTTACTATTCCCTGAGAGCCTCCACTTGCCCCAGCTTCCAGCTCTCCTCTCCCCACAGCTGAAACCATTAACCCACCTATGCAGTATTAGCCCTACTCCAATCTCGAGATTCCAGAAAGTTCAAGAATCTAGAACAAGTCCAGATCTTGGGCAGGGGAGTTTTAACAATCTACTCTTTAACGAGGCATATATTATACCTCAGAACCCAGTGAGATGTGTCTTGGGCTCTAACAGGACAAGGAAGGTTGGGAGCTATCAAGACCCAGAGCAAGACTTAAAACTGGACCCAGAACTGAACCAAGATGGAGCCAGCCCAGTCACAAGTGCTGGTATCACACCCACTGCAGCAGGTGCCCTACTCTGCAGTAGGGACAATTGCAGGGCAGACTGACATGCTCAGGTATGTCCCAGCGAAGCAATAGGGACCCAGAGGTATGGTCAATAGTCAGAATGAACATAGCTCACTGGTGAACAAAGGGTCTCTAGCTTTTAGGCTGAGTTTGACGAGCTTCTCTTAGAGGACCTGTGCTACTAGGTACTTTAGCAGAACAGGGAAGCAACACAAGAATCTAGTTATCAATTCGGGGTGGGGTATGGCAAAGAACGTACCATGACTTTGGAGCAAAGCTAGCTTTGATAGTTGAACAAAACGAAAAGGAAGAGGGACATATGCAGAGGGCTGAGGTCTGGAGACGGGCTTCAGAAATCATCTCTATGTTCCTCTTTATAGGATTCAGAGGAGTCAACAATACCCCATCACAGGGCTGAAGTAGAAGGCAAAGAGGGTAAACAAGGCAGCCCTGGACAATGTCCTGGGTCCAAAAGCCAACCACTGCCTCAAATATACAACATTTCTTTACTATAACATCAGCATCCTTCCTTATCCTCACATGCCCTGGTTCTTGCTCTCTGAAAATTGGGATTAATCATCATGTGTGCCTCTTCAGAATATCTGCTAAGCAAAATGGGATTAAAAACAAAGTTAGTACTACAAACAAGAGCCCCAAATTTATTCCTTTGGGCAACGTTTCCTTTTCACAAGCATTTAGTAGAAGTGAGAATCTTTAGAAGCACTGATTTAGTCCAAGCCACTGATGTAATCTAAGGCTCTATATAATCTATTATTTTAATTTCTAGAACAAAATTCCAAGGGCTGTTCTACTGGTGTTGCCACAGAAAATTAAAAAATGGAAAGCTCATCACTTCTTGGTTTTATAGGCTAGACCATGTGGTGGGGTTTGCCTTTGCTAATGGCATAATAGGAACATCAATTTATTTGGGTGGAAGTGTTCTAACATTGCTCTAAAAATCATGGATGTAGGTCACCAGATAATCCCGGTCTCTCCTTGGTGGCTTACCCTTACTATTGTCACACAGCTCATGGATTTAGGAAGATGTGCCTCCCTACCTTCCCCCTTCCCAATTCAGCTCACCCTACTTTATATAAGCTACTTATTCGCCCCACCCCTCCCCTTCTCAATGGCAAGACAGGGGTCTGGTCATTCCTTCTCCTACTGTATCTTTGAGATTATGTCAACGTGGTTTTTATTTCACATTTCCTTTAAGATGTTTGTTTGTGCTAAAGAACCCATACAGAGATTTTTTTTTTCCTCCCAGGGGATTAGCATTTTAGTAAGAGCTGAATAATAAAAGTGGATTGTAAAAGCCTGTCAGAAATGTAGTGGTGCGTGTCTTACTTCTCATAATTGCCTCGGAATGATTAGGATTGAACTTTGTTGTTGCTGTGTTCTTGTTCCAAAGTGAAAACAGGCACTTTTTCTCTGCCAGGTCTCCAGAATGGATGTCAAGGGGGAAATGACCTGTGATGCCTTATAAAAACGTAAATTCTAATTTTCTAGATAAAAAAGATGTGGAGCAACTTAAGATGGGGCATTAAGGTGTGGACCACTAGGACTGCTTTGAATGGTTCTTAACCTTTTGTGGATCTCACTCACTCCTTCGAGAATTTGAAGCAATTGCATACATACACAAAGATATATAAAATACGGCAACAATTTCAAGGGAATTGTGGACTTTATGGCCCTCAGGTGAAAAAGATCCTTGTGGGGTCATCAAAATATTCTCCCCCTTCTTTTGGTTCAATCTTAATCCAGAGGTTAGAATAAATGGATGAAACTTAGAGTCCAATTGAGTTGCAAATATACCATGATGCTTAGCATTGTGCTAGGTACAAAGAACCCAGAAGAATGTAAAACCTCATGCTTGCCCCAGAGTCTCAAGACTTTGAGATGACTATACAAACTTACATGATGTACCTTTCAACAAGACCGTGTAGAGTTCAGTGCTAATTTGTGTGGTACAGAGTCAATGGCTTAATCAAAGAAGATTTCATAGAGAAAGAAGGATTTCAGTTGCACTTGACAGGATCTGTAGGGCTTAGATAAACAAAAGGGAAATGTGAATGTTTTCCGTGGAGACAATATGGTTCAAGAGAGAGAATGTGAGCTTTGACATCTGATACATCTGGGTTTGAATCACCATGCTGTTGATTACAGGCTCTGTAACCATGCTAAATTTATTTAATATCTCTGGATTTACATTTCTACATTTGTAAAATGGGCATTTTTGTAGAATGGATGGGAATAATAAATGATATAATTTTTTTTTTTTTTTTTTTTTTTTTTGTGGTATGCGGGCCCCCCTCTGGCTGCGGCCTCTCCGTTGCGGAGCACAGGCTCCAGCTGCGCAGGCCTCCCTCTGCTGCGGCCTCTCCCGTTGCGGAGCACAGGCTCCAGATGCGCAGGCTCAGCGGCCATGGCCCACGGGCCCAGCCGCTCCGCGGCATGCGGGATCCTCCCAGACCGGGGCGCGAACCCGGTTCCCCTGCATGGGCAGGCGGACGCGCAACCACTGCGCCACCAGGGAAGCCCTGAGATAATTTTTTGAAAGCATATGGAGCAGTGCCAAGAAGGCAACAACTACATTTCTCTTGTTTGCTATCATATCACAAATGCATAACCCACGGGCTGGCACATAGAAGGTGTTTGGATAAATATCTTCAAGAGTGTTAAATGGGGGCTTCCCTGGTGGCGCAGTGGTTGAGAATCCGCCTGCTGATGCAGGGGACACGGGTTCATGCCCCGGTCCGGGAAGATCCCACATGCCGCGGAGCGGCTGGGCCCGTGAGCCATGGCCGCTGAGCCTGTGCGTCTGGAGCCTGTGCTCTGCAACGGGAGAGGCCACAACAGTGAGAGGCCTGCGTACCACAAAAAAAAAAAAAAAAAAAAAAAAAAGAATGTTAAATGGAAGAGTGAATGAATGAAAAATATGTTGAGTAGTAGGCAATAACGATGAATCCAATGTGTGGCAATATATAACTTATTTTTCAAACATATTATAATAAATAAAATTATAGGATAGCTCTAACTAAAATGGATTCACATTGTGTCCTGTATTATCCAAGGACAAACTCTCCAGTGTCTGGGTTATTTTGGCCCTTTACAACTTCATTGCCAGCTTCACAATTCTGGCTGATTTTAGTGAGTTGTTTTTCCTCTGTCTTTGGTTTTCAGTTTTCAGCAGTTTACTATGGTGTCCCTAAGTGTGATTTCTTTGTATTTATCCACCTTGGGGTTCAATGACCTTCTTGAATCTGGAGGTTAATGGCTTGCATCAGTTTTGGCAAATATTTGGCCAATACCCTTCAAATATTTTTTCTGTCCTATTCCCTTCTTCTCCAAGTCTCTGATTACCTACGTGTTAGACCTTTTCACTGTACCTTATGTATCTTTTACCCTCTTTTCTGTTGTTGTTGTTTTTTTCTCATTCATTTGTGCTTCAGTTGAACATTTTCTATTAACTTGTCTTTCAGTCACTAAGTTTTGTTCTTTTGTATCTAATCAACCATTAAACCCATTTAATGGGCTCTTAACATCAGATAGCAGGCTTTTCAACTCGAAAATTTTTATTTTATTCTTTTAAAATAGATTCCTCTCTAGTAAAATTTTCTTTCATTTTCCTGAATGTAGTAATCATAGTTATTTTAAAGCTCTTATCTGCTATTTCCAATGTCTGGGTTACCTATAGGCCTATTCCTATTGCTTATTTTTTCTCTTGGTTTTCAGTCTTATGGTACTTCATATGGGGCTTGTATCAGCTGTATCACTTTTTGTGACCACCTCTATTAGATAAATCCTTAAGAGATCTCCAGATATTTATAATATGTGTGTAAGGCAGAAGCTTCTTTCCCAAATCACAAAGACATCTACTTGTGAGCAAATATCTGAGGGGACAAACATCACTATCTGGTTAACAACATCTAGGTTTCCTAGAGTTCTGAGGGATTTCCTTCATTCAACAAGTATTTGAGATCCTATTATGTGCCAGCACTATTCTTGTGCTAAGTCTATTTTGGTGGTCAAGATAAGGTCTCTGTACTTATGAAACTTGCATTTTATGGGGGAAAGACAGCAAAAGATAAACAAACAGCAAGAAAACTCTCAGAAAGTCATGAGTATTCTGCTGATAATTAAAATAGAGTGACCTGATAGTAACTTAGGGAGATACTTTACGTTGGATGGTTAGGGAAAGATTTTTTGGGAAGAAGGTGACTCTCAAGGTGATAACTGAATGACAAGAAGGAATCAGCCATGCGAGTATGAAAAAGCATTTGAGGCAGAAGGGAGAACTAGCACAGGTCTTTAAGAGAGGAATGAGGTTGACACATGTGATGGTTAAATTTATGTGTCAGCTTAACTGGGTCATGGTATATTTAGTTGCTCAGATATTTGTTTCAACATGATTTCTGGGTGTGTCTGTGAAGGTGCTTCCAGGTGAGGTTAGCATTTGAATCCATAGGCTGAGTAAGCAAGATTGTCCTCCCCAATGTGGGTGGGCATCACCTAATCCATTGAGGGCCTGAATAGAACAAAAAGGTGGAGGAAGGGAGAATTCACTCTCTCTGCTTGACTGCTTGAGCTGGACCATTGGTCTTCTCTTGCCCTAGGACTGGGATTTATCATTAGCACCCCGGGCTCTTAGGCCTTCAGACCTGGACTCATATCATTAGCTCTCCTGGTGCTCAGGTCTTCAGATTCAGACTACAACCCACATCACTAGGTCTCCTGAGTTTCCAGTTTGCCAATGGTAGATGTTGGGACTTCTCAGCCTCCATAGTCATGTGAGCCAGTTCCTTATAATAAATCTCTTTATGTATGTAAATATAAAGATGTTATTGATTCTCTCTGGAGAATGCTGACTAATGTTCAAGGAAAAGAAAGAAGGTCAGAGTGACCCGAGTATAAATGGGGGAAGTTGAAAGTGAAAGAAATGAGGCAATGGACAGAGACTGTCCAGATCCTTTAGAGCTTTATAAGTCAGAGTAAGGAGTTCAGATTTACCCTAAACGTGGTAAGAAGCTACTGAAAAGCTTTAAGTAGGAGAGGAACAGGGTCTGATTTATATTTTTAAAAGCTCACTTTAGCTTTTGTGTGGAAAGAAGCAGTTTGCAGAGAGGCAAGATTGAAATGGAGAAACAAGTTGGGCTGTGATTGCAGTGGTCCAGGAGAGGGATGGTGAGGACTTTGAGGATAATGAGAGTGGAGATGAACAGGAATGGAAAGACTCAACATTGCTTTTGAAGGTAGAGTCCACAGAGCTTGCCAACAGCTCGATATGAGTGAGAAGGGAGAGATAATTAGGGAAAAATCCTAGATTTCTGGCATAAGCAACTAGGTGGACAGTAAAGCCATCCCACTGATTTGGGAAAACTAAGGGATAGCTCATTTGGAGGTCAGTGGGGTGGATTGGGAATTCTGCTTTGGCCACGTTAAATTAGAGATGCCCACTCACCATCCAAATGGACATAGCAAACTAATACTTTGGTACACGCCTCTAGCTTTCCAGAGAGAAGTTCAGCACAGATAAAGAGTGGGAAATCATTCACATGTAGATGCCATTTGAATCAGCCTTGGGACTAGATAAGATGTCTATATTTCTTGGGCAAGTATATAGAAACATGACATCTCGGACTGGAAGAGACATTAAAGATCCTCTAGTCCAATCCTATTCTTTTATAAACAGGAAAAATGAGGCCTTGTGAGGTGAAGTGCTTTTTTCATAGTCAAACAGTCCATCAGAGTCTAGGATTTCCTTACTTGGTTCAGTGCAGTTTTATTTACCTTCGGCTTCTAAAATAGTGCGACTTAACTCCAAAGTTATAGCAAATATTTGTTGAATGAGATAATTACACTCTGTGCAAGATTGGATTTTAAATGATAAAAAAAAAGTTTAAAAGGAAAAGAAACCACAAATAGATTGCTTTAAAATATTTCACTATCAATTTGAATTCAAAGAAAGAAGCAGCTTGGTTGGCAGACTGGTTGGCTCAGTGAAAAATGAATTAGCAGAAACATTTTTATCCAGAATTTATTGTAGCTGAGGCAACCTTTTTGAGAGAAGACTTTAAATTAAAAGGCCAATCGTTTCTTCATCATATAGAAGAAAAAAACTTTCAATGTAAAATCCCATTACCTGAGTTGTTAAACTGAGTAGTAAAATTCCTTAGACCACTGGCTGTTACACACACACACACACACACACACACACACACATTTACAATTTCCTTAGATAAACAGCAAGTGTGTGTCCTCCTGCTACAGCAAAGTGGTACAGAAGGAAGCTGTGAGATTGAAAAGAACAACCGTGGACATTTTGTGTTGGCTCACTTAGAATAAAGTGAAAGAGGCAAAAAGTTGAAACTGATGTTAAGTGCTTTCCAATTTAGCAGCAAAAAGCTAACCTAGGCACTGCAGATAAAAGAACGTGGCAATAAATGATCAATAGTTCCTTGTACAAATGTACCTCTGACTTGGTTTTGAAACTCTCGATAACTATAGAAGATATTCCAAATAGAATGTTCCAGATGTTGTTCTGCCTGAGAGACTTTTCGTTTTTTTTTTTTGAATTTTATTGTATTTATTTATTTTTTATACAGCAGGTTCTTATTAGTGATCTATTTTATTCATATTAGTGTCTACATGTCAATCCCAATCTCCCAGTTCATCCCCCCAACTCCCCAGTTTGCCCCCTTGGTGTCCATACATTTGGTCTCTACATCTGTGTCTCTATTTCTGCCTTGCAAACCGGTTAATGTGTACCATTTTTCTAGATTCCACCTACGTGCGTTAATATACAATATTTGTTTTTCTCTTTCTGACTTAGTTCACTCTGTATGACAGTCTCTAGGTCCATCCACATCTGAGAGACTTTTCTGAGAAGAAAGCAACATCTGTGCCTTTCCCCTGTGTCTGTATCCAGCAAACTTCCTGCTACCAACACAAGAGACAAACATAAGCATCATTTAACCTCTTTGAGCTTCAATTTCCTGGTCAGTAAAATGAAGCAGGTGATTGCTTGAGAATTCCCATGGGCTTTGAAATCATATTTCCAACACTTGCCAAGGCCAAAATCAATAAAAAGAAAAAAATAAATTCTAAGGTCATGTGAGACTAACCTTTTTTCTACGCTGGAGCACAGCTGTGACCAGCCACTTGGTAAGTCACCTACCTTTGACCCCCTTTCTTTATGCCCCCAGTTAAAATACCTTTTCTTTGGTATTTTATTGAGTCTTTAAAGTAGTAAACACCATTTTATAAATAAAGTCATAGTAACTTCTCTAGTAACTACAACATACAAATCCAACTTTCAAACATGATCTCAGATGAAATCTTCAATGCAAATATAAATGATGGATTCTTTTCAATGCCTGAAGATATGGTAGAAGACTAGCCTAATGTGAAGACGTGCTCTAACGTTAGGTTGGTAAACAAGAGACCACTTGTCAAAACCAGGGGGTGTCCCCTTTCAGTAAGGAGGACTTTCTCTCTGTTGATCCCATCTGTGAGGTCTTTGCAGGGGCTGATGCCACACCAATGACCCACAGCTGAGTGGAAGAGGAGTCTTCTGCTTACTGATGGCCCACGCAAGATCAAGGCCTCTCTTCCCATATCTTGCTTCGTTCAGTTAATTCTCTATGTTTGGGGGAAATAAAACTCGACATTAACCCTGATTGCCTCTGTCACCACTAAATGTTGACCCAATTTAATGTCAACTCAAATTTGGCGTGTGCCAAGTTTCATAGTGGGGAGCTTCCAAATTTTCCAGGATTTTGGTGGTGGTAGAACAGGAAACATTCCTGATAGTCTTCTTCTTTTTTTTAACAACCAGTTACTTTTACTGCTGTATCCCCAGCAATTAGTGCAGTGCCTGGTATGTAGTAGGCACACTGTATTTGCTGAAAGCTGAGTGAATGAATGAATGAATAAATAGACATCCTTATAGTCTGGGGAAGAACTTTATGTGATGTGAAGGCGGAGAGCAGGACTGCATTCACAGTTCACTTTAAAATTTCCCAAACTGGCTCCATATCATATGTTATCAGGGAAATGCAAGTTAAAACAATGAGATATCACTCTACACCTAGTAAAACAGCAAAATTGGAACTGACAACACCAAATGCTGGTGAGGATGTGGAACAAAAGGAATTCTCATTCATTGCTAGTGGCAATGCAAAGTGGTACAGCCACTTTGGAAGACAGTTTGGCTCTTATCATATGATCCAACAGTTGCGCTCCTGGGTATTTATCCAAAGGAGTAGAAACCTATATCCACACAGAAACCTGTCATAGATGTTTATATACAGTTCTCTTCATAATTGCCAAAACCTAGAAGTAACCAAGATATCCTTCAGTAGGTGAATGGATAAAGAAACTGTGGTACATTGAGACGATGGGATGATATTCAGCACTGAAAAGAAAAGAGCTATTGATCCATGAAAAGACATGGAGGAACCTTAAATGCATATGACTAAGTGAAAGAAGTCAGTCTGAAAAGGCTACAGACTATATGACATTCTGGAAAAGGCAAAACTATGGAGACAGTCAAAAGATTAGTGGTTGCCAGGGACTGGGGCAGAGCACAGAGGATTTTTAGGGCAGGGAAGCTACTCTCTCTGATACCATAATGATGGACACATGTTCTTGTACATTTGTCCAAACCAACCAGTAGAGTGAATCCTAATGGGAAGTATGGACTTTGGATAGCAACAGTGTGTCAATGTAGGTTCATCAGTTGTAACAAATGTCCCACTCTGATGGGGGATGTGGATAACAGGGGAGACTGTGCATGGGGGGGCGGGCAGGGGCCATATGGCATATCTCTGTTCCTTCCCCTCAGTTTTGCTGTGAAACGTAAACTGCTCTAAAGGGCTTCCCTGGTGGCGCAGTGGTGGAGAGTCCGCCTGCCGATGCGGGGAACACGGGTTCGTGCCCCGGTCCGGGAGGATCCCACGTGCCGCGGAGCGGCTGGGCCCGTGAGCCATGGCCGCTGAGCCTGCGCGTCCGGAGCCTGTGCTCCGCAACGGGAGAGGCCACGACAGTGAGAGGCCCACGTACAACAACAACAATAAAAAAAAAGCTCTAAAAACAGAGTCTATTTTGAAAAAAACCATTCTAATAATATTCAGAAAAGGGGAATGAGGCGAAATGTTTCCTAGGCCCCCTCCTCCCAACTTCAACTCTGAGCCCAGTGCAAGCACCCAGGTTCCCCACTCCACGTATAGACCTTGGTTAAACTGCAGGAAGCAAAAAGATCTGTTATACTCCAAAGCCTGTCCTTTTTCCATTTTACCATATCGTCTCATCATCCAAAAGTCTCCTAAAGTATGTTGTATACCCACCTCATCTTACATGGAAAATACTGAACATGAAATCAAGTTGATGACTTAAAGATGCAGTTAGGGGGCTTCCCTGGTGGCGCAGTGGTTAAGAATCCGCCTGCCAACTCAGGGGACACGGGTTCAAGCCCTGATCCGGGAAGATCCCACATGCCGCGGAGCAACTAAGCCCGTGTGCCACAACTACTGAGCCTGTGCTCTGGAGACCGCGAGCCACAGCTACTGAGCCCATGCGCCGCAACTACTGAAGCCCGCATGCCCTAGGGCCTGTGATCCGCAACAAGAGAGGCCACTGCAATGAGAAGCTGGTGCACCACAACAAAGAGTAGCCCCCCGCTCGCTGCAACTAGAGTAAGCCCGCATGCACCAACGAAGACCCAACGCAGCCAAAAATAAAAATAAATTTAAAAAGATGTCGTTAGGAACATAATTTCTAGGGTAATGGAGATTGCTGCAGAATGTAGAGCTATTTGACCAGACACAAACTGGTTCCTCATTGCTGTAATTTTTGAATTACTGAGTCTGGGTCTTTTTCTATCTTCTCCTTTGTCACCAGCCATCATGTCAATTTCTAGAAGCCTCTTGATCTTTTTTGAATTAGTTGTTTCTAATCTTCTGTGGGCTAAGAAACCAGGTAACCAGGTTTATTAGGATCATGTCTAAAATGGGAAAAGACAGTTGCTGAATGACAGAGTAAAAGGATGGAAATCAAATGCATGAGCTTAGCGAATGAGATCTATGGTGTTTATTTTAACTTCTCAGAGGCCTTTTTCTTTGAGCTGTGTTCTCAGTGACTGACATTATTGGAAAAATGACCTCTGGGTAGGTGAGTTATTGCTACAAAATGGCACTGTTTCCTTTAAAATGAATAAGAATGGCAGCTAATACTATATTCCATTTTCTTTGTAGAATGGATTCTTTGTTTAAAAAGAAGCCAGCAAAAAACCCAACAACAGAAAAAGGTGGAGCAATATACTCTGGGAAAGAAGACCTAAAGTGAGTCACATTATATGAATAGCTAAGTTGATAGGAAAATAAATGTTGTTTTGCTCATACACCGAAAAGTCAATAAGCAGAAAATGAACTTCAGAGTAGCAGGGCCAATATTCATTTAGATGTCCTTTGTAATTAAAAAAACAACACCCAAACAAAACAAAGCCATAGTGTAGGCACAATGCCTAGAAGGGTTACATATGCAGGGGAACAAATTGTTGTGTAAATAGATTAGTAAAATTTATTCATGAGACATCGATAGCTCATTAATGGAGAGGATGATTCCTTTATTCAGAATAGGTTCCATTATTTTTAAATTCTGTAGTTTAAAGTATAGTAAGGGATTTGAAAATGGAAAATTCTAGTTAAAAGGTTTAGAACACCAAAATGGGAAGAAAATTCCTAAGAGCTCAGAGGTTTATACTCTTGGAAATTGTTCAATAAAGATTTAAAGGGCTTTATCTGGTTTTAATGCTTCTCTTCTTCACCTGCCTCATGACAAATACCTCTCCTTTACCCCACCCGTCTTCTTAAGACTATCTTTGGGTGGCCATGAAGGATATTTTATTGTATCAATAGCCTATAAGCAGCTTCTTATCTTTTACCTACAGTCTTGGACTCTAAACTCTACCTTGTATACCAGAGATGTTATATAGGTTTAACTTGTATGCAAATTCCAATCATTTGATAGTGCCTTCCTAGAGGGTTACAGTTAGAAAGTTTCTGAGCTCACATCTGTGCTCAGCAGGAAGGAATGTAGTGGTTGATTAGTGATGTCTACCATGGGCAAGACAGAGGTGATGGAAATATGCATGCCTTACAATCGCCATCCCACTCCTATATCGTGTCAACAGTGAACCAAGAGAGGCCTGGTTCACGCTCAGCTTCTCTCTTGGGCACTGGACTTGCTGTTAATTAGAAAGATCAACTCCCTATATCCAATACCCGCTTGTGGAATATGCAAGTATGTTGTTTCTGCATTTGAAGAGGATGAGTGTATATGGATTTGATTCTTGGCCACTTGGTGGGTGGATTATATAAATTATGGATATATTTTAAGTTGGTTGAAGAGTATTTAACACAAATATACTTTAAATATGACAAACACAGAGAGAGAGAGAGAGAGAGGGGGAGAGGAAGAAAGAACATCTATATCCCAATGAAGTTTTTTTCCATTTCTTAACCTAGCACCATTTCTTAATCTCTCTCTTCTGAATTTAAAAAAAAATTAAATCAAAGAGAGCAAGTTTTCAACCAGATCATTAAAAAGGGGAAAAACTGATAATATTGATCAACAGGAAATATGACAATTCATGGCATAGTAACAAATTAGCCATATAATTCCATATACTTGAAGGTACATTTGACCAAAAACTAAATGGGAGGGAGACAGCTCTTGAGAAGAAATCAAAGGAGAAAAAAAAAAAGAGAAGGAATTCAATTCATTCAAGGAATGTTGGGCTCCTGCCCTCAGGGAGCTCCTGGTCAAGTTTACATTGGCCCATACGAATTCCTGGGTCATGGATGGAGACTTGCAAGCTAGTAGCTGCTGACTTTTTCTGATTAAAAAAAAAAAGCAAGTATACAAGGTATTTCAAAACAGAAATTTCCTCCTATCTTCTTTTCTTGGTAGCCCTGTTCATGACCTTGTTATGCTCTGGCAAGTGGACCCCTCCCAGATGTCTACCAGGCTTTTCCTCCTATCCACCATCACTGTACATTTTCATACTCAGAAAAGTGCAAAATCATAACATCAGTATATAAGTATTTAAGCAAGAATTAAAGTCTTTCAGAAGTCTTTCTTACCTTTGTAAGACCTAAGTAATTTTAAAACTTGAATGAAAGTTGAATGAACAAAGGAAAACAAATGTAAAAGACTGTAAAAGGGCATCTGCTTTCCCTTGCTTCTAGGCCTGCACTGAGCAACACAGTAGCCACTAGACCCAGGTGGCTATTGAGGATTTGAAATGTGGCTAGTCTGAATCTAGGTGTGCCATAAGTATAAAATATATGCTGAATTATGAAAACTTAGAACAAAAGAGAATGTAAAATATACCATTACTAATTTTGTCTACTGGTTACATATAGAAATGATAATATATTGGACATATTGGGTTAAATAAAATCTATTACTAAAACGAATTTCACCTGTTTCTTTTTACCTTTTTAATGTGGCTACTAGAAAATTTTAAATTACCTAAGTGGCTCACACTATGTTTATATAGGACAGAGCTTCTCTAGGTAATTTTTTCTGTAAAACATTCAAGATGGATGGTGGTGTAGTTTATTTTTGAAGATTTACAGAAATAGAGGTAAGTAGTCTATGCTAATTTATCCTTTAAGTCCAGAAAATCCCTTCTAACTGCCTAAAAGGACAAAAATATTATGAGTGTCTATAGCAGAGGGTCACAAACTCTACAAGGCACAGACAGTACGTATTTCAGGTTGTCAGGACTAAATGATCTCTGTCATTTTTGGCCTCTCTCCACGGCTTGTGGAATCTTATTTCCCTAACCAGGGATTGAACCCAGGCCAGGGCAGTGACAGTACGGACTCCTAATCACTGGACATCCAGGGAATTCCCTGTTCAACTGTGTTCTTACAGTGTGAAAGCCGCCATGACCAAGATCTAAAGATCTAAAGAATGAGTGTGGCTATGTTATAATAAAATTTTATTTACAAAAGCAGGTGGGCATGCCATGAGGCACTAGGAGTTTCTAAGTACGTAATAGTAGGCATGACAAAAATACCCCATAAGTTGAGAAAATTTGACACAAGTGGTCAACTTGCTTTTGTTCAAAAATAGGTATTGTCTTCTTTTGCAAATACTGTAATAATTTGGCACGGGGAGACACAAGGTCTGAAATCACGAAAAGGCTGCATTAAAGATGATTTGGTTTTCTTTTTCGGCTGTGCCACGGGCCATGTGGGATCTTAATTCCCTGACCAGGGATGGAACCCATGATTCCTGCAGTGGAAGCGAAGAGTCTTAACCACTGGAAGGCCAGGGCAGTCCCAAAGATGATATATTTTAATACAAAGTAATTTTTCAGTTACATGTACACTACATTTAGTATTACCTTTTGCAGCCATAATTTGTTATAAAGCTACTTGTCTCTGAAATGATTCCATATTCATAATTTAAAGAAAGAAAATATGTATCTTCACATACGATTCATTATAGTCTATTGCAATGTCTGTTTTCCCCGAGCTGAGGAGATCATGTGTTCTCAGCCAATGAGACAGGATGTGACAGACTCTTCTATATGCTGCTGTCCAATAAGCATTACTGTACTATGAAGCATATACTCTCAACCAATCAGCTTTCTGCTATGCCACTTAAATGGGTTTTGTAATGTGTTGCTTAGTTTAGGATGGCCTCTCTTTTCGACACTTATTTTGTGTTCTGGATAGTTTTGAACCCATCAATGACTGGCAATGTGTACGTGTGATAAGACTGGACTTGATTTTAAGGGAAGAGTATCACCAGGGATTTTAAATATCAATTTTACAATAGCTTGGGACACCTTCATGGAAATAGTTGAGGAAACAAGAGTAAAGATCAACAGATGATTGGGACTGGTGGAAACTTTTGATGCTATGAAGGACATCATGAACATCCCTGCGGGCTGGGGGTGGGGTGGGGTGGGGCGATGAGTAGGGACATGGTGGGAGGCTTGTGCCCTTTATGGGGATTTGGAAAGAATAGACATGAGTTGGCAGCATAGCGATGTGAGATGCTGAGCATATAACTCTATAGGGATGGGGCTTCCCCAGTCTACTCCAGTACTGGTTTGGGAGGCAGTCCCATTTCTAGAAAAGCAGCCCTCATGATAAATAAGTTTATGAGTGACACAGAATTCAAAGTAGACTTAACAAAGTCTTTTCAAGTTTGCTTTGACAAATAAGACATCTTTGGACCTGCTTTAATAAATCTATTTTAAAATGTAGTGTAACTTACTTGTTTCATTAATTATATATTCAACCACCTAAACAGCTTGAAAACAGTTTATTTTGTAAATTGGGTTTAATATTTTCCTCTGAAATATTTTTAAACCATTAATTTCCATTACATACTCTGTAATACAAAAGTAATCTCTGAGCTGATCTCTGACCAAATCATGACAAACTCTCAATCAGCAACATATAAATTAGGGCATCCACCAACTAAACAGTGGCATCAGTCATTAATCTCTTTGTAAAATTGTTTATTTTTCTTTTTAAAAGAGATAGTAAAATTGTGTTCCTGTAAGTTATGGTTTAAAATTGGAAAGGGGTATATGATCCCTCTAAAGAAGATAGTCTGTTTCAGAAAGCAGTTTGTATTCCATTCTGGGTTAGAGATGGTTACCAAGGAGACAGCTCAACTTCGTCAGTAGGCTTCTAGGATCAGGAATCTAGTGGGCTCTTAGAAAGTGTTTGTAGAAAGAAAAAGGAGAGAAATAAAGAAGGAAAGAAAAGAGGGAGGGGGAAGGGAGGGAGGACAGGCTGTTTCCTATTAGGAAAGAACATTATGGTGGTTAATTTCATGTGTCAACTCGGCTAGGCTACAGAACCCAGATACTTGGTCAAATATTATTCTAAATATTTCTGTGAAGGTATTTTTCAGATGGGATTAACATTTAAATCAGTAGATGTTGAGTAAAGCAGATTGCCCACCATAATGTGGGTGGGCCTCGTCAAATCAGTTGAAGGCCTTAATTGAAAAACCCTGACTGCCCCCTTAGAACAGAGAATCCTGCCAGAAGACTGCCTTTTGAGGTAAACTGTAGCAGCAACTCTTTCCTGGGTTCCCACTCCTGCTATAGTACCTTCTCTCTCCCAGTCTGCACCTATAACTTCATAGGGAGTTCCGCATGATCACTTGGAGAAAGAGAAAACTTGGGCCTTGTTTACAATAGACCTGTGTGATATGCAGCCAGCACCCCAAAGTGCACAGCTACAGCACTACAACCCTTTCTGGGATATCACTGAAGGACATTGGTGAAGTGAAATCCCCCCGGTGGGTAGAATTTTGAGCAGTGCACCTGATTGTTCATTTTGCTTGTTAGGAGAAATGGCCAGATTAGATAGCAATTAGATAACCATTCACAGTCTATGGCCATGTGAGGTCTGTGGTTTGACTTGGAAGGAACACGACTGGAAAACTGGTGACAAGGAGAGAAGACACATGTGGACAGACCTCTCTGAATGTGCAAAAAATGTGAAGATATCTGTGTCCCATGTGAATGCTCGCCAAATGGTGACCCCAGAAAAGGAGGATTTTAATAGTCAAGTGGATAGGATGACCTGCTCTGTAGATACCAGTCAGCCTCTTTCCCCCTGCCAGCCCTGTTATTGCCCAGTGGACTCATGAACAAAGTGGCCATAGTGGCCGGGATAGAGGTTATGCATGGGCTCAGCAACATGGACTTCTACTCACCAAGGTCAACTTGGTTGCAGCCACTGCTGAGTGTCCAATCTGCCAGCAGCAGAGAATAATACTGAGTCCCTGATATGGCATCATTGCCTGCGGTGATCATCCAACTACCTGGTTAATTACATTGGACCACTTCCATCATGGAAGGGGTAATGTTTTGTTCTTCCTGAAATAGACGCTCTGGATACAGATTTGCCTTCCCTGCACACACTGCTTCTGCCGAAATTACCATCTGTGGACTTACAGAATGCCTCATCCACTGTCATGGTACTCCACATAGCATTGCTCTTGATCAAGGAACTTGCTTCACAGCAAGTGAAGTGTGCCAATGGGCTCATTCCCATTGGAATACACTGATCTTACCATATTCCCCGCCATCCTAAAGTAGCTGGCTTGACAGAAAGGTATGATGGCCTTTTGAAGACTCAGTTACAGCAGCAGCTGGGCTGTAACTTGTAGGGCTAGGGCAAGGTTTTCCAGGAAGCTGTATATGCTCTGAGTCAGAGTCCAATATATGGTGCTATTTCTCCCATAGCCAGGATTCACAACTCTGGGAATCAAGGGGTGGAAATGAGAATGACACCAGTCACTATTATCCCTAGTGACTCACTAGCAAAATTTTTGTTTCTTGTCCCAAGATCTTATTCTCACTGGCTTAGAGGTCTTAGTTCCAGGGAGAGATTCTTTTACCGGGAAACACAACAATGATTCCAGTGAACTGGAAGTTAAGTCCCAGTGCCCACTGAAGAAGTTGAGGGTGAGTCTTTCAGATTTTTAATAAAATGTGAGATGGACCCGATGGTCTTAAACTCGCAGTTGGTAGGTGAGAGCAGAGGGGCCACCTGAACGCAAAAGTCCATTTCTTAAATGAATCCTACCAGACCTACAAGCAGATCCCATCCTAGATTCTGATTCTGAGATCCAGGAGCTTTGATGACAGCTATGGTGCTAGTCAGATAGAACAGCCAGAAGCTTTGATTGGAAGTATAAGGATTCCAATGACTGAAAAAGAAGTTTTCTACAGAGCTTTAAGAATAAAACAAAGATTAACAGTGGCTGGTAAGATTCAAGGATGGATGAGAAATGTAGCAAATGTACTTAGGTATGTATTTTTTTATAGTAATTTGCTCTGTGGGGCTATCTTGTTTGCCTTTTTAATGTTTATTGTTTTAATAAAGAGATATATTCTTTGTAAAAAGAAATTATAATTAGGTTATGAAATAAATTAATCTTTTGACTAATCATACCTTTGGGAGATTTGGGTTTTTTAGACTGCAAAGCTCTAATGTAAGCAGCGTCACTTAATGGCGGCCAGTACCGTAATCGTATGCAAAGCACTAAGAGGAACTAAACAGTCTTTTGAGTGCCAGGCTCACAGACTCAACCCCATAAAGAGAAAGAAATATCGGAGAAGCAAAACTATATTAAGATTTCCATGTCTGGGTGAACTTCAAATGCTGTACCAGGCCTCCATGGCCAATAATTATAGCAGAATAGCACTCAAGACACCCTATCTAGGTCTGGGGTTGTGAACTTTTTCAACTATGAGGACTCTTTATAATATTTCCCAAATCACTGGGATCCCCTATAGAATGCTAGCCATATTTTAGTATCTGATGCAAACATACGTAATAACAAAAAAGTTAGTAAGAACTTGGAAGTTATTTTAAATGAATATGCCTATGCCTTCATATGCACGCGCTCCATGATTTACTTAGTCTAGGCAGGTACATGGATTCGTAAGCCCCGTGTAATAATTCTTCAGTAGCCTCAGGGCTCCTCTGCCACTGATTTAGCTAATGAGATGCGAAGCGTCTCAATAACCTATACATCTTTAAAGTCTCTGCATCTCACTGAGAGCAAAAGCAAGGTTCTCCCTCTGGATTCCTTATCCCGGATCCTACTGATGCTCTCAATAGCCCCCTTAACTGGTCTCACTGCTTCCACTCACCTCCACACCCTCTCCCAGTTCAAATCCATCCTGCACATCATGGCCAGAGATACCTTTCTAAAAATCTTGATCTGATCCAGCCACTTCCCCACTCAAACATATGCACAGCCCCTCATCACCAAGAGCAGTGGTCCTCAATCTTGAGCACGCATTAGACTCATTTGGAGGACCCCTTAAAATGCAGACCATCATGCGGTTCCATTCCCAGAGTTTCTGACTCAGTAAGTCTGAGGCCAGGACTAACAATGTGCATTTCTAAGAAGTTTCCAGGTGATGGTGATGGTCTGAGACCACATTTCGAGAACCACAGCCCTAAGTGGAAAACCCAGACCAAAGTAGGTCCTCCACTTCCTGGACCCCGACATCTCTCAAATATCGTCTCCTGCCTGGTCTGCCCTTCACCCTTTACCCACTTGTCAAATTCCAACTCATCCTAAGCTTAAGCATCACCTCCCTCTCAGAGTGCCCTCCAGGAAAATATCACTTTCTCTTTCAAGTTCCCACTGATTGTGCCAAGCATCTTACCGAGCATCGCACTTTTACTGAGCATTGCGTCTCTTTGCAACCATTTGCTTACACATATCTGCTTCACCCACTAGATTGGGTGCCCCATGAAGAGGGGATCTGGTCATACAGCTTAGAGCTTCCAGAACCAGAAGATAGTAGGTGCTCAATACGTATTTATGCAGGCTTTTAAATCAGTGTAAATAGCAAAAGCACAACTTTTAAAACACACTGTTTCTCTAAGACGTTTAGAAACCCTGCACCCTGCCGGCTAGTGTCAGTAGGATTAGACTGTTGTCAGTGACTCAGAGTTCAAGATGCTGCTTGCAGCAAAGAAAGTAACATGTTGTTAACACCCTGTAGCTATTTGTGATCCTGATGAAAGAGGACACGTATACGTCATGCATGCAAATAGAGTGAAGAAACATCTGAAATCTTTATTAGAATCTAGGACCAACTAGACTGACAGCAAACCAAAAACTTGTGTTTGTCTCTGAAACTCTGTATGATTCAGTGAAAATCAAAGATGGTTCCATATTCCTCCCAGCAATGCAGCATCCGAGAGAGGGAAACTCTATTTCAGTGATCTTTTCTCTGTATCTTTTACAAACACAGCTGAGAATTCCCAAGTAACAGACTAATTGGAGGATGGCAATAAGAGACGAAGGAACTTTAAAAATTTTTGAGATTCTCTACAGTCCGTGAGGTAAAGAGAAAAAAATAGAGTCTGTGAGAACATCTGATATGGCTGCTTATAAACAGTGGACTATATGCATACTGGGTCTAAAGACTATTTGTGGTACAATTGCCTGTGGAGGGATACCTGGAGAACTGAAAATCAGCATCTTCAAATGTAAACAATATTATATACACGGAGTCTATTGTTCTATTATGAGCTCCTACATGATGTATATTCTGGTTGATTACTCATTGATGATTAGGGGATTTTTGTGTTACACTTCCAACGGTAGATATATCTGGTCAGTGACTGCTTTAACCTGTCAATTACTTCTTCCTTCCTTCCTTCCTTTTTTCTTTCCCTCCTTCTCTCCTTCCTCTAACTCTATTGCCCTTATATATTCATACACATACATACAAATTTTATATGTATATGTCTACACACAGACATACACACACATTCGCCTATTATTCAATTACTTCTCTTGATTTTCATGAATTAATATGACAGCTGATACCTCCTCATGCTCTGATAACAGCTACCAAATTTTGCTCAACCTTTAACTATCTGTTATCAGATCCTGCTTATCAGAACATATTCAGCTTTTAAAATGTTTTTCAGATATTCTGTTCATTTTTATTCAATTAAATAATTGAGTGTCACAGGTTCTGATGACACCACAGCAAATAAAATAAATATGATTCCTGACCTCACTGGGCTCACAGCGTTACGAGGGAGACTGTCAGTAAACAAGTAATCTCACAAATAAGTAAACAATTACCAAGTACAAGTGCCTTGAAAGAAAAGTCTTTCCTGAGACATGAAGAATGAAGAATCTGGACTTCCCTGGTGGCACAGTGGTTAAGAATCTGCCTGCCAATGCGGGACACGCAGTTTGATCCCTAGTCTGGGAAGATCCCACATGCCACAGAGCAGCTAAGCCCGTGTGCCACAACTACTGAGCCTGTGCTCTAGAGCCCACGAGCCACAACTACTGAAGCTTGCATGCCACAACTAATGAAGCCCGTGCAACTAGAGCCCGTGCTCCGCAACAAGAGAAGCCACCACAATGAGAAGAAAATGTTTTTCAGATATTCTGTTCATTTTTATTCAATTAAATAATTGAGTGTCACAGGTTCTGATGACACCACAGCAAATAAAATAAATATGATTCCTGACCTCACTGGGCTCACAGCGTTACGAGGGAGACTGTCAGTAAACAAGTAATCTCACAAATAAGTAAACAATTACCAAGTACAAGTGCCTTGAAAGAAAAGTCTTTCCTGAGACATGAAGAATGAAGAATCTGGACTTCCCTGGTGGCACAGTGGTTAAGAATCTGCCTGCCAATGCGGGACACGCAGTTTGATCCCTAGTCTGGGAAGATCCCACATGCCACAGAGCAGCTAAGCCCGTGTGCCACAACTACTGAGCCTGTGCTCTAGAGCCCACGAGCCACAACTACTGAAGCTTGCATGCCACAACTAATGAAGCCCGTGCGACTAGAGCCCGTGCTCCGCAACAAGAGAAGCCACCACAATGAGAAGCCCGTGCACCGCAACAAAGAGTAGCCCCCACTCGCCACAACTAGAGAAAGACTGTGCACAGCAACAAAGACCCAGTGCAGCCAAAAAAAGAAAAAAAGAGAGTGAAGAATCTAATTTAAATGAAGCAAATATGGAAGATGTCATCATTGACCCCCAATTCTTCTTCCTTTCCTGTATCCAAGCCTTTTGTCATGTGATTGTTTCAGCCTCTCCCACATAAGGGGTAGAGTGCCCTTCCCACCTTTAATTCTGGCTTTGGCCTTGGAATTTGGTTTGACCAAGAGAAGGAGGCAAAAATGATGTTGTGCCAGTCTTGAGTCTAAGTCTCAAGAGTCCACCTGTATTTATATTTGCCTATTGTATTTCTGTCATTGCTGTGAGAAGACTATACCCAGATTAGCCTGCTGGTCCCAGAAGGAGGACAGACACTCAAAGCAACCTGACCCTCCTAATGTGCTCCAGTCAATCCTGGCTTAAAGCAAAGCCTCCAGCCATCCCACAGGCTCATGTGTGATCCCATCTTACATCAGATGACCCAGTGGACCTATAGGTGCATGAACTACAATAATAAGTGATTATTTTTTGAGCCACTGAGTTTTGGCTTGTTACACAGCTATTGGTAGAAATAGCTAACTGATGCAGGGCATCAGAGAATTCTCTCCCAGACAGTGACATTTGGACTGAGACCTAAATATTAAGTAGGTATTAGACAGATGAAGAATGAAAGTAAGAATGTTCTTACAGACGGGAGGCTTCAAGTGAGAAAGAACTTGATCACTCAGATGATTGGAAGAAGGTTTAGAGAAAAGGATGAGCTGAAGACAGGGAGCAGAGGCTAGATCATGCATAGTTCCTCATATAGTCTTTTTAGAGAATTTCAGATTAAATTTCAAAAATTGGACTCAGAGGAGAGCTATTGGTAATCAAGAACATTAAAATCAAAGGATGCTGTCTTCATTATTATTAATCTAGAACTGCACGGTCCATTAGGGTAGCCACTAGCCACATATGGTAACTTAAGTTCAAAGTAATGAAAATTCAGTTCCTCACTTGTACTAGCCTCATTTCAAATGCCCAGTAGCCCATGTGGCTAGTGGCTACCATAGCAGCTGCACAAATATAGAACATTTCCATTATGACGGAAAATTCTACTGGACAGGGTCTTAGTTTCTTTTTACTGTGTAACAAATTACCATAAACTGAGTGGCTTAAAACAGCACAAATTTATTATTTCAGATTCCATAAGTCAGGAATCCAGGTACAGCTTATGTGGGTCCTCTCCACAGGGTCTCACCAGGCTGCAATCAGCCTGTAGCCTAGGGTCTCCTCTGAGGCTCGGGATCTTCTTCCAAGCTCCCTAGTTGTTGGAATTCATTTTGTTGTATCTACATAGCCAAGGGGTTGCTTGCAGCTCCTAGAGGCCACCTTGAGGTCCTTACCATGTGTCCCCCTCATCTCATAACATGGCAGTTTGTTTTTTATCCTTGAGGCCAGCAGGATATTATTTCTCCTCTGATAATTTCCCTTTTGACTAACTCAGTCAACTGAAGAGTAACCTAATCAAAGGAGGGATATCCCATCATACTCACTGGTTTACACACATTGCAGTGGAGGTGATTATATAGGGTGTATATGCCAGGGCATGGGGGAACCTTCAGGGCCATCTTAAAATTCTGTGTACCACAGACAGAACTGATCTAGAAAGTGGGAAAAGGTTAAATAAATTAATGAATAGAGAAGGCAAGTGGCGGGAGAATTTAGAATGATTAGCACAGGCTTGGACCACAGGTGTAATCTCTTTAAATAATCTCTACATCACCGAGGTCTGTAACAGCCTTCTTGTAATTAAAGACTGGCTGCAACCAGGATCAAGGTTTATCCACAGTAATTTCACCCTCAAAGTAGCTGTAACCACTACTCTGCCTGCATCCGGGGAGCAGTATAAACAAGATCCATAAAAGCAAACACAAATAGATGTTACCTTAAGAGCTGACATCCCTAGATTCTATTTCCTTGCTGTTACTAACCTCCAAGAGTTTCTGACCTCCTGCTAGTCTTGCTCTTCAAAACCCAATTGCTCCTTCTCAGATTTACTGGTTTACTGGCTTGACACAGTCCAGTCTTGGCCTGAACTCCCTGGCTTCCAGACCCTTGGCCCCTCCAACTGCAAACATTCTTGGGCGCAGTCCCCTCCTCTTGCAAGCCCCTTCTAGCTGCTGCCCATCCCCCAGGTGACTTGGGTTTCGGAGGAGGAGAGGACTTTAAATATTGATTTTCAGGGAGAGGTGCGCTGGCACCTTTTCTGCGCTGGCAGAAAAAAAGCATTTACACCATGTGGTTTCTCTTTTTTAATTGAAGTATTGTCGATTTACAATATTATATTAGTTTCAGGTGTACAGCATAGTGATTTAGTTTTTTTACAGCTTGTACTCCATTAAAAGTTATTACCAGAAAATGGCTATAACTCCCTGTGCTATACAATCTATCTTTGTTGCTTATCTATTTTATACGTAGTAGTTTTTATCTCTTAATCCTGTACCCCTCCCTTGCCTCTCCCCTCACCCCTCCCTTCAGGTAACCACTAATTTGTTTTCTATATCTGTGAGTCTGTTTCTGTTTTGCATACACATTCCTTTGTATTATTTTTTAGTTTCCACATATAAGTGATATCATACAGTATTTGATTGGTTGCCCTGAAGGTAAACGTCAACCATGAATTATAAGGACTATGTAAGGCTAATTATTCATTTTAAAGAGGTGCTAATTAAAAATCATGTAAGGAATGTATTCATCATTTTGATAAAATTGTATCTACATAATTTAAAATTTCACAAAGAAAGTGGGTTTTTTAAATGTTGCATTTAGTTATTTTAGGAAATTCTATTTCAAAGCTGTACCTGATTCTGAAATGGCTTCTATAGTAGCACTTCCTTTAAAAAATTTTTTTTCTGTTACAAGTGAAGAATAAGTGTTTGCATTCTAACTACAATCAGTATTTCAACAGAGTGGAGATATTTTAGTGCCTTCGGTGGGCATTTATCTTCTTGCCATCAGCACAATAGAACAAAAGAGTACCCATATTAGCATTAATAATAAAACCAAGTCCATTATGCAGATTTTCTTGTCAGTTAAATTTGTTGCAGGCTCAGTTTTGGATTCAATTTCATACATTTGGAAGTACTTTTGCTGTCAAGCAAATTTTTATCATTTTAATTTTGGAGCGTTTTTCTTCTTTGTTTTTTTGCTCTCCTGTGTCTAAATTACCTTTTTAGAGGTTGGCAAATGGTTCTTCCCCACTGATATAGGAAGGGTTTGATTTGGCAAACTTAGGTATTTTCCCTGCCATGTGAATAGGGTTAATTTTAACAGAGCCGTTTCATTTTAACAGCCTCAACTTGCTCGGTGTATGTCCTGCCAAACAGCTTTGTGTATGATTGTCGACTGATGTCAGCACAGTTCTAGAAATAGTATTTGATAGTTAACAGCTGCCACAGAGCCAGAAGGGGAACACGAGACATTGTATTTCAGGGGGGTTTACGAAACTGGTGGCTATTGTTTTTATTTATTTGATTTCTTGACAACAGGAGAGTTTGAGATACCAAGTATAGGCATTTTAAAAAGACTGATATTCCTAAGTAGGTCAAGTGGATCCTAGGACCTTGACACTATATACCATTTAAATATTCTGCTCTCAAATAATATTTGATTAATAGAGGTTTTTACTCATTTTGTGATGACGTATATGGTCAACAGGTAGGTAACAAAAAACAGGTAGGTCGAGACTTGGCAAACTTTTTCTTTAAAGAGCCAGGTAGTAAATATTCTAGGCTTTCTGGGCCATGCAGTCTCTGTGGCACCTACCCAGTTCTACTGTTACAGGGCTAAAGCAGACAGTATGTAATAAATAGGAGTGGCTGTGTTCCAATAAAACTTTATTTACAAAACAAGCAGTGGGCTGGATTTGGCCATAGGGTATAGTGTTTCCACCCTTGTTTTGAATACTAAGTGGGAATACTCCACACAATTCCATGCAGCATTCCATAAAGGTTAAAGGTACTTACACTCTCTTACAGGCTTCTGAATCAAATTCCCCATGCATTCCCTGTGGAAACACGTGCAGTTCTTTTATGGACGCAGAGGGGTACTTAATTACATACGTATATGTGCTCTACAACCACTCTAATAATGGTCTGAGAGTAACGTGAGCAATAGATATGCTTTAATGAACTGAGAGGATAAAGATCATGATCTCTGGTGTACAATGAACCTGATTTTTCCTACCTTTCTTATTTTCTTTAAGTTAATATCACCCTTAAAGTTTGAATTATCCTGCAAGAATGCAGGTTCATTAACTCCAGTTCAGCTTGTGCATCATCTTAATGGGACATATTTTGTAATGATGTAAATCACAAAACATTTCTGTGCTCCAAATGACCTGCATATTTCATTGAAGTCATTATAAGCAGTGCATACTAGTAAGAAAACGGATGTTATTATTTAAAGATAACTTACAGAGAGAAAAAAATCCAAGGAAGAAAAACTAAAGCATGGTCTGAAAAAAGAAAGTCAAAGAATATGCTCGTTGCAAAATGTTATCTCGAAAGCGTTTATATGCCTTGCCCGTGCCCACTCTCCACCATGAACAGACTACCATGAAAATTACCAATTTGACCACATACCAAGATGGGGGGAAAATGTAACAATGCCTTAACCTTTTTATTTTTCTGTATTCATGTATCACATTTGTTCTAGAAATGCCATTTTCGCCTTTGGCATCTCAAAGGCAAATTGATGGTCCCAAGCTGGAGAATATCTACTTGAAAAGGATCCCATGCACTAGCAACTTCCTAAAAAATGATCACTTTTTCCAAACATGCCTCTTGCTCGAGGCTACATTTTCTTTTAACAATAGTTTTTGGAAACTTTCCCTCTCTTAACGTTACCACAGTCTCCTTGTTGTCTTGTTCTTTCTTGTTTTTCCTATTTGTTACTTTCTAGAGATGGGAATGTCATCTATTTGTCTAATGGGATTCAGAATGATTTTAATACTGTTGCTCTTTTTAGCTCAGTCTATTACTTGCCTTCAACATATATACCATATAACACAATAGTGTTGCACCATGTCAAAAGCTATGATGCTTTTTCTTTAATGGGTTATTCTTAGAGCAATTTAAGTTGAATAAGTAAATCATTACACTCTAAGTTATTCTTATCTATGTACATAATTTATAAAAACTATGCCTGTTATTGTGTTAATCATTTCCTAATTGAGTTAGGACCATCTGTAGATCTCTTTGGCTCTAAGTTATCTGAAGGATGCTGTTTTGTCAGCAACCATTTTTCAGTTTACTCTCCCACTGTCATGAGTAAACATCACTAGTCTCAGTACTGATTGCTAGAATATCTCAGCCCTAACTTCATCATCATGCTCTTCAAATGGCATGGAAGTGTTTTTTATGGGCACTCTTCTCTCTCCCAAACTCTCCATTTTATCCCCTGAATCCCTATCAAATGCTAAGCAAATTTCCTAACATATTCCATCACTTCACAAAATATTCCCTCCACTTCCTAATTATAACTGAAATCTGCTCTCCCTCGAGGACATGGGTGTTCTTTATAGGACTCTTAAGCAGCTGTTCATTCTCACAGGACTGACATGTGAATAGGCCAGGAGCTGGGGGTGGTGTGAGTGCAAGAGGGCTTGATATTCCCTTAGCTTCTCATTGTGGCAGCCAAGTCATTACTTCTCTACATTCATCTGGGCTTTGCTTCCTCTTTGAACCTCGTGCCATCCAATTATGTAGCATTTTACCATCCCTCATGTCTGTCATCTACTGGTCCAGAGGTTAACATGGTAGAGGTACTTCACAAATAGGGAAGGAATTTATGAAATAATCAATATAATTCCCCAGATTCATCAAAGACAATTCAGTCCCTCCATCACAGGTACCACAGTCATTTTAGGGGTTCTTGGTTTCCAAGAGGGTAACCTGTCTAAAATCCTTACCTCACTCTTTTTTTACACCTCAACTCCAAAGATTTATATCTCCACACTCATGATTGTACTACACTTTACCATCATCTAGAGCACTTTACTAACTCAAACACTTTAAACAATTTAAAATTCTTGAAGTGTGCTCCAAATCAATCCCTTACTGTCCTTACTTTGTTCCCTATCAAACCATCTACCTAAGTGTTTCTCTGAATTTTGATATCTGCAAACAACTTTATGGCCATTTAGAACACATGTGGTTATTCAAATGTAGGCAAATTGTTTTTTAAAAGATTAATCAAAACTTTTAGAGTGACTAATGAGGTGTTTTATACCAATGCTCCTTCTGAGAAAAATTAGAAAAGCTGAAGCAAATATTAAACACACACACACACACACACACACACACACACACACACACACACACCAAAACTCTAAAGATATCATAGAAATATCAAAGCAGAGATAATTTGTAGGATCAAGATTTGAATAAGGGAAAACCCAAAAAGGTAAGCCTGGTATTTGGAGTAGAGTGTGGCTGAGAAAATGAGAAAGTAAGCAGAGATATTAGTGGTCTCATAGATTCAAGAAGTGCTATGAATACCCAAGCAGTATGTATATACATATGCTTGATAGTAAAGCTGCTAAAATACAAAGACAAAGAGATAATCTTAGATGCCTCCAGAAGAAAAATTATATATGAGCTTCAAAGAAGCAATACTATAGGACTTACGGCTGACTTCTCAACAGAAGCAATGAATCCAGAAGGCAGTGGAATCATATCCTCCAAGTACTGAAAGAAGATAGCTGCCAACCTAGAATTCTATGTCCAGCAAAAATATTCCTCAAAAATGAGGATAAAATAAAAACATATTTAAGCAAGTGAAAACTGAGATTTTTTTTTAGCAGCAAACATTCTCTTTTGCAAATGTGAAAGAGAAAATTTTAGGAAGAAGAAATATGATCCTAGATGGTATTTGCAGAAAAAGAATGAATGATAAATATGTACATAAATTTAAATATTTACTCTATGAAGCAATAGTTATAATGTCCTGTGGGGCTTGAAATATACAGGTACAATTAAGGTACATTACAATAACAGCCCAATATGTGAGTGGTAAATGGACTTAATGTATTTTTAGTTTCAAGTATTATCAAAGAAGAAATAAAGTAACAATTTATATCTTACTTTTTTTTAACATCTTTTTTGGAGTAAAACTGCTTTACAATGTTGTGTTAGTTTCTGCTGTATAACAAAGTGAATCAGCTATATGTATGCATATATCTCCATACCCGCTCCCCCTTGTGTCTCCCTCCCACCTTCCCTATCCCGCCCCTCTAGGTGGTCACAAAGCACGGAGCTGATCTCCCTGTGCGATGTGGCTACTTCCCACTAGCTATCTATTTTACATTTGGTAGTGTATATACGTAAATGCCACTCTTCTGACTTACTTCACTCTGTATGACAGACTCCAGGTCTATCCACCTCATTACAAATAACTCAGTTTCATTTCTTTTTATGGCTGAGTAATATTCCATTGTATATATGTGCCACATCTTCTTTATCCATTCATCTGTTGATGGACACTTAGGTTGCTTCCATGTCCTGGCTATTGTAAATAGAGCTGCAATGAACATTGTGGTACATGACTCTTTTTGAATTATGGTTTTCTCAGGGTATATGCCCAGTAGTGGGATTGCTGGGTCATATGGTAGTTCTATTTTTAGTTTTTTAAGGAACCTCCATACTGTTCTCCATAGTGGCTGTATCAATATACATTCCCACCAACAGTGCAAGAGGGTTCCCTTTTCTCCACACCTTCTCCAGGAATTATTGTTTGTAGATTTTTTGATGATGGTCATTCTGACCAGTGTGAGGTGATACCTCATTGTAGTTTTGTTGTATCATACTTTAAGTAAACCAGTAATGCATGTTGTAATCTATTGGGCAACTACTAAAAAGAATAGTTTAAAATACATAGATAACAAGTGAAGAGAACTACAAAATGTAATAACAAAAATGGAATTAATGAATAATAACACAAGGAAGAGAGAAAAGGGAACATAGAACATGTAGAACAAATAGAAAACAAATGGTAAGATGGTAGATTTAAATCCAGATACATTGGTAATTACATTAAATGTAAATTGACTACATTTTTCAGTTAAGAGACAAAAATTTGAGACTAGATTGAAACAATGACATACTGTTTACACTAGTCACATCTTAAGCATAAGGATACAGATAAGTTGAAAGCAAAAAGATAGAAAAATATATACTATGTGAACAAAATAAGAAGAAAACTGATGTACTATTATCAGTCAAAGTACACTTTAAAGCAAGAAGCATTACTGGAGATAACGAGGGATATTTAATTATATATCTCTACAAGACAAAGTTAAAAGGAGAAATAGATAAATCCATACACATGATGAAAAATTTTAATATACTCCACTCAGTAACCTGATAGAGCAACAGACAAAAAAGATCAGTAAGACTATAAGTTAATTGAATAGCATGAGTTAAGAAATTTAACATAGAGGGAACACTTTACCCAACAACTATAGAATATGCATTCTTATCAAACATATATAGAGAATTTATTATCCATGTGGAGAAATTCTCCATATGTTGAGCCATAGATTTAAAATAATTAAAATCATACACAGCTTCTCAGGCTGCAACTGAATTTAATAGAAGTTAATAATTTTAAAAAACCCTAGAAATCCCCCAAATATTTGGAAATTAAAGAGTATAGTTCTTAATTAGCATAGGTTAAATATAAAGCATAATGCAAAAGAGAAAATATTCTGAAGTGAATAATAATGAAAATACAACATACCAAAACTTGTAAGATACAGCTAAAGCAGTGTTTAGAGAAAATTTTTATCATTAAATGCATAGGTTTGAAAAAATAAAAAGGCTAAAAATGAATTAGCTAAGCAACCTCTCAAGAAGTTAGGGGAAAATAGCATAATAGACCCAAAGAAAGGAGAAGGAGGGAAATAACATAAATAAGAGGAGAAATTAATGAAAAAGAAAACAAACATATAACAAAATCAGCAGAGTTTACAGAGTTGAGTCCTTGAAAAGTCCAAAAAATTTGATAAAGCCCTAGAAATACTGGATCAAGATGATGCCAAAAGTAGCTCTACCAATTCACATACTCCACCAGCATTTTCTCAGAGGATTCATTGCTCTAATTGACACTTGGTACTGTCAGGGTTTTTGGTTTTTCCTATTTTAGGCATTTTGGAGTGTATGTAATGGTACCTTATTATGGTTTTAATTTTAGTTTCCCTAATGGCTTATGTGGTTGAGCTCACTTTTATATATTTATTTACAATTTGTAAATCATAGTTATTGTTTATGTTTTGTTGCAACATTTAGATGTTGGATGTGTTTAAAACAAACATACCTGGGGCTTCCCTGGTGGCGCAGTGGTTGAGAGTCCGCCTGCCGATGCAGGGGACATGGATTCGTGCCTCAGTCCGTGAGGATCCCACATGCCGTGGAGCGGCTGGGCCCGTGAGCCGTGGCCGCTGGGCCTGCGCGTCTGGAGCCTGTGCTCTGCAATGGGAGAGGCCACAGCAGTGAGAGGACTGCGTACCACGAAAAAAAAAAAAACACAAACATACCCAATATTGTATCTTTTTCTTATGTCTTCAACAAATTTTTTTAAAAATCAAGCGTAAAATTGAGAAATCTTGAAACTCTGTGCTGAAATCATTTGGACTTGAGTTTGTATTTCTAGAAAAATCTAATGTCTGGTCCTCTGCCTTAAGAATTGGGTGATGGGCAGTGAAATGATTAGTGAGAAAAACCACTTGGTAATGTAAAATGACTTCACTGGCACTATTAGTGTCATAAAGAAATAACTTTGTCTCATTCTTCATTTAAAAATGTTATGGGTACCAGCCCCCCTTCTGGCCCGCAATGGCCAACATGCTTTCATGTGAAAAGCAGAATCTCTATTCACTGTCCATTTTTTGTGTTGCCTGACAAAAAGAAGCTTGTACTCAGTGGAGTCAAATAAATCACATTTATATTTTTCACTGTTTTCTTTAGCACTTAGGCAGTTGGGTTTCCCTCTTCTTTTGAGGCAGAAATTAGCATGTAGGAGATTTATTTCGGGAGTGCTCTTGAGAGGAACACCTGTGGGGGGAATGGAAGGATGGTAGACTGGGAAGAGGAGAAGCTGAGCTGCAGTGTAGCCACTGCTAGGTCTCAGCCGACCCCGCCGGGAGCTCTGGAGCTGGGATAGCCATTCAGAGTTGTTCTGAGTTGGGGCACTGTGGTGGGGCCTCTGTACCATGGTGACCAGCCATTGGTTGTGGGCTGACCTTAAGTGGGATAGCTCTCTCCAACCTCGGCTATTCCATCAGGGCAATGCAGCCTGTGGCCACTGCCAACACTGATCAAATTCACGAGGCACGTTACAGCCGTGCTTGGGACAGCCTTCAGGAGCTGCATCTTTTTTTTTTTTTTTTGTGGTATGCGGGCCTCCCTCTGCCGCGGCCTCTCCCGTCGCGGAGCACAGGCTCCGGACGCGCAGGTCCAGCGGCCATGGCTCACGGGCCCAGCCGCTCCGCGGCACGTGGGATCCCCCCAGACCGGGGCGCGAACCCGGTTCCCCTGCATCGGCAGGCGGACGCGCAACCACTGCGCCACCAGGGAAGCCCCAGGAGCTGCATCTTTTACTTAAGTTGTCCAGCTCTCTCTTTGCTGTGCTTATAGGCAGTCATGTATGAATACTGAGCCCCAAATACCTACCCTGTTGACATTGTGGCTTATGGAGTACTTCACGTGCCCAAACGTAAGGCAATTGTGTATATAGGCAATACTCTATGAGAAAATATGGAACAAAAGCCTTTTGGCAATTTGAATATAATATAAACTTTCAGGAATGCAGATGAAACAGCCAAATAGCTATGCATAATATTTACTTTAATTATGTATATTTAAAATCTCATGTTAGAAACTCTCATGCAACAATTTTATTCAAAGTCTTTATATGCTTTACCATATCTGTCATCACTGGAGTCAATTTTTGAGTTTGCTAGAGTTTTTTAGAGCACATCACTTTTGTTTCCTTCTAAATTGTTTAAGATACAGTACTTTTGGAATCTCTATATAATAATGAATGACCTTGGAATTGTACCCTAAGTTAAAAGTAGCCATTTAGTATTTGTGAACTCCAAAATCACTTACTTTATTACTTCTTAAATTGTTTGTCTATTTTTTCTTGAAAGAATTGACATATAACTTTGTATAAGTTTAAGGTGTACAATATTTTGATTTGGTACATTTATATATTGCAGTATGATTACAACAGTAGTGTTAGTTAACACCTCTATTATGTCACATAATTATCGTTTCATTTTTACAGTGAGAAAATTAAGATCCAGTCTCTTAGCAACCTTGAAGTTTATAACACAGTACTGTTAACTATAATCACTATGCTGTGTATAGATCCCCAGAACTTATTTATCTACTAGTTACAAGTTTGTTCCCTTAAACAACATCTCTCCTATCCCCCCAGCCCCAGTCCCTGGTAACCACCATTGCAGTCTGTTTTTATGAATTTGGCTTTTTTGGATTCCACATATAAGTGATATCGTACAGTATTTACCTTCCTCTGTCTGACTTATCTCACTTCCTAAAGTGTTTTTAGAAGGTTTATTCTCAACAATTTCCAACACACGTGATCGAGAGATCATTTTACTATTAATAATTACAAAATCTGTGTTAAAGTTTTCTTTTTAACTGAGGCCATAACTTACCACTATAAGAATATTAAAACAACGTCTTCTCCCAATGGTGTTATTATTGAAAATAAAGCAACTCAGACAGCACTCTGTAATACGAGTGACTCTGTAAAGATTCTAACTTAAGGCAACAGCTTCTTTTCTGAGAGACCATCTGTGGGGAAAAAAGACCTTGCATTATATTTGTGTGTATGCAGCAACCACGAGCTAAATGAAAATCTTTTCCTCTGTATAATGGTTTCCAAAGATAAACAGATTGAGAGCTGCCTTAACTTCCCAATTCCACTCTTAAATTTATCTTTATCACATCTTCCCTCTAGTGTCAGAGGAAACTTACTGAAGGTAGGAGAAAGAAGAACAGATGCGTCTTTCAAAGTTGAACTTGTGGCAAAGACGGTCTCATTATTGCAGCGAAGCTGGGAACGTGGTAAAACCAAATAAACGAAATGACAAATTGCCAAGGAAAAGAAAAAAAGAGAGTGAGCAAGTGGCAACATTCCTTTATCAGAGAAATCAATGATGTGTGCCGTGTCAGTGGCCCTCTGCAGGGGAGAGGCCAGGTGACCCAGGCTTGGTTGAAAGCCCATGACTGAGCCCAAATCCCTTACCACAGCGACCCATCTGCTGAAGCTCCTCTTGAAGACATCTGCATGCCCCCAACATCATCCCTGGTTCCTAATTCCAATATTCATGTAACATTCTTGCTTCACTTGGCCTCCCTGCAAAGGTGAAGGATCTCTGGAAACATGCTCCTCCCTTGAATTCACTAACTCACCTTCTACACAGCTTTCCTCTTCTCCTTCTGAACTCTCCCTTTCCATCTTTTCCAAGGAAATCTCTCATGATTTACTAGCAAAAGTTCTTGTTCCCTAGAATTCCACCGTCTGCCCTCTGCTTAAAACTGCATACTCTGCCTAAGCACACTCACTTATCCCTGTAGCTTTATTTGTTGCCTGTAAACTGAGACCTTCCAGCCAGATTGTTTGGGTTTAAATCTCAAATGAACCATGTTCTAGCTGTAGAATCTCAGAAATGGGTATAATAAAAGGACTGATCTCACAGGACTGTTTAATGATTAAATGAGATCATACATACAACATGTTTAGTACAGTGTCTGGCACATGGTATGAAAACACATGACATGTCAGCTGCTCTTCTTAGTGTCTATTTCCAGCCTATATCTCCAACCTGAGTTATCTTGCATATTATCATTTAGATGTCCCATAAACACTGCAGATGCAACAGGTTCCATTTAAAACTCATCATCCCACCCTCTCCATCTCACTGTCCCCGCTCTCACCCCATACACACACCCCTAAATATATTCTTCCTTCAGTAACATACCCTAATGTCAGATAGCATCCTTGAGATGGAGAGCTCATTTTCAATATTTCATTTTGCTAAGTTGTTTTGTTATTTTATTTAATGCGGTCAGTATCCATACATGTGTTTGAGCCCGAAACCTTTGCCTGATTCTTAACTCCTCTTTCTCCCTCCACCCAACACCCTCCCCTTGCTCCAAATTAAGACTTGAGGTAGCAGAAGAGCCACTCCAGACAGAAAGGACAGTGTGTGCAAGTGCTGAATGGGTGAATGGGTGCCACATGTTTGTCTGACTTTCAAAACTGTCTGCTGCCAACACACAATTTCAAGAATGTGTGTGGCAGAATTACAGGCCAAAGAAAATAATACCTAATATGTTGTGTCTGTGTGTGGTCATTTTTTAATGTGCTTGAATACATGGTCTTATTTGATGTGTACAAAAATCATGTGAGTTGGGCAGGGAAGATATTACTTTTCCCTTTTTGAAGAGGAGGAAATTGAGCCCCAAAGGGGCCTCAAAGGCCTGCTAGAGGTGCATGATTTGAGATCCATGAACGGAGGAGCAGGTCTACCAGTTTGTGGACCTGTGCCCTGTGCACAGTGTGGCCACCTCATCCGACAGTGATCAGGGTATCAAAGCTCATATCCAAACCACTGCCTCCAAATCAAGGGCACTTGCTGTCGGTATTACTCAGGGTTCTCCAGAGACACAGAACCAACAGGAGATACGCATGCATACATGCACACCCGTGCATACACACACGTCTTAGAAATGGGTATAATAAACACATAGATCATATAGTATACCCAGTGTCTCTCTCTCTATATATATATATAGATTGATAGATGATAGATAGATATAGATATATACATATATTTATTGAGAGAGAGAGAGAGATTGATTTTAAGAAACAAGTTCATGTGATTATAGATGCTTGGTAAGTCCAAAATCTGCAGGGTAGGCCAGCAGTCTGGAGACCCAGGGAAGAGCTGATGTTGCAGCTCAAGTCTAAAGGCCGCCTGATGGCAGAATTCCTTCTTGCTCAGGGGTCATCAGTCTTTGTTCTATTAAGACCTTCAACTGGGACTTCCCTGGTGGTGCAGTGGTTAAGAATCTGCCTGCCAATGCAGGGGACATGGGTTCAAGCCCTGGTCTAGGAAGATCCCACATGCCGTGGAGCAACTAAGCCCATGTGCCACAACTACTGAGCCCACACGCCACAACTACTGAAGCCCATGCTCTGCAACAAGAGAAGCCATCGCAATGAGAAGCCCACGCACCGCAACAAAGAGTAGCCCCCACTCACCACAACTAGAGAAAGCTCACGTGCAGCAATGAAGACCCAACGCAGCCAAAAATAAATAAAAATAAATAAATAAGTTCATTAAAAAAAGAAAGACCTTCAGCTAATTGGATGAGCTCCCCCCCCCACCCCGCACCATTCCATGATGGAGGGTAATCTGCTTTACTCAAAGTCCACTGATCTTTGAAAAGCATAAATCAGATCTTGTCACTTCCCTGCTGTAGATCCTCCAATGCCCTTCCAACACTGGAAGAATACAATCCAAATTCCTACTGTGCCCACAAGGTTCTCCTTGGGCTACATTCCAAACTCTGTTAACCTAGATTATAAACCTTCTCCTGAGTCTGTCCCCACCCACCTGGCTAATCCCACCAACACCACTCCCCATTCCTGTTTCTTCCCTTTCAGGAATCCCTGCACATGAAATTAAGATAATTCAAGGAAGGCTTAATTGTGGGACTGTGTACAAAGCATTGGGTGGGGTGTAGGAAAACCACAGAGATAGTGCAGTGCCTCAGGGCAGTTATCAACTGAAGGAGGGAGCAGTTACAGGACCTTGGAAGAGAAAATGGAGAGGTGTCCCAGGACACCACCAGCCAGCCAGAAACCCCTCCACAAGGACCTGAACTCACTTCAGGTCCTTCATCCCAATCTCCTCCATCCAAATCTCCTCCTGGAGCTCCCCATTGGCTTAACCACAAGCGGCAGCCGTAGAGCACACTGGTGCTCACCAATGTAGTCCCTGCAAGTCAGTCTCCCTTCGGAGAGTAGGGGGCAAAGGGTGGAAGGTAGACCTCAAGGAGCAAATGGAAGGAATAGGGCACAAGGTCCTTAAACAGGTCCAGCGATCTCTCGAGGGGGCGTAGCATATGAACATCCTTCAATCTGGGTCACCTTCCTCCTTCCTGCCCTCTCCCTAACACTCTCTCCAACTCTGATGTCCCTTCACTGGGCTATGTGTCCCTGCCACGTGTCAATAACACCCTGAACCTCCCCTTATCACACTGAATAGTAATTATATTAATTATCTGTCTCTCCTACCCTGTACAGATTGTTCAGAGTTATTTACCCAGCAAGTTTTCTCTGTGCCCTGCACATAGGCACTCAATTTCTGTTGTTGAATTGAATTAACCAGAATTATTTTATGTTCTTTTTTAAAAAAAATTTTTATCGAAGTGAAACAGGAGAGAAGGGGGCAGGGCACAACATTCGAAAGAATGGCATAGCCCATGGACATGACATAAACTGATTAGAACCAAATGGGTTCAAGATGGCGGACAAGTCGACTTCCACTAGACCTTGAGCCTCAGTATACACTCACTGTAACACATCAGCAAGCTAAATGACACACCCACAGGCGCCATAACAGTTCCAAGACCGACCATAAGGATCAAAAACTGGGCGGTGGCCCAATTCCTGGAAATCCCCGCCCCTTCCTGAAATAGCTGGAATACTCCTCCCACTCATTAGCCTATGAAATTACCCACCCCTATAAAAACTGACAACCCCATAGCCTGGTGCCTTTCTCGCCTTCCGAGATGGCCCACACTCTGTCTGTGGAGTGTGTTTCTCTCTAAATAAATCCACTTCTTACCTATCACTGTCTCTCACTGAATTCTTTCTGCGATGAGACATCAAGAACCTGAGCTCCGGGCTTCCCTGGTGGCAAAAAAAAAAAAAAAAGAACCTGAGCTCCATTAAATCTTGAAACCAGGTGTGTGATCTCAGTTGGAAGACTGTGGGTTTAGGTTGGGTTCGAGTCCCGCCATGGAGTTTCAAGTCCCAGTCTGAGGTGCACAGTTTCAGAAGTACAATTGATTTATTGTAACATCTTACGGAAAATCCCAAACGAACTTTTTGGCCAACCCAATACAATGTTGTGTTAGCATCAGGTGTACAGCAAAGTAATTCAGTATGTATATTCTTCTTCAGATTCTTTTCCATTATAGGTTATTACAAGATATTGAATATAGTTACCTGTGCTATACAGTAGGTCCTTGTTGTTAATCTTTTTTTTTTTTTATAAATTCATTTTATTTTATTTATTTTTTAATTTTTGGCTGCTTTGGGTCATCATTGCTGCACATGGGCTTGTCTCTAGTTGTGGCAAGCGGGGGCTACTCTTCATTGTGGTGCACGGGCTTCTCATTGCAGTGGCTTCTCTTGTTGTGGAGCATGGGCTCTAGGTGCGTGGGCTTCAGTAGTCGTGGCACATGGTCTCAGTAGTTGTGGCTCGTGGGCTCTAGAGAGCAGGCTCAGTAGTTGTGGTACACGAGCTTAGCTGCTCTGCGGCATGTGGGATCTTCCCGGGCCAGGGCTCGAACCTGTGTCCCCTGCATTGGCAGGCAGATTCTTAACCACTGTGCCACCAGGGAAGCCCCTATCTATTTTTTATATAGTAGTGTGCATCTGTTAATCCTAAACTCCTAATTTAT
This sequence comes from Physeter macrocephalus, assembly GCF_002837175.3. Classification (NCBI taxonomy): domain Eukaryota; kingdom Metazoa; phylum Chordata; class Mammalia; order Artiodactyla; family Physeteridae; genus Physeter; species Physeter macrocephalus. The sequence continues at coordinate 168,764,169 of NC_041224.1, forward strand.
CCCTCCCCCCACCCCATTTTATGTTCTTAACCTCTATTTTAGCCATAGTTATGTGAAATAAAATTCATATTTTATGGCAAGACAAGACAAATTTAAACATAAATTCTTCTCCGCTCTTTGGCCTCCCTCTCGCCCCACTGTGCATTGTGTATCTTCATTACCCATGGACCAGACCTCCCCCGTTGGCAGAAACACCTGCTCAGCCATAAAGAGCAACATTCTCCCAGCACCAACAAGACAACTCCTTAAAAGATAACATTCCGGGCTTCCCTGGTGGCGCAGTGGTTGCGCGTCCGCCTGCCAATGCAGGGGAACCGGGTTCGCGCCCCGGTCTGGGAAGATCCCACATGCCGCGGAGCGGCTGGGCCCGTGAGCCATGGCCGCTGGGCCTGCGCGTCCGGAGCCTGTGCTCCGCAACGGGAGAGGCCGCAGCAGTGAGAGGCCCGCATACCAAAAAAAAAAAAAAAAAAAAAAAAAAAAGATAACATTCCTCCTTAATCGTGTAAGAGGTCACGTGACCCACCAGGATTACGCTTAGATCTGGATTATGTGAACTGTCAATAATACGTCATTTGATGTACAGCCCTCTGTCTCAAAAAACTTATATAACTGTGCTTTGATTTCTAACCAGTAGAAGAGTCCTCAGAGCTTTCTGAGATGCTCTTCCCGAGTTATAATCCTCAAATTTGGCTCGAATAAAATTTTCCATTTCTTTCTTAGATTGACTGATTAATCTTTTGTCGACATATATAATACTCACTGACATCCATATTCTTATCACGTTTGAGCAAATAGGCCAAAGTATTAATTTATACATATTCAAGCCACAAAGATACTGCAATGTTATTGTCAGCATGTTAAACAACCAGTTCATTATCTTTATGTATACTCTTTTCTACAATATGCACTGTGGATAAGACACTTACCCTCTTTAGGCCACTGGTTTTTTTTTATCTGTGATAAAAGGGAATTTGGCCAGATGATTTCCATGGTGTCTTCCAACTCAAAATTTCAGAGGTTTTAAGTGAAGGGCTGCATAATCTCCTTCAACTCGGCACCCACGTCTTACTCGTGGCTGTGTTTCCAGCACTCAGCCGAGGGTTTGGCACGCAGCAGGGACTTGAGAGCACAGCCCAGCTGTGGGGTGTCTGTTCAAACCCAGCTCTGCCACATTCTGGCTGGTAAACCTAGGCCGTTACCTTAGCCCTTCAGAGCCTCGGTCTCCTCCTTTGAAAAGTGGGGCTAATAAATGGGATAATGTTGGCAAAGAGCTGAGCACAGAAGCCAGCTCACGGTAAACCATCATGGAATGTGGATAACTGTACGAGCCAGTGAATCTGGGACGCTAGACAAATTGCCTAGATTAAACTGTGCACTATTTCTTCAGTATCATGTTCTCTAAAATGCTGAGTGATTAACATAACTGTTCCTACTCTCTAGTTCGTAAGTAGATGTAAATTAGTTCCTGGCATTTGTGCCAAAACACCAAATATTACTAAGATGTATGGGTAGTAATTATATATACATTTACAGTAGGAGGCATACACTAAATTTATTTATCTTATTTTTTATGTATAAATAGATACATAAGCCGATTATTACACATTTAAATGAACAACAGGCCAAACATTTGCTGAAAGTTTTTTGTGGGCAAGAATTTTGTTTCTAATAAAAAGAACTACTCGATTATCATATTGTTACCTAATTATTCCCGAACAAAACAGTCTGAACTTTTATTGAGTTAAACCAGAGCTCAGGAGTTACATTATCTTTCAAACCAAGTTTCTGACTATCTCAATAAATAAGAGAAGGTGTGACAACAAATGTAATTAACAAATGTGACTTTTTCTGCCAACTTTTTCCCTTAACTGTTTATGATGTCGGTTTTGCCCATCTGGTTTTCATCTGAGAATAGAAATCACTAATCCCACAAACCATCCACTGATTTCTAATCCTAGAAAAGACTGGTATTACTTAGCAGCATAATATGTTTTTCTTTCCTCCTGTGGAAATAAATGTGCAGCTTCATAGTGGATTAAAAAGACAATTGAGAAGTTTCCTATTATAAACATGTATGGTATCTTAATTTCCTAGTATAATAGCAGACAGACGAACATAATTAATTATATTTTAAATGCAAATTGTTGACAACTGTTCATCTGGTTGAAATTATTTAAGCCACATCAACTCTAAAGAAGGTCCTACTTTCTAATTCCTATTTTTTTATAAAAATAATTCCATAGGCTTTTCCATACCCAGCAATCTCTGAAAAATTTCACATGATATTTAAAGCACCATCGCTGCAACCCCCATAGAGACATCTAGGCAAATATAAGTGATTTATATGCAGATTTCAACCTATTTACCGAGCTTAATAGCGAGAGACAAAATATTATATGCAAAATGCGTTCATTTAAATTTTTGATCAGATCTTTCTGCTGCTTGATGGAATGAGAAAGTTATATTGGTATAGGAGTAAATACATTTCAGAATAGAAGTCTCATACCACGTTTATGTGTAATGAAAGACCTGGACAACCATGTGGCTAGATGATCCATCAGTTTCACTAGTCTTCTTGATTGACAAGTGTCACTGCAATGTGACTCAATCCTGAGATTTCCATAGTAAGCACTAAAGTGGCTGAAATTATGACAGCTCTCAAACCAGCAACGCTGTGGGACCCACAGAGATCACCTCATCCATAGGATGCTAGCCACATGTGGTATACAAGATAATTTTAGGAATTACACACATTGGTTGAAGTTACAGTTATATTTGTATATCAATGTGTATTAGAAAAAAACACAACTAGCATATTGAAGCTATGATTTCATAGATGGTATTATTTAGGAAAAGGATCAGTAATTAAGCAAAAAGTGAGTTGATTAAAGAAAAATATTTACAAAATAATAGTGCAGGTGGCATATGGAAATGACAAAAATAGTGATGGCCATACGTAAGAATGACTAAAATTTAGAAAATACTGACCTACTCCAACCCCTAATTGTGTAGGTGAGGAACGTGAGGTCCTGAATGGTTTTAAAGGTTTCCCCAAGATCCTATGGCTTGTGGGAGGCAGTTTGGATTCTACAGTTTACAGCCCCACACTCTAGGTATTGCATCTAAGATTGACTATCTTGCCTTTACAACATTTATTTCAGCCTCATGGAGCACACATATCTTTTTCCTGGAAGAATGGGACAATGAGAAATTCAGATAAATTCTCAAGCTATTTATGTATTTGATGTTGTTCCTTTTTATGGAACAACGGTTGTCTGATGACAAGGAGTACAGTTGTCATTGGACCAGAATAAAAAGTGCAAATGAAAGCTGATCTCACTTTCAGCTACATTTTTTTAATTGAATAAATTTCACATGTAACACTGTGTCAGTTTAAGGTGTACAGCCTGTTAACTTTGATATATTTATATATTGCAATATAATTGCCATTGTAGCCATATTTATCACATTATGTAATTATAGTACAATATTATTGTCTATATTGTCTATATTCATCATACTGTGCATTAGCTCTCTAGGGTTTATTTACTATTCCTTACAAGTTTGTACCCTTAAACATCGTCACTCTTATCCCCGCCTTACCCGCCAACCCCTGGTGACCATTATAGTCTCTGGTTTTACAGGTTTACCTTTTTTAGATTCCACATATAAATGATATCATTTAGTACTTGTCTTTCTCTGACTTATCTCACTTATCACGGTGAGCTACATTTAAACAGAGTAATATTGATTAGGTCTGTGTTGTTAATTATGAGTATAGAGGTGGACTATAAGAATGGTAAGTTTATAATCCTCTATACATTTTGTTAAACTAACTTGTGAGCCTTCCTACTAAATTCAGCTATGCTTAAAATTTCACTTTTATCCAACACACCAAGGCCTTTGGGCATTTTTGCTTTGTATGTGAAGGATATTCTAAGATATAGATTCTATAGTTTCCTGAAAATGGGGGGGTGGAAGTGGAAGGAGTCCACATAAATGTCACTGTGCTCCGAGTGATGTGCTGGAGCCATTTTCTACCAGACCATGAGCATCACTCCCCACCCCCCTCCAGCGTTCAGAGATGTCACATTGGTAGCTTCAAATCATTGACCACAGTGGGAGTATTTACACCACAGTAGTTGGCAAATGCTACAAATCAGTGTTTCTTCGCTGAGAGAGTTGACTGTCAAACATTTACAAGGAAACCACTTTTTTGAGGGTGAGTGGAAGGCAGGCCCTTTTACAGGGAGGCTTGGTGGTCTCTCCTTTCAGCGCTGGCGTGAGAGCAGAGTACGAACTGCCAACTGTGGCGGCCGGAATCCTGGCAGGACAGGCATTTAGAGAGTTTCTTCCCTTCTTTGACTGAGTACCAGTTGAAAGAAGTGCAGCCAAAACTGTAACCAAAGGAGGTATTACGCTTCCAGAAACATCAAGAGTAAAAGTATTGCAAGCAGCGGTAGTAGCTGTTGGATCAGGCTCTAAAGGAAAGGGTAGAGAGATTCAACCAGTTAGCGTGAAAGTTGGAGATAAAGTTCTCCCAGAATATGGAGGCACCCAAGTAGTTCTAGACAACAAGGATTATTTCTTATTTGGAGATGGTGACATTCTTGGAAATATGTCAACTGAAATATGTCACTATTGAAATGGCATCACGTGAAGCTGCCCATTCCACTGAAGTTCTGAAATCTTTCATCATGTAAATAATGTTCACATTTCTCTGTGTAAAATAAACTAATGATATCCAAACTAATGACATCCAGTGTCTCTAAAATTTAGTTTCAATGTATTGATATAAACGTTTCCAAGTAAACGTATATAAATGAAAAACAAAAATGAGGCTAGGGTGCTTTAAGGAATGATACACATATTAACTTTTACACCTGTTAGGGAGTAACAGGCAGCGCCACCCCTGCTTTGGTAGCAGGTGAGTGGGGGATGCAGAGAGCCTCTGACTGTGTTTTCTTTGCTTTCGGGGGACTATGGTATAATTTGAGCCCTGAGGAAAAAAACACAGGTCCAAATAATCAGAAATGGCTTTTCTCATTATTCTGCTGACCAGAAAGACCCTGCCTAAGGCTCTTTGGAAAGTAAAGATGACAGGTAATGCCTTCTTCAGAAAGAAATATTTCTACATAAAAATCCTCATGAATGGGCTAGATGTGTGCCATCCCATAGAACTTTCTGCAGTGATGGAAATGTCCTGTATCCATGCTGTCCAGCAAGGTAGCCACTACATGCAGCTTATTTAACCCTTGAAACGTGGCTAGTCTGAATTGAGACGTGCTGTAAGGGTAAAATACACACTGGATTTCCAAGACTTAGAATGAAAAAAAAGAATGTAAAATACCACATAAAAATGTTTATATTGATTACAGGTGGAAATGACGATCTTTTGGATAGATTATTAAATATTATATACTACTATTAAAATTAATTTCACCTGTTTCTTTTTACTGTTTTAACGTGGCTACTAGAAAATTTTAAGTTTAAATTTAATATTTAAATTAATGCACACATTATATTTTTATTGGACACCACTGAGCTAGATCATGAAGTTCTGAGTCAGGTGCTATGGAAGAGAGAAGGGTATAGAGAATCAAAAAGGAGGGGCAACTGGGGCTTCCCTGGTGGCACAGTGGTTGAGCATCCGCCTGCCGATGCAGGGGATACGGGTTCGTGCCCCGGTCCGGGAAGATCCCACATGCCAACGGGAGAGGCCACAGCAGTGAGAGGCCCGCGGACCGCAAAAAAAAAAAAAAAAAAAAAAAAAGGAGGGGCAAGGAAAAACAAAGCTAAATTGTGCACACCTCAGAAGACGGATTTTGTAATGCAACTTCCCCTTCCACACGGAGTGTTAGAATGTTGGGAAAATGCATCACGAGTTGCCTGTATGTGGCCTAGGAGGAGAGGGAGACACCCAAATATTTAAAACCATGAGCAGTACGTCTGAGTGTCAAGCAGAACCTACATTCCCCTTAAACCTCCTTCCTTTGGTGGATGGGATTAGGACATGGTTTGAGAAGTTTCTACAGAATTCTGTGAGAAACTAGGCTCAAATTTTCAGTCCTGCTTCCAGTAGATGTGTCCTATTTCCAGCCCCAATCTGAGAAAGAACATTGTCGTGTTTGAGAATTTACGTCAGATCATCACCTACCTTGAAATGCAGAACCTCTCTCTTAGATGGGGAACCATAAGGTGTAGACTAAGGTGTAAGCACCCTCACTAAATCAGGAGGGCTGAGGCCATATAGGACTCAGATTTCATTATTTTAATCTCAGGTCTTCCCTTTCTCAAGAAGATTTAAGAAACACAGCACAGTCATTCCAATACACTTGATGTCCAAGACCTATTTTTTGGTCTGCTTTTTAGAAGTAGGGGTGGCTTCTGAATCTGTCATCAAAAGCATCTCACGGAGGGCAAATGCTGCAGCCAGCAGAAAAAAGTTTAATTTCAACATACATAAAAAAGGAAAGACGGGGAAGGGAAATTTTTTTCCTACTGCATAGGAATACAAACTTTCAAGCCTTCAGCCATAAAGGGTGTGCACCTTAATGAGACAAAAGTCACGTTCTAATCAGGAAACTTTGATCAAGTAGAAGTTAAATAACTTCCCACCTGCAAAACCATGAAGAAGGAAGCACAACAGGAAGCCCTGAGCAGTAGCAAGGCTGGTACACAAATCCTGACTGTCTCTGCACGCGCCTTCTGGGACTTTAACATTCACCCAGAGAGTGGGAACTATAAAAATAGACGACATGTTTCTGAAGAAGTGAAAGACTTATTGCATAATGGTGGCAAACTCTGTCTGCTAGAACAGAACGACTCTGCATGCAAACAGAAAACTAAAAAATAGCTACCACTCTAGACAAATGTATTTTTGAAATATTCAGCCTCCAGAAAAATGTATGGCTGCATTAGCAGAGTGAAAGCCTCGTCACCTGATATTGGGAAAATGCAGTCACCTTCCCTAGTCCACAAATCTGGCCCATAAATCTGGCTAATTCATGTTGACCCCTCCCGAACTGTAAGTCTCAGAGTTATTTCTCTCCTCTTTCCTTACTTTTCTCTGTAAGACTTGTACATCAATAGAAAGGAAATAATTTGTGAACAGAAAATATCGATTTTGGCGGAAGCCCTGTAAGGCAGAGATCTACCGCTTCCTTCATTTTCATCGTGGGGAACGAGAGGAACCAGGGAAAAGAAACATCCAGACGCAGACACAGCTGTCAGGTTGAAGAGGCATCTCCTCTGGTGTCTCCTTTGCTCTCTGCCCTCCCCTTTTCCGTGTCCCCTCCAGAGTTTCATGCCGACCACGTGAGTCTCTGCCCAAGCCCTTCTTCCTTGATGACTACCCATCTGCTGATTCACTGACCCTTACAACAAATATTTATTAAGCAACTAATATGTGCAAAGCCTGGATTAGATACTTAGAGAGGGGGCTTTGGGGAGGGAGAGAGAGACGCAAAGACAATTAAGATATAACAACTTTCTTAAAGGAATTTAAAATCCAGGGGAGATAAATATGAAGATTGTAATAAAATACCAAGTATATCAAGTACTGTGATTGTGTGGCAGGAAATCCGAAAATGCCCTAGGATAGGGCTTGTCTCAAAGTGCCTAGAAGTCCCATGGGATGCAGGTGGAAGTCTAAATGCCCAGCGAATTGAGAGGCCTTTTGGGAAAAAGTAAGGGGGAGAGAGATTAGAGGTGCATAAGATGGCTGCAAATTCAGTGCTTCCGGGTCACAGTAATGAGACACGCTCAGTGCAACAGGGCTGTCAGCCGCATCCGTGAGTCTTACAGGGTGAGGCCCAAGTGGACAGGCTCCTTCTATCAATTACATGCCCATGGGGGATCTATGGCCTAAGGTTACATTGTGTCCTTGCTAATAGCCCAACTTCATCTCCCTCTGGAGTTATTGTTGGAGCCTATACGGACATGGCACTGACCCACTGTTCTAAGCAGCTGGACAGTCCAGCCAGGAGCTGGACCAAAGACGATGTGTAAGAGGACAACGTGCCTCTGCCATTGTGATTGTCAGCAGCAACCTGGTGGCCTCAGAAGATAGTTCCTTTGCAAGGCTTCTCTTTGGCAGGCGTCAGCAATTGTGCCTTCATAGCATCACAGAGAGCAGAACAGGAAGGGAGAAAATAAGAGACCCTGGAGGGCAAGGCTAACTGCAGATGAACAAAACTCAGGTGCCCCATGGAGCCTGTGTTCTTTACAGCCTGAACGTTTATTGGGCATCACCCATGTGACTAGCATTGGATTAGATGCTAGGGCCACACGGACCAACCAGTCAGACACTAGCCCCTGCCCCAAAGAGCTGATGGTCTGCTGGGGGCAAACAAGTATTAACTCATACTTGCATAAATGATTATTTCATTGGGTAAGTGCTCTGAAGGAAAAGCATCGAATTGGGAAAGTATAAAGAGGTTAGGGGCAAGGTCATCTGAGGGTTATAAACGCTTCCTTGAGGCAAGAAGTAGTTGGGCAAAGGGAGTTGGATGGAGAAGTTCCTACAGTTGCAGGCAGGGACAGGACTGGAGAAAAGCTGGTTGTGCCTGGTGTTATGGCTCTGTCATTATGCCAAGTCTGGGTACCCTGGAAAAACAGGGTACAAAAACCTATAAAAAGGGACTGTGGGGACCCATGGGCAATTGACTTGCAAGAGCTGAGAAGCCTTCTTAGAAAAGGTGGCCTTTTAGCTGAGCTTTGAAATATGAGTAGGGTTTTGACAGGTGGAGGATGGAGGCAAATGGCATTCCAGAAAAAGGAAGAAACAGTAAAAACAAACACTAAACATGAAGGGAAGAGATGAGCAATTGTATATCTATACCTATATCATATATATCTACACACACATCCCAATACCATGAGGTAGTTGTTATTTCTGTTTTGCAGATAGGAAATGCAAGGTCTAAATGATACAAAGGTTGGAAAGACTTGCCCAAGGTCATCAGTCTTAGGTGATAGAGCCCACATTTAAACCCCAGTCTAAATCTACCCCATGTTGCCTTCCTGAAAGCTCAGGGCACATAATAAGCCCTCACTAAGTGGCTATCATTACAGATACAAATGTGACAGCAAAAATGATCACGTGATGCGCCCCAGGGCAGTTGGATGAAGAGGGGGGTAAGAGGAATTGGGATGGACTAGCAGACGAGTCAAGCTTTGAACGTCTGTTAATGTAGCCCATGTGCAGTAGGTATAAAATGATCAAACAGCAAAGTCTCAGCCAAATCCATTATCCCAGGATCCTGTAAGGCAGAACCTGCTGTTTCAGTGCCTCCTGGGGTTTGTCCAGAGTCAAGAACAAAAAACAACCAAAAAAATAGGAGCAGATTATAGAGCTATATTAATGGTAGTTGATGAATCCTCTGTAGATGAGGCAGAAAGCCTGAATTTTAAGGACAGAGGTCTGAGAAACTGCAGACAGAAGCATTTGAACACTGTCACCAAACTGGTGCATTTCAGCAAGGGGGTGACAAATCTCATGGGGATGTAGGCAGGTTTCCAGAAGTGAACTGCAGACAATGATGAGCGTCAAGGAGCAATGACCACGTACACAGAAGATGCTGGCTGAGGAGAGGTGGCAGTTAATGCCATAGTTGCATTTTAGAGCACCGGAGGTCATGTTAGTAATATGCTTTGTTTCAATGGATGCTTGTCGATATAATGTTCAGTAATTTCATTTAGAGATCAGCAACAGTATTTGCTTAGAAATTTCTCAAAAATCCCTTTTGATCATCACTCTGATTTTATGAACTCTTTCGGGTTTTTAAAGAAGGGATATCTAATCAACTAGTATGGTCTCAGTGCTCTTGTCCTGGTTAAAATGCTTTAGATATTGGCTTCTTAAGTGGGAGAGTTGGGGTGAGGTGAGGACAGGACAGGGGACCTTCTTGTTTGGATAAGGCAGATAAACATCTTTTACATTAAGGAATTTGATATTGATTCCATAGTAGATAGAGTCATCAAAAGCATTTGAGTTGGGGCTATGACAATCAGCTCTGTATTTTAGGAGGAAAATCCCAATAACAGTGTGAAGGATGGATTAGGCCTTTCATGCACTTTTCTTTTTTTTTTCATATACTTTATTTTATCAAAACTTAACTGCTCCCCTTTAATCAGTACGAGGGTGATATGTATTACAATGAGTATCTTAGTGCCTTACTCCTATTAGCTAATAAAAGTTAATGTAATTGATCTTCAGTTGAATTGAATAGTTCCTAGAAATGTAATGACAACCCTTCTAAAAACTGGCTTCTTTTTTAACATTTTTATTGGAGTATGATTGCTTTACAATGGTGTGTTAGTTTCTGCTTTATAATAAAGT
>NC_041224.1:168776014-168799296 GCF_002837175.3 Physeter macrocephalus
TAAGCAATTCATGCAGCTCAATAACAAAAAAACAAGCAACCCAATCCAAAAATGGGCAGAAGACCTAAATAGACATTTCTCCAAAGAAGATATACAGATTGCCAACAAACACATGAAAGAATGCTCAACATCATTAATCATTAGAGAAATGCAAATCAAAACTACAATGCGATATCATCTCACACCGGTCAGAATGGCCATCATCAAAAAACTGGCTTTCTTATGAAGGGTATTTTAAGTTCTAGGAGAGGGGGCAGTAGAGCAAACATTTTGGAGAAGGAAAACATTTGATGCTAAAAGTACCACCAAGCATATCAGCTTTTGCCCTTGCCATCCAAGTTTTTTCCACTGCTACAGATCACTCAGAAGTATATGTTGCAGTGTGGGATAATGCACTCATTTGAATATTTACATTTGAAAATAACAGAAATAGATTTTTTCTAGAACTTTTTTTTCTGCAGTAAATTTCTGGAAAACACAGCTTTTGCTGTGTTTAAATCAAATTGTTATGACTGTGCTTAAACATGGCTCTCAGCTCTTCCACATTACACAGATTTCCTCATTTCCTGGGACTGTGGTTTACTGAGAATTGACATACTTTGGGCAAGAATCTGTATAACAGATCTGTCAGCAGAGGCTGAAAAATAGATTTCATTTCAGACTGCTCTGTGTTTAAACTGTTTGAATGAGTATTGGTTCTCTTATTTCTTACTTTCTGAAACCTGCTTACCACCTGCACCTTTTTCTTTTCCTTCTTTGGATATTCATTCATTCCCTCATTCATTCATTCATTTGTTCTCTTAACAAATATTGGTTGAGGTGTACTTCGTGCTGGGTACTGCTCTGGGGATAGAGATAAGAAAGGTCCAGTTCTCGTCATTGAGAACAGTGTGGTCTACTGGGGGGAGATGATGTGATGGAGGCTGGAAGGGGCTCCAGAAGTTCAGAGGAGCCATGTCTAACACAGATTGCAGAGTCGGGGAGCAATTCGCAGAGGACCTGGCGCTTGAGCCGGGTCTTCTGGATGAGTAGATGCTAATAACATCGGGAAGAAGGAATTCTAGCCAGAGGCAAAGAGGTGTGTTTCCTTTTGTCACTTTCAAACTCTTATTCCTACATCCATTCTCTTTACCTTTTTAAAATTAATCATCCAAAGTGGATAAAGATGGAGAGGAAAACACTAGAAAGTAGCAAAAGAAAAATATTTTTGAAAATACTTTTATCCAATGTCAAAAATATGCAATTCTTTATGTGTGTTCATAAAGAAGTAAGGGGGCCTCCCTGGTGGTGCAGTGGTTAAGAATCCGCCTGCCAGTGCAGGGGACACGGGTTCGAGCCCTGGTCCGGGAAGATCCCACATGCCACGGAGCAACTAAGCCAGTGCACCACAACTACTGAGCCTGTGCTCTAGAGCCCTCAAGCCACAACTACTGAAGCCTGTGCGCCTAGAGCCCATACTCCGCAACAAGAGAAGCCACCGCAATGAGAAGCCCGTGCACGGCAAAGAAGAGTAGCCCCCGCTCACCACAACTAGAGAAAGCCTGTGCACAGCAACGAAGACCCAATGTAGTAAAAAAAAAAAAATTAAAAATTAAAAAAAAAAAAAAGAAACACCAGCTAATGGGCATGGGTAATTATTTTTAAATGCTTAAAAAAAAAAAGACTGTTGTGATGCTTTTCACCATCAGTCTATACTAAAAGATTCATAACCCATATTGATTTTTCTTCCCCCAAAGACATCTCAGTTTTCAACAAGCCTTTCGGCCTGCCTCTTCCCATACACTCTTCTCCTTTTTTTCTCTGTTATCTCTAGCCTGTGGCTACCTTCCAAGGCAGTCCGTTTCCTAAACATGTATACGTTTAAAGAAATTTTAGCGATGATATCTGGTTTGAGATATTTTATTGCTCATTTGTTCTTTGAGGTTGTGTTGAGATGTTCAGGGAGAAACAGTTAACATTAGGTATCTCCGTATATGGATAGACTTGAACCCGCCCATTGAAGAAGAACTAACAGGGCCAAAGTTTCAGCTAGAATTAGGGAGAAAAGCAGGGGAATTAGGGGATCTTCTTAGAGTATCCACAGCAAAAGCACCAAGATACAAAGTTTGTCTTCCATACAGTCTCACTTCCTTATTTGGTGCCATTCTATCTCTCTGGGTTGGGTATCCTTGTTCCCCAACCCTAAAGATCTATTTTAGGGAACTAATTTTGTTTCCTGACATGTCAGGTTGGAAATCATTCCTGATAGGGTTGTAGTGAAACAAACAAAGAAACAAACCATAATAACAATAAAAAAACAAAACAATAGCGACGAAAGAAAAGTCTCCTAAAGGTGTTTACAATGTGATTCACTTATTCCCTTAACAAACGGTGGCTGGGAACCTATGTGTGCCAGACACAGTGCTAATGAATGGAGATGAAACGATGAATATTCAGAATGCAGTATGTTACATGCTAAGATAGAGGTATGCACGAGGTGCTTGAAAGCTCAGAAAAAATCAAGCATAGTGGGCCAAGCTCTGCATGCATGATTTCAGTGCCTTCTCACTACAATCTTGAGAGGTACATACTTTCATTACTCCCATCATGCAGATGAGGAAATGGAGGTTAGGAAGGATACATAATTTACCCAAGGTCGCACGGTGAGTACATGGAAGAACCTGGACTTGACTGACTCCAGCCCCGTGCGTCACGTTTTAGCCAGGCTGCTTTGCAGAAGAAGACACGCTCAGACTCAGTTTAGAAGGAAAAGGATTAAAAGCATCCCAGGCAAAGAGAACACGTTCAAGGGTTCAGAGGCAAGAGTCATGGCGTGTGCAAGGAATCCCATCTGGATCATCGTGGCCGAGAGTGATCTAGTTAAAAGAGCACTGGGCCAAGGGCAAACCTGGGGAATCCCAACCTTTTAGGGGAAAGGGGGAGCAACCTGAGAAGGAACCTGAGAAGGAGCAAACCGTAAGAAAGGAATGCCACTGAAGCCAAAGAACAAGAAACCTTCATGCAGGAAGGAGAGATGCGGAAGAATGAGTGAAAATGAAGAATGAAAGCCCCAGGGAGTGAAGGGTGGGATTTCGGGCACCTGAATCCCAGGGCATGGGAGGGATGATTTAGAGGGCCTTCCTTAAATACATAAATGAAAATATACTGCATAGGTGGTCACCTATCTCCTCCCACGTTGACCACTGACAAGGCCTGCTGATGGGTGGACCGATGGATGGAATCACAACATTTTAGAGAACGACGATGGGATGATTTAATTTAATCATCTAGTTTTCCACAAGAGGAAATGGAGACTCAGAACTCTGCAGTGATTTTTTTTTTCCTGACATCGCATAGCTAATTAGGGATAGAGCTGTGATTAGAATTCAGATCATCTGACTCTCTATCTCAAAAGGAAATTTTTCAGACATGTATTCTTTGCAAAGGACGTGAATAGACAATCCACAAACGGCCAACAAACATGAAAAAATGTGTTCAGCTTCACTTGTAATCAAAGAATCCTCAACAGTACAGGGAAGCAGGCACACTCACATACTGCTGGTAGAAATCTAGACTGTAATAATTTTGTGGGGAAGCTATTCTGGCAATATGGAAGGGGCCATATAGTGCAGTGATTAAGAATATTGGTCTCAAAGTCAGACAGACTTGGGCCCAAACACCAGGTCTGCCAACCACTGTCATGTAGGAACCATTTTCTGGGCACAGGCGTCAGTTTCTTCTGAAAAAAAAACGTGGATATTAATAGCACTTATCTCATGAATTTGTCGTGAGGATTAAATGAGAATATGTTGATAGCATACTCCCCAGCATATGGAGTCCAACAGAATGTATATTCGTGATCCTTATAACAAAGAGTTCTACAAATACATTCCTTGGACTAGCAATTTCATAGCTAGGCATTTATCTTACAAAAATAATCAGAACTGGGCACAAAGATTTATGTACATGGATATTCATCACAACATCATTTATAATAGTGAAAAAATGGAAACACAAATGTCCAACAATAGAGTGGGTAAATTAATGATGGTTCATGTGGTTGACGGAATACCACGAGGCCATTAAATATCAGGCTGCAAAAGAACACTTCATCATTGGCGAAAACATCCATACTAAGTGACAAAAGCAGGTTACACAACAATGTATAAGCATAACACCGATTGTGTAATAAACCTTACAGACATATGTGCATTCTATACATATAGAAAGTACTGGATGGCAATTCGGTGAGAAAGGAAGGATCCCCACCCCCATAAATCTACTCTGGTCATACAAGTGCATGTCTGTGTGAGACGCCTGTCCCCCAAATTGAGGAAAACCTAGTTTTAGTGGATCGTGTTGTAAACTCTGTAACAAGACTAAGATAAAAGAAAAAATGAAAATAAGTTCCTTTTTCTGATACTATCAAAATGACATAAATATTTGAGTTTAACGAGCCATTCTCAACCTTCCAGATTTGAAAAGGCTTGGAAGGAAATTATATTTTACAGTTGTAAACTGATTTCAGCATGCTGGGATTTCTACATTTAACTTCTATTAATGCTTTTCAATGCCAGCATGAAAACATATACCTTAGACAATCTTCCTCAGTGGTATTTCTTACAGGGAGCTAATTAGACTAAATAAAATAAAGTAGTAAACAAAACTGGCAAACCCTCTCTGGACAAACACTGAAAAAGGGTGTTAGAGTTGACTTGTTTACTACTTTCTTCTATCGATAAATCCTAGGAAACCTACAGAGGAATTATAGTACAAATAAGAAAAACAAAGAACCCAAAGGAATGAGCGATCTTTTTTCCTACACCCACGATTCCAAGTGGTTCACTGTAATAAACTTTGAAAAGACCATAGTATGCATTCTTAGCTGTAAAGCACTTATCTACTCCTTCTAGTTGCACATTATTTGTGGAAGGTTTGGAACATACACACCAAATAGGTTCTACAAAGACTCCATCATTATTGGTTTTGTGCTTTAATTTATAATGGAATTAAGTTATAAATGTGCTTCTAATAATGTACTATTGGACAAGTCACGTAGCCCATCAAATCCTCCATAACCTCATTTGTAAATAGTTATAGGATTGAACAGAATGATTTCTAAGATTCCCTCTAGCTCTGAAATTATACAGCAAGCTATTAACTCATAAAATAAAAAATTTGTCAATCTTTTAGGTCAGAGGTTGGCAAACTATAGCCCGTGGGTCCAATCTGGTAGGCTGCTTACTTTTTTTTTTTTTTTGGCGGTACAAGGGCCTCTCACTGTTGCGGCCTCTCCTGCTGCGGCGGTACAAGGGCCTCTCACTGTTGCGGCCTCTCCCGCTGCGGAGCGCAGGCTCCGGACGCGCAGGCTCCGGACGCGCAGGCCCAGCGGCCACGGCTCACGGGCCCAGCCGCCCCGCGGCATGTGGGATCCTCCCGGACCGGGGCACGAACCCGCGTCCCCTGCACCGGCAGGCTGACTCCCAACCACTGCGCCACCAGGGAAGCCCCTGCTTACTTTTTAAAATAAAGTTTTACTGGAACACAGCCACACCTGTTCATTTACACATTGTCTATGGTTGCTCTTGTGCTACAGTGGCTGAGGTGAGTAGTTGCAGCAGAGACCACAGGGTTCACAAAGCCTAAGATATTTACCACTGGCCCTTTACAGAAAGTTTGCCAATCCCTCTCTTGGGTTCAGTTTACAGATCTTATTATGCTTTATATAAAGTTAGTAAATCTTGACAATCACTTTTAAGGAGGCTTTTATAAATTCAGTTAAAATGCCATCAAACATTTCTAACTACAGGTATATACTTGATGTATTAGATTTCCTTTTAATGTAACTCAGGTGTCTATCTTGACAAACTTTCCAAGTGTTTGTATTATTCTTGTAGCTCTAGTAAACCATGTTGAATCTTGTAAATATAACCATATATTTATATTATTTTTATATAATTTATAACCATTACTATAATCCTACAACTATTACCTTCCCTTGAATGTTTCAATACTTTGTATAAATGTGGAAAAGTTTCAGTTAGAAGTCAGATGCCTAAATCAATTATAATTTCTATTTAAGATAACAAGGCTGACCTATTTAACCAAGAGGTTAAATTCTCTTAAAAATTAACAGACATGAACAGATTGCTTCTTGAAATAAAATAAAAATATTAAAGGTTGGATCCTCTTACATGTTTCTATGCTTAATTCTAAATCATCTCAGAGTTAAAATATGGCAACTCATTAAGGAAATAATTATATCATCATTATAAATAGTTTGGGGGCCTCCCTTCTCAATGATGGATATTGCAGTAATAGCAGTGGAGATAACGGACTGGACATTTCTTGGCAACAGCGATGGGACTTGCTGAGCTCCATTTATGAGCCATGACAAGGGCACCATACATTACGGTAGGGGTGGTCACAACAGTCTATTTTAGTTTGCTACGGCTGCCATAACCAAATACCACAAACTGGGTGACTTGAACAACAGAAATTAATTGTCTCTCCGTTTTGGAGGCTAGAAATCCAAAATCAAGGTGTCAGCAGGCAGGGCTGGCTCCTTGTGAGGGCTGTAACGAAAGGATCTGTTCCAGGACTGTCCTCTAGCTTCTGGTGGTTGCTGGAAATCTTTGTTATTCCTTGGCTCGTGGAAGCATAACCTGATCTCTGCCTTCAGCTTCATATGACATTCTCCATGTGTGTACGTATGTCTTTGCGTTCAAATTTCTCCTTTTTTATGAGGACTTCAGTCATATTGCATTAGCGCCCACTCTAATGACCTCATCTTAAGTTAACCAACTATATCTGCAACAACCCTATTTCCAAATAAGGTCACATTCTGAGGTAGTGAGGATTAGGACTTCAACATATGAATTTTGTTGGGGACACAATTCAGTCCATGGACAGAGTCCATGTCCATAGGCTTGACAGCAGAGACTGGAAGGCTAAAACTATCTTTCCCGAATTCTCTTGACATTGGGATGGTGGCTCTAACGTAGGTTCAGTACTCAGGTAAAATTTGGAAGACAAAAATGGGGCAGAGGCCCTGCTTCTGCTGTTTCTTCTGGAAAGCACGGGCACGGAGGCATTTTGTTCTTCTATGAGAGTTTTCAGCGGACCACAATGGTTTGGATCTGGGTCTAGTGAAAGATTCTTGACTGTGGTCTCTCCCTGAATATGGTAGCCTTACAGACCATGGCCATAACAGATGAGTCTGAAGGAAGCAATCTACACTGTATGAAGGTGACTGACCCATTTACCAAGTAAGCTGTAGGGCAGTCAGTTTTGAGTGGGAGAGAGAGAGAGAGCAAGAGAAAGACCTCAAGCTGATCCAAAGCAAGCAGTTCTGCAATTTGGTTATGATCCCGAGTATCTAATGGTGGGCAGAGCATCTATGACAGGCCAGGGTGCTCTCTGGAGCCTGTGATGACCCAGTGGGAGGGTCACAGCATAGGATTTTGATATTTTGAAACTAAAGCCGCATCTTCTTTGCAAAGAACTATTAAGAGACAGCTCTCGGTTTGCTGAATGCTTGACAATGGAAAACCAAGTGATCTTGTGACCCGTCTTCCCATCATGAAGTGGGTGCTGCATGGATCCACTCACCCACAAATTTGGCGGAAGTGGTCTATGGGATACTGAGCCTGTGCAGGTTCAGATGGTCCAAGGAGCTCGAGTGGTTGGCTCACACTCTCACAGCACCTGCTCTTGTTGCTCGTCTCCTTCAATCCACATGTAAACCCTCATGAGGAGTTCCCTACGAAAAGAATTTTCTTAAAGGTAAAGAGAGAAAAAAACCTGAACCTGGCTCATGGATGGTTCTGGCTAACACGCAAGCCTCACTGTTAAGGGATTGTGCCAGCATTACAGACTCAGGTGGGGAACAGCAATCTTCCCAGGGGTTAGAACTTTAAAAGATTCATCCGGTTGTTCAGTTTGTACAGAAAGAGAGATGATCAAAAGCATGGGTTTATTTAGGGACTTGGAAATAAAAAGAGGTGATTGGTGACATGGTGGTCTGAGGAATAGGGATGTGTATAGCCCTCCTGGAATAAACCCAGAGTGTGACGCATCCCACAGGTTTGCTCGCCAAAGGGCAGCACGGCACTTGGGAGGGAGGCGTGAACCCAAATGATAAGGCAGATAAGATGCCTTGGTCAGGGCCTGTGAGTCAGCTGCTTTCCTCAACTACCCCAGACTGCCCAGAAAGCAGCCAAAAAGCAAGGATGGGGGTCACACATAGGGGCTTCCGTGTATCAAGGCACATCCGGATACCTCCCACTGCTGAGGGCCACCTTACCAACAGCGGACTAACGCTGAGCCCCTGGTGCCACGTCATGCCGGCCTGCAGCAGGTTGCATATAACTGACCTCCTCCATCGTGGAGGGGGCGACAATTTGTCCTCACTGGACTATTTCGGTTTGGATTCGCCTTCTCTGCCTGCCATGCTTCTGCCAGCAATGCCATTTATGGACGCATCAAATGCATTATTCATTCTCACAATATTCCGCACAACATTACTTCTGACCAAGAAACGAAAGTTACTGCCAGAAAAAAAGCAGATGGCTGACCTCCGTGGGACTCACTGACCTACCTGTATGTGCCCATCACTCAGAAGGCCGCCACGCAGAGAGGAAGGGCCAGGGGACACAGCTGAGCCACACCTCGCGAGGTTCTTTCCTTCTCGGTGTGACATACGCTCCAAAACAGGTGCTCTTAGGTGCTGCTGACACTCCCACAGGCGGGTCTCACAGATCCGGAAACCAGGGCGTGGAAAAGAGAACGGCACCCTCTCCTTATTAAAGCTGGTGCCATGTAAAAGCTTTTATCTGCCTCACTGTGACTTGGAGTTATCGTGGAATTGGAGGTTTGTGGACTCCTCCATCGGGGAACACACGGTTTCACTGGACTGGAAGTTGAGGCTCCCACCTGGTCATCATTGGGCTCTTGGCTATCAGGGAAAAGGAAGGTCTCTGCTGCACAGTGAGGGCCCGTAGATGCTCTCCAGCGCCTCCTAGGACTTCCACACCCCGGGGCAAAAGTTAGAGAAGACGTCCGCAACCCTAGCACTCAGACACCCGGGAAAGGAAGGTTTACATCACGCCACTGGGCAAAGATGTCTGGCCCACCGAGCCAACCTACTGGGAGCAGAGACCCCGTGGGGCAGGTAGCAGGGGAAGGAAACTGCGACCGCCAGCTCTGGACTTGTGAACCAGAGCGAAACGGAGGGTCCAAGTAGGGAGCATAGTTTTTTCTCGCTCTTTATGTATCATTTACATACATTAACCACTTTCATTTTTTCCCCCTCCCCTTTGTCCCTAATGTTTTATAAAGGGTTTGGGGGGCATGATTGACTTTACAGTTCAGCCCATAGGTTGTGGAACATCAAGCCTGGATTGTGACTGGGCTTAAGAGAAAATGAACATTCCCCACATAGATACAGGGAAGTGTTGGTCTCCCTTTGTGGGGCGGGCAAGTGCATTTGCATGTTAGGGAGGATCCGTTGTTATTGCTATCATTTGTTTTTCGTTTCTTTGGGTTCTTTTTGTTGTTGTTTTGGGCCGCACTGTGCGGCTTGTGGGATCTTAGTTCCCCGACCCGGGATTGAACCCAGGCCCCTGGCAGTGAGAGCCCAGAGTCCTAACCACTGGACCTCCAGGTAATTCCCGTTATTGCTATAATTTGGAAGCTTAAGTTTGGGAAGAGCAGTGGACGAGGTTCCAACCTCCTTTTCATATGCCTTCCTCGACTGCAGAGGTGGTGGGAACGCCACAGTTTTCAGACTTCCTTGAAGCAAAGTTCTGGATATGATTTAGGTTCTCACGGCACACTGGCCCTGTGCCAGGTTCACTTCTGGGTTGGGCTATTTCTGCCAGCGAGCATGCTCAAGAAGCCACTGAGGTCAACAGGGTTAACACTGGTGCCAATACTAGCCTGCTCGGTGTCTGGACTTTTCTCCTTGTACTCTCCCCTCCTTAGTCAAAATGTCTGTTTTACGTCCTGTCAGAATCCTGTCTATCTGTGGATAGTCTAACCTAATAAACTAATTTAGCCTACGTTAATTGGTGACACTGGAAACAATGTTTTAATATAGATGATAATCGTGATGAGCACAGCCACCGCTGACCAACATCATTCACTGAGTGTTGATTGCGTGCCAAGAGCTTTACAAGAATTATGTCGCTTAATCCTTTAAAATTGCCAAACTTAATGAACTGAGTGCTATTATCTCCATTTTACAGATGAGGAAACTGAGGCCTAGAGAGGTTAAAAAAAACTTGATTAACATCACATAGCTGACATGTATACACTGATGTGTACAAAATTGATGACGAATAAGAACCTGCTGCATAAAAAAATAAAATAAATTAAAACAAAACAAAACATCACATAGCTAGTAAGCGTTAGAACCAGGATTTGAATCCCAGTCTGAGTTCAGTGCAGTAGTCTCCTAACTACTACACTACATTGCCTCTTCAAATCCCACGGAATGATCTGAGAATATTAGGTGACCTTGCAGCTGGATGGGAACAAATATTTTGAGATTTCAAGACGAGGGAATCTTCTAGCAACAGATGCATTTATATTTTCCCGAGATCGGGAGATCTAAACTTAAGACATTAAGTACTAATGTCTTAACTAATTAAGCACTAAACAAGAACACTTTGTGGTAACAGTCATTTCTGTAGTAACAAGTAAGCATTTTGTTTTATTTCATCGTATAATGAAAGTGGGAAACATGAATATTTAAAGAAGAAAGAAGGTACACAGGTAAATGAGCAAAACTAGAGAAATCTGGAAAAGTAGAGAAAGGTTAGTTTATTCTTATGATAAAATATTTCATTAAAGAGCCCATATTATGATAAGCCTCTAAAGGATTAAAGTAGTACAGATAAAGCAGTAAATCAAGTTTAACGCAGGATTAAATAAGAGGCTGGTAGCCAGTAATAAGGATAAGATGCTCAAAGTTTAAGGTCACTGATTATTTGGAAAAGAGGAAAGGTGAGCATGCAAAATGGATCCTGTGTTTGAGAAATATTAGGTTCCTAAGAAACAATAACCATAAATGATAAGGTAGAAACCTTGTAATAATGGAAACTAACTGCAGTGGCTATGTGGAGATCATTTTCACGTTAGGAAATTATGCAGAAAATCTAGTAAGGTTCTCGACATTCATGTATTCTTAATAAAGTAGGGCATGCAGTAACTCTCTAAAACGGTCAATGAATTCTAAGGAGTGAAGGTTGGGCTAACTCATCGGTATAACCAAACCTCTACCTACCTAGAGAGAACAACCAACCAGTTAAAGAGCTGATCTGGTCAGTTCTATTTGCCATGCCAGGCACGAGTGGATCCTTACCAATATCTTGCAGTCAAGCTGGTCTAAGCTCATACTGATGAATAACTTCTGTGAAAAGAACGTCAGGGTAATGAATGAAGAATCAGACACTAGGAAAATTACCAAAGAAAAATTAATGTTTGCAAATGCTAATATTTTATTATAAAATACATTGTTGTTTCTACCATTCTATCATTTAAACTACCGAATCTGAAGCACATTCGGCAATTTGCCTTACGCACAAAAAAGTTGTTACTATACATAGTTTTGTACACTTTTTTTTTCCCTCCAATTAGTGCTAAACATAAAACTATTATTTTCAGATCCTTGATTTAGCTTTCCGAATGCAAAATAAAGGTTCTGTTTTGATACTGGGGGAAGAAGATACAAACACACATATTCATATAGAAATATAAATAATATGATCATTTGTTCAATTACAATTACATTTTCAAACGAAAAAGTATGTGAAAGAGGCTTTCTGAGAGATTAAATATTCTGGCAAAATGAAGAATAAAGAAGTTCCAAGTGAATGATCCTTTAGAGTGGGAAAAGGTTAGCTGTGAACATGCTTGTGAAATACGCTGAGGAGGAATCTCATTCTGAGATTATGGTCGTTCTTGCCTCCAGCTTCAAGTGTTGCTCAATCAGCAAGGTGCTCAATTCACAGTGATTGCTGCGCATTTGCTTGTTGATCAAGAAAATGCATAATCTCAGCCTAGACACATTTACCATAGAAATGAATATAAGAAATAGGATTTTGATTTAAATTTTCCAGTTGCAGCAGATCGAAAAAAATATATGCAGGAGAAGATTCCATTTGAAAAGCTCTGATTCAAATAAATCCAAAGAGAACGCATCTCTATGTACCTAATGCAGTCTTCGCATTACATAGCAAGCTTTTCTCGCTCAGATCCCTTGTCCATTTGATTAAACTCACGAACACGTGACTGACTCCGCCTCTGTTAAAAATACTCTCAAGCCAGAGAATGAGTGAGAATCGTGTGGCTTTGTCTTTGTGAGTGGGTCCTTTAACAGAGCATTCATAACACAGAATACTAGCTAGGGGCGTATACGTTTAAATTTAACACCCCACAACTGAATTCTCCAAACGCAGCTCACTGCAGAGAGGGATTTAGAAGAATGCAAATTCAAGTTCAGAATTCAGACTACCCTTCCAGGCATGGACATTTTCAGTTTAAAATGGCCCTCGTGAAACATGATACTTATTTGCAGCGTTGTTTTTAAAAGGCTGATTTGGAAGCCGCTCTGTTTTCTGCATATTCTCTTTCCAAGATTAAAGATCCTTCAGGTGAAACACTTGAGAGAAAAGCACGGGACGCTAGGCCGGGTGTGTACGTGTTTCTTGGGTAGCTGGGGAAAAAAGGTGCGATGAGATTCCAAAACCAAAACAGTTCATTCAGCCTAGACCTGGCCCGGACGACCAACTCCGTCCCCACGAGACAGACTGTAAAGTCTCCAGGCCGTTAGCTGGCTCAGGCGGCGGGGGAGCGAGTCGGGACCAACGACGTTGCGCCCCGGCCACGGTTGCAGACAGCTCGGGTCCCCCCGGGCTCCGGGCGAGCGCCTGAGCCCCTCTAGGCCGGAGCTGGAGCAGCGGAGGTGGATGGGCGCCTCCCGGCCGCCCACGCGGGGCCCGGAACCCTGGTTTCCCTCCGGCGCCGACGGCGTCAGGCGCGGCAGACGCGCTACCATGGCAACGGCGGCCCGCCCCCCCTCCCCCCGCTTCCCGGCGCCGCCGCGCCAAGCCGGGCGGGATGGGGCGGGGCGGGTGTTGCTAGGACACCGCCGGCAGGCGTCAGCCTCGGCGGCGTGGGCTCTCGGCTTCCACCCTTCACCTACTTCAACCCTGCCGAGAGGGCTGTAGGGGAGGGTCGGAGAGGAGGTCGAGGAAGCACGTGGTGGCCGAGGGTGTCAGGGCCTTTCTCCTTTGAGGCCTGCCCTCCCGGCCGGCACGACGTCCTCTTTCCCTTTGCCTTGCAAGTAGGGTGTCCTGTGCCCTGGGAGGAAAAGTGAATGAAAATACTTGGGCGTTGCCTCTGCCCGGGCTCGCTCTATAAGGATAGTTATGTCCCCGGACTCCAGTGAAGACGCTGTATCCGCCGCCGTTCTTCCCCTTCCGAAAGGAACCATTTCTTGAGCTTTACTAGGTCAAGGAGCAAAGCTAAGCACTTTGCCTACATTAATTCACTTTCAGTTATGTGAAGTAGGAGCTAGTTAACTTCATTAGAACATGAACAAAATGTGGCCAAGGTCATAGAGCTGGTTGGGTGGAGCCAGGATTTGAGGTCCGGTCTTGCTTAACTTCAAGGTCCCTGCTTTTTTATAATGCTTAACTGTTCTCCCTCAGCTGCCTCTTGGCTAGCACATTATCGTTTGCTATCCAAACACCACACCAACTGGGACACACTGTCTGGAAATGGTCTGACAGGGAGATTAAAAAACTGAAATCAGGGCTGTCCAAAAAACCTGGGACATGTGTTTTACATTGATGTATCACTGATAATTTACAGATGTCCCCGTCTGTAATATACTAATGCAATCGCCACTTAGCATCCTCAGATTCTTACTAAGGGAAGAGAGTCTAAACAAAAGAATTTGCCAAAACCCAGATCAACTCCTGGTAGGTATTCCATGCCGGGCTACATATGGTGGGAGATTAAAAGATTTTTTTTTTCCCCCTAGTTAGTGTCTGTCCACAAAGAGTTTATGTGCTACTAGGGAACTGTCTTGTCAAGGATTTCTTTGCAAGTAATTTATTAAGGACATGCTTCCAGGAGAAACTCGTAAGGGAAACAGAATAGGGCAGGAGAAGAAGACAAGCAAGGCAGCAATTTAAGATCAAGTTCCAGCCTCAGCTTGATCCAAAGGCAGCTCTGGAGCACAAATTACACAGTGAGTTGATCCCACCTTGAGGCAAGGGAGCTGGATTTTTATACCCCTGCACTAATCAGTCACCGGCTCCAGGCCTTCCTGGAGGGGGTGGGGGACATAACACCCAGCACTTCTGATTCCAGAGAGAGCCTGGGTGAAGTGGCTCTGGTAGATTAGGGTAGTTCTCTGAAGGTTGGAGGTGTGAGCCATTAGGAGAGAAGCACCCAGTAGCTGGGGGATGTGTACAGTGAACCCGGTCAAGGGTCTCTGAAGGGATCTGGCAGAGCACCAGAAGCATCCACTACAGTCCACCCCTTGCAACACTCAGATTCACATGTTCTCACATTAAGTCTCCATCTTGTCATAGCTTATTCAAGATTCTAATTGGTCACAAATCTAGTGGGACAAACCACAGCCCTTGCTACTGCAACTGGTCCCAAGATTATAACTAACATCCATCATCTCTCTTCTCTACCATCCATTCTAGACTCCTTTCATCCTCAACTAGCCCTTCTACCGATCTAGGGGTTTGCCTGGCTGAGTGACCCAAATCTTCATCCTTGAGGGCTCTGAGCTCCTTGCTGCCAGGTCTTTATCAGGTGGTGGTTGCCACGACTGCCTATTTTCAGTTAAAACTCGGCAAGAGAGACTCCAGCGAATCAGCTGAGTGCCAAACACATTCCTCCCCCATTATGTAACAGCAGCCCTGCATTCTTATGATGATTGGGGTCAGTTACCTCTGCCAGTATGAGCATAGCTTTCTTTGCTCACATGGAGTCCAAAACAATAGGACTACAGCAGTAGCTTTAGGTTTAGTGTGAAGTATTCTCCTTCTGGGAACTAGAACCTATAGACCTGATGCCCTAGAGTTGTGAGGACAGGAAGGATGCATTCCGCAAGCACGTCACTGAGAGTGACAGTGAGCCAGGCTACTCCTCTTTCCACCCCTTGGTTCCCAGACCCATGTATTCAACTCACTGGAGACAACACAACATAATGGCTTTTGGTTTAAGGCACACACTGCATCCTGAAGGATGGTGCCCCAGGCTCACAGGGTATCATTTCTAAGTTAGTGCCTTCCTCTGCCTTCAGAAGGTGGTTACAATATATTATGTTAGAATGGCGTGGTATGTTGTGGGATCCGTGGATCCCCTAGTCAATTGCCCATTACCATAACCTCTTTGGGACAAAAAATGTTTTGTGAGATTCTGTGTCCATAAATCAGACATTCTGAGACCTCAAATAGTGGATCTTATCAAAGCACTGCAGTCAGGAAAGGCAAATTCATACAATGAATTTGTACCAATCAGTCAGAACAAAACGCTGCCATTGCTAGGGTGAAAGGGGTCCTACATAATTAACTTGCCATCAAGGCTCTGGTTGGCCTCTTTAAGGAATGGACCTATAGTGGGGACTCAAAGTCAACCTCTGACAGGTCAGACATTCAGCAGTGGCAACAGCTAGATCAGCTGTAGTGAGAAGGAGCCCCAGGCTTTTGGACTGATGTGTAGCCTCCATATTTGTTACTGTAGCTACGGTAACAAAAATGAGCCTTTAGGACAAGAGCCTTTAGGACAAGAACTGAGGTAGCTAACAACAGATGCTGGCTGACATCTATTGATGAGTTATCCTGCCCACCAGTTTGCTTAATGCCTCTTCTGCAGTCAGTGCTCCCTGGTGGGCATCAGTGTACAATACAAAGGTCTTCACTCCCATAGGTCCTCTTTCCCCAAACCTCCTTGTCCCCCATCTTCCAGTTGTGTGCCTTCCAGTTCCGTGACCAGCCTGTGGAGTCAGTGTCCATTGCCCATAAGTCTATCTGTAGCTTTACCTTGGGCCACCTCTCTCTGCACACAAATTGGATCACCAGGTGCAATGCCCAAAGCTCTGCCTATTACGATTTATCTTCATTGGTCTCTTCAGCGCCACCTCTGGGTGGGGCTATAGTGCAGCTGTCCATTTTCAGTTTGTGCCAGCATACTGAGTCAACCCATCTGTGAACCAAACTTGGGATCTTTCCTCTGTCAGCTGGTCATGGGGGATACCCCATGAGGCCATAGGTGTGAGCTGATGAAGATGTCTTGGTTGGTGGATAACATAGAGTCTGGGTCCCTACTTTGTGCAATTTACTCATGTGTTCTGGACCTGCTCAAGCCCAATTCCACCCAATTACATAGTCCTTATAGTTGTTATTTCCTCTATTTCTCAAAAGCTAGAGGTGTTGCACAAGCCAATGGAGCTCCTTCTAGATGTATGCCATCACAGTTCACCAAGAGTGAAAGTCTTAGTAACTTTAATGATGCAAAGATATAGAATGCCACAATTAATGCTTGGTACATAAAAAATATTCTGCTTTCCTCTTTTTTTTAAGATAAAGGTGCTTTTGTCCATTTTTTTAAAAAAAAGGTTTATTTATTATTTATTTATTTTATTTATTTTTGGCCGTGTCGGGTCTTAGTTGTGGCAGGCGGGCTTCCCTCTAGTTGTGGCGTGCAGGTTTTCTCTTCTCTAGTTGTGGCACGCAGGCTCCAGGGCGTGTGGGCTCTGTAGTTGTGGCGTGCAGGCTCTCTCCTTGAGGCGCGCAAGCTCAGTAGTTGTGGTGCGCGGGTTTAGTTGCCCTGTGGCATGTGGGATCTTAGTTCCCTGACCAGGGATCTAACCCACATCCCCTGCATTGTAAGGCGGATTCCTTACCACTGGACCACCAGGGAAGTCCCTATTCTGCTTTCTTGATGCTTCATCATAAACTACTACTTAGAGGTTTGTTTGTATCAATATGTATGTCCTTAAATGTAAGTAAAATGAGATAAATTATTATATGCAATTTTCTTTTGTATAAAATAAAGATATGCTGATTTTCTAACAAACACAGACAAAAAAATACAGAATGCCACCTACCACCAGAGATGAGATCTCCATTTTCATCTTGCTGGTGAATGAGCTGTATCCAGAATCCCCTTCTTAAAGTCAGCTTCCTGGGACTACTTATGGCACCATCTGTTTTAGGCAGGTTCCCCAGATGCAGACCCTGAGGAAAGGGTTTTTGTGTAAATAATTTATTAAGCAAGTTGCCTCAAGAGAAATTAGAAAGCGAGTAGGAAAAGCAGAATAGGGGACAAAAATTAGCCAGGCAAGGTTGTGATTTCAAGTAAAGTTCCAGACTCAACTTGAACCCCTGAGGAGCTTTTGAGAATAAATTGCCCAGCAGAGTTTATCCTGCCTGAAAGTAAGGGAGCTAGGTTTTAATACTTCTGCACCAGTCAGTCATTAGCTACAGGTCAAAATGGGGATTTGTAATTTCCCAGGCTGTTCTGGTTCTGGAAGCATCTGAATGGAGTGGTTCCAGGGGATCCAGGGTAGTGCTCTGAAGAAAGTTACAGATATGAACTCTTTGGAGCAGAGCCTGTAGAAACTGGGGGATGGGCACACTGAACCAATAATGGCAACTTACAGCGACTTAGACAGAGAGCCACAATTGCTAAAGGAGCTAAGATTCACATATGGAAAACTGACACAGAGCTTCTGGTTGCTGACAAGATGGTAAACTAAGTTGAGCTTCTGCCTTCTCCCAGAATCTAACTCTGAAGAAACTGGTAGGGAGACATAGAGAGGTTGGGTCCCCATGTGTGTCGATGGGGGCACAGTGCATGGACGCTCAGAGCATCACAGAGATGGGTGCTATGGAGACTTTTGCCTCCCTCACTGCCCTGAGCAGATTATTGCCTTCTGTGATTAGGCTACATAAGATTATGACTTCCATCTTGCTAGTACACCCTTTCTACTGCATGTTTGGGTTGCATGTCTTGATAAAGCAAGCTGCCATGTTGGAGAGGCCCACGTGGCAAGGAAGAGGTGGAGGCCCCCAACCAACAGCCAGCAAAGATCTGAGGCCCTCAGTACAATAGCCCTCAAGGAACTGAATTCTATCAGCGTGAGTTTAGGATTCTTTCTGGGTTGAGCCTTCAGATGAGAACACAGCCCTGGCCAATACCTTGACAGCAGCCTGTGAGAGACCCTGAAGATAGTATCTGGCTAAACCAATCCCAGATCCCTAACCCATAAGAACTGTGAGAGAAGATGCATATGTTATTTCAAGCCACTAAGTCTGTGGCAACTGGTTATGCAGCAGTAGATAACAAATGCTAGCATTCTGCAGCTGGCCTGTAGGCTTGAGCATATCCTCCTTACAGATGGTTATCTGTGTACAGATTATATCTACCTGCTAGAATGCAGTGCCCACCTCCGGGTCTCCCTGCAGCAGCTAGGGTATTACCCTGCACATAACAGTCACACAGATAATGATTTCTAGGCAGGAAGTCCAGGCATTTATGATAATAACAAAAGTGGATTGAGTCCTTACTATGTGCCAGACCTTGTTGTAGACACTTTACAAATCTTAATTTATTTAATCCTCCTTGGTGATCAGATGAGGTAGGCTCTTTTAGGATTTCCATTTTGGAACAGAAAAATGAGGCTTGCAGAGGACAAATAACTTACCCAGGTCTGATGCTTGTGAGTGGCAGAACTGGGATTCAAGCCCTAGACAGCCTGGCTCCAGAGCCTGTGCTGCTCTCAGAACTGGGAAGAGATGGGGATCGTGCCACACAAACATTGTCCTTTTCTTTTCTTTTTTTTTTTTTTTGTGTGGTTCAAATTGCTTTCTATTTTTATTTTTTATTTTTTTAACATCTTTATTGGGGTATAATTGCTTTACAACGGTGTGTTAGTTTCTGCTTTACAACAAAGTGAATCAGTTATACATATACATATGTTCCCACTCTCTCACTTCGTCACAGCTTACCCTTCCGCCTCCCCATACCCTCAAGTCCATGCTCTAGTAGGTCTGTGTTTTATTCCCGCCCTACCCCTAGTCTCCTCATGACATTTTTTTTTCTTAGATTCCATATATATGTGTTAGCATACGGTATTTGTTTTTCTCCTTCTGACTTACTTCACTCTGTGTGACAGACTCCAGGTCCATCCACCTCACTACAAATAACTCAGTTTCATTTCTTTTTATGGCTGAGTGATATTCCATGGTTTATATGTGCCACATCTTCTTTATCCATTCATCTGTTGATGGACACTTAGGTTGCTTCCATGTCCTGGCTATTGTAAATAGAGCTGCAATGAACATTTTGGTACAAAACATTGTCCTTTTCTGAAGCACCAGAAAGAATTCCAACCTGTCAGCCGCTGCTCGTCAACTGTTGGAGGGCAGGAATGTACCTTATTTGATATGAAATCTCACTTTTAATATTCAAAACATGGCTATAGTAGGAGCCTTAAAAGTTGGCTGAATGAGTGAGTGAGTGAATGAATGAATGAATGAGATGCCTTGAATAGGATGTGGAGAGAAAAGAAAAGGGAACGCACAGAGGCTCTATTTCTAGATATTACACCAGCAGACTCAAACGTCTCACCCCCCCCAACACGTTTCTTTGCAGTTGCTACCAATATTACCTCTTCCGGTGCTTATCTGATAGCATGACTTAGGAAATAGGATGTGTTTTTCTTGATTTGGAATTGAGAGCGGAAAATAATTCATAAGAGGTAAGTGAAGTGGAAGGCGCCTGTTGTCCCTAACAAGTGTGTTCATTTCTTACTGGTCTGACTGCACGTGCACACACAGAAAACCCAGGATTATATCTAATTCTGCCTTTATAGCAGCTTATTACCTGCAGGGATAAGCGAGGTTATATAATGGGCTGGTTCAAAGAATGTGCTTGTTTGTATATGCAAATATCTGTCTAAATTGCTTAAAATAACAAGTTGTTTAACACCCGCCACTGAGGGAATTTGGTTTGAAATGTTCAAACATCACCCTTTATTAGGCCTGCCTACTCCAAGCACATGAAGTGAAAGATGGTTCCTTAGCCACACAATTTGTCGGAAGAAGGAAAGAAGCTCAAGTCTTGTCTCATATTTCATTGTTTTCAGGTACTAGAATCAGAATAATAGTTAACAGTTTTTATGATTAAGTTGCTTTGGTTTCTTGACACAGATAAAAACATGTGGGAGAGTTTGACTATACAGTCATCCTTTGCTTAATAAAAGTGGACTCTGCCATTTTAAGCAGTTGGATTTGCTCCCTAATAAGATGTGAACGACTGAGCTTAATTTCCTTGGCCTTTTTTGGCCTTCTTCCTCTCTTTTAGTGCCATCCTGACTGAGCCACACAAATCTGGTCACATCACACCTTGGTTAAAACTTTGTACTGACTCTCCCAGTCCCCTCAAGACAGGGCACACTTCTTGGCCTGATATCCAAGGCCTCTGTCATCCAGTCCTTACTCCTCTGACTGACTTCATCTTTCAGAGGTTTTCCCCACCTTCCAGCCTCCGTATTGCCACCCTTCTGTTCTATTTTTGGTTTCTCAGATTTTCTATGATCTCCAAAGCCCTGGGCCTTTGCATTTGTGGTTCCCTCCATCTTGTTCCCCTTCCTTTCCTACCCACCCCCGAGCCCGGCCGGCCTCCACAGGTCCCCGCGAAGATGTCACCGCCTGGGAAGCATTCCCTCCGCTGAGTCTCGGTGCCCTCCTCAAGGGTGCTATGGCTCCCGGCACGGCCCCACTGCGTTAGCGTTGTCTGATTCCCCTGCTGGACTCTGAACTCCTAGACGGGGTGTCTCGACACCCAGCACAGGGGCCTGGTTCACGCAAGAAACTAAAAACACTGAAATAAAAATCGGTTGAATGTGTTTCTCATTACTCTCCTGTAACCTTTGTTCCTCTACTTTGAGCGGCTCTAAATTGTCATTAGTCCAGTTTATACATTTCAACCCGAATGAATGACAGTTTACGTAAAATAAAAGCTGTTAGCCCAGTAGAAAATTTTCCTGAAAACAAAATTAACTTTTGAAATTTTAACCACATGAAATTCATTGCTATAATGTAAAGTGCAAAATTGGAAACCAGTTCTCGAAAGTTAGACCCCAAATACTGCTTCCAAATGCATCTATTTTCATTTCTTACAGACCCCCGTCATTCTATGGGATAAGCCCCCATAGACGATGCTGCCTCTCACCCTCCCTCCGCAACTTTTCTTAGAAAGTGTGACATGCATTTTTTTTCTGGTGGCATAATAATGAAAGGAAGGGTAAATACAGTAAGATGTGCTTCAGGTGGTGCTAGTACAGGACGGAAAAATAGCTAAGAAGATCTAAAAAAAAAATGCTTCTAAAATATAGTGTTTCTTAGCAAAATTGATTTTTATTTAGAAGGGAATTCTCTCTGTGCAGGGCACACTCTTCCTTTGAAACCTCCTCAACTATTATCAGCAGCAATAACAGTTTAGTCAAAGAGATGAGACTTGATAATTTGGGCATTCCTAATCGGACCCCAGTGCTCTCTAGAATGGAGGTGACTTTAAAACAAGTACTGGGAGTGGGGACTTTGTTATTATTTTGGAAGTTCTAGTGGACTGCGGTCTAAATACTTTGTAAACCATAAATCACTACTGTAGTTTTGCTCAGAGTCTTAAACTGCCTTTATCAGTTTGAATTTTTAGAGCCAGGGGGCCCAATTTGTACATTATGTTGTTATTCTGGGAAAAACTCCAATGTTTTCTGAACATTTTGTTCAGGAAACTGAAGGAGGCCTGACCCCACTTAGCAGGACTGACTTCCCAGGTCTGCTGAAAAGGCATTCAATGGCTCACCAGGCAACTCGGGAAACAAGAATAAAATGAAAGAAGAGAGCATAAGATATAGAGGGTGTATTAGCTTCCTGGGGCTGCCGTTAGAAATTACCACAAACTTGGCAGCAATAGAAATCTATTCTCTCACAGTTCTGGAGGCCGGGAGTCCAACATTGAGGTGTCAGCAGGATTGGTTCCTTCAGGAAGCTCTGAGGGAGAATGCATTCCATACACCTCTTCTTAGCTTCTGGTGATGTGGGCAATCCTGGGCGTTCGTTGGCTTGTAGACGCATCACTCTGATCTCTGCTCCATCTTTACATGCCATGGCCTTCTCTTCTGTGTGTCTGTGTCTGTGTTTCAAATCTCCTTTCTCTTATAAGGACTCCAGCTGCTGGATTTAGGGCCCGCACTTCTGCAGATAAGCAAATACCTTATCCAGGTTGACCTTAAGATCTTTAACATCTGCAAGGATCCTATTTCCAAATAAGGTCACATTCACAGGTACTAGGGGTTAGGACCTGGACATATCTTTTGGGGGGTCGTAATTCAACCCACTACCAAGGGAGAGTTCACCTGGGTAAAAACCCTTCGTGCTTTGACCCTCCCAAGAGCTCTCTACATTTTGACCTTCTCAACTTTCTCCTCCAGCCACTGAGACAAATCCCTGCCTCTTGTCTGCACTATTTACAATAAAACCAGAATCTGAGATACTATTGTGAGGAGCTCTTGAAGACTGAAAAAGAGAAAAATAACCAAGAAACAAACAAGAAGGAAGACTGGTCCTAGAATCCTAAAAGATGGAACTTTAGAACTAGTGATGTATAACATGGCCCCTCTTTTTTTTTTTTTCTTTTGTAAGGTTAGATTGTTTATTTGAGATTTTTCTTGTTTCTATTTCATTTATTTCTGCTCTGATCTTTATGATTTCTTTCCTCCTGCTAACGTTGGGTTTCGTTTGTTCTTCTTCCTCTAGTTCCTTTAGGTGTAAGGTTAGATTGTTTATTTGAGATTTTTCTTGTTTCTTGAGGTAGGCTTGTATAGCTATAAACTTCCCTCTTAGAACTGCTTTTGCTGCATCCCATAGGTTTTGGATCATCGTGTTTTCATTGTCATTTGTCTCTAGGTATTTTTTGATTTCCTCTTTGATTTCTTCAGTGATCTCTTGGTTATTTAGTAACGTATTGTTTAGCCTCCATGTATTTGTATTTTTTACGTTTTTTTCCCCTCTAATTGATTTCTAATCTCATAGCGTTGTGGTCAGAAAAGATGCTTGATACGATTTCAATTTTCTTAAATTTACTGAGGCTTGATTTGTGACCCAAGATGTGATCTATCCTGGAGAATGTTCTGTGCGCACTTGAGAAGAAAGTGTAATCTGCTGTTTTCGGATGGAATGTCTTATAAATATCAATTAAATCTATCT
>NC_041224.1:168799921-168822471 GCF_002837175.3 Physeter macrocephalus
GTCTGTAAAGCTTTTGATTTCTCCATCGAATCTGAATGAGATCCTTGCCGGGTAGAGTAATCTTGGTTGTAGGTTCTTCCCTTTCTTCACTTTAAGTATATCATGCCACTCCCTTCTGGCTTGTAGAATTTCTGCTGAGAAATCAGCTGTTAACCTTATGGGAGTTCCCTTGTATGTTATTTTTCGTTTTTCCCTTGCTGCCTTCAGTAATTTTTCTTTGTCTTTAATTTCTGCCAATTTGATTACTCTGTGTCTTGGCGTGTTTCTCCTTGGGTTTATCCTGTATGGGACTCTCTGTGCTTCGTGGACGTGGGTGGCTATTTACTATCTCACATTAGGGAAGTTTTCGACTATAATCTCTTCAGATATTTTCTCTGGTCCTTTCTCTCTCTTTTCTCCTTCTAGGACCCCTATAATGCGAATGTTGTTGTGTTTAATGTTGTCCCAGAGGTCTCTTAGGCTGTCTTCATTTCTCTTCATTCTTTTTTCTTTATTATGTTCTGCAGCAGTGAATTCCACCATTCTGTCTTCCAGGTCACTTATCCGTTCTTCTGCCTCAGTTATTCTACTATTGATTCCTTCTAGTGTAGTTTTCATTTCAGTTATTGTATTGTTCATCTCTGTTTGTTTGTTCTTTAATTCTTCTAGGTCTTTGTTAAACATTTCTTGCATCTTCTCGATCTTTGCCTCCATTCTTTTTCTGAGGTCCTGGATCATCTTCACTATCATGATTCTGAATTCTTTTTATGGAAGGTTGCCTATCTCCACTTCATTTAGTTGTTTTTCTGGGGTTTTATCTTATTCCTCCATGTGGTACATCGCCCTCTGCCTTTTCATCTTGTCTATCTTTCTGTGAATGTGGTTTTTGTTCCACAGGCTGCAGGATTGTAGTTCTTCTTGCTTCTCTGGCCTCTATTTTTGACACATAAAATTGCATGTATGTTCATAGAAAATGTCTGGAAGGATGGATACCAACCAAAAGTTGACAGAGGTAATCACTGGGTTCGGTGATTATGGGATCTTAAATTTCTTCTTTATATGTATTTATATTTTATAATTTTAGGTAATTTTAAAACGTCTCTTTAAACATTAGAACCAATAGTTTATTAAAAGAGAATGAGATCCCAGGATGGTAAAGAATCCTTCACTTTGTCTGGTTGCTCAAAGAGGCAATTGCTCTGAAATCAAGTAGAGAAGGTGGAACAGGGGTCAGTTGGCATCTTCCTCTGAATCTCCTTTCATTGGTATGAATTCCATGCACCATATCCTGCTGTTTGGTCACTATCTGGATAATCTTACTGAATTGTAGACATGAAAACTGGAAGAAACCATACAGATCATCATGAGAAAAAAGAGAACCCTAGAGAGGGTGGCACACTCTCCTAAGGCTCATGGACAGAGGGAGAGCTGAGACCCGGAGGCGGGGCTTCTTCTATTACTGCAGGAGGCTGCTATCAAGGTCTTGTACATGGACCACTGCACTAACACAAGTCATAGCATTTATTTCCAGTTCAGCTTCTAATGAATAAGCCACTTGTCTATGCCAACATTTGTGAAGGCTTATTCATCGAACAATCACTGAATACCTGTACCCTGTCCCAACATATTCTGGTCACTGGGTATAAAGATGGAAGTCTTCAGGATCTACTTACTAAATGTCCCCAGGCCCAGCTAGATATTTTAATTTAAAGACATTTTAATAGAAAGGCCCAATTCTCCATGACTGAAGTCCCCAGTTGCTCTCCTGGGCATTTATCGCCCTCACACTGGTTATTTTAGGGAGTCTCAAGACGGGGACATGAGGGTTAGTGTTTTGCTGGTAGTGTCTCACAGACATGTTCCCCACCCACCCCCAGGACCTCATTTGGGAAGTCAATGGTCCAAAAACCACTTGAGGAGATATGATGGTTAATTTCATGTTAATTTCATCAAATTAGATGTTTCTGTGAAGATATTTTTAGATAAGATGAACATTTTGAATAAAGCAGATTACCCTCCATATCCACTCAGTTGAAGGCCTTAATAGAAAAAGAAAAAGACTGACCTCCTGGAAGATGAGGGAATTCTGCCAGTAGGCTTGGACTTTGGACTCAAACTACAACTCTTCCCTGGGTCTCCAGCCTGCAGGTTTTGGACTTACCAGTCTTTGTAATCATGTAAGCCAATTCCTTCAAATTCTCTGTGTCTGTCTGTCTGTTTCTCTCTCTCTCTTCTTTCTCTCAACCTCTCAATCTCTCTCTCTCTTCCCCCTACTCTGTGGATAGATAGATTGATGGTAGATAGATAGATAGATAACCTCCTTTTATCATTATAGATAGATAGATAGATAGATATCTAGATCTATCTATCTATCTATCTATCTATCTATCTATCTATCTATCTATCTATCTATCTATCCTTCCTATTGATTCTGTTCTCTCTAACTCACACAGGAGGAGAACCATCACTAGCACAAGCCCAGAGAACCCTATCTCCTTGCTACTCTAGTGACTAACTGTGCTGCTACTTCACAGCCACCCCCAGACCCTGCTGCTTTGTCCTGGGACAGAAATGGGAGGATGGATGCCACCCTCCTCGACTCTGCGTCAAGCTTGCTTGAATCAGCTAATATGACAAAGGGATGTAATGCCTAATGGCAAGAAAGACTTCTAAAACTTCTTAAAACATTTTCTTTCACTAAAAAAAACTATGAAAATAGAAAATAAATAAAAATAGCATTAATAATAATTTATAGATTTAAAAGTACTCATAAAGACTCTTGCATACTTTTCCATTTTCCATATTTTACTGTCTGGACACTTTTCAGATTTGCCTTCCCTATGGTTTCACAATGATTTGCTTGTAAATCAACACTTTTTTGCAGATAATAGGCATGCTAAAAAGTTTTTTCGTCTATGTTGGATTCTTCATCCACATATTCAGTGTGTTTGGCGCTTTTTGGCATGGACTTGTGGGGCTTCTCTCTCATGTCCTATTGTGGTCCCAGGGGTATGGAATAACTTGAATAAAATAGTAGCCTCATTACGTATTACATGAGAAAGGTGTTATTATCCCTGTGGTACAGAAATGGAAACTGAGGTTCAGAGATGTCCGATAACTTCCCTAATATACTTCAACTTGAATGTCCCAAACCTGGCCCTGAACCCAAGGCTATGTGGATCCAAGCCCACACTGACTTCCGTGATTTAGATGATTCGGATAATTTTTATTTAATTAGCTCAGCCTAGCTGAGCAGTGACTTGCCGAGTTTGTGCCACCACACGCAAGGTCATTCAGCACCTTGTCCATGTCCATGATAACCTCACGGCCTGGCCTGTGCTGTCTGTTCCTCTTAGATGTGACCCTGTTCTCTGCCTCCTCTCAAACTCAGCCAGCTGGTTGGTCTCCAGCCTTTGTTTACTTCCCCTCAGCTTCCTTGATCTTTCCCAAGGCTTCAGTGCTTCTTCTATGCCTTCTGCTGTACCTCAGTTTTCTATTCCTCACTCTTAGCTGACTCCTAACAACTATTTTTTTCATCTGATTATTCTTAACGGAAATGAGTTTCATGTATACGAAGCAAAATTTTCATGGTTGCAAAAAAAGGCACCGTATTAGTCAGCACAAGCGACTGAACCCCAATTCAATCAGTTTTAGGGAATTAATTGGCTCAGGTACCTGGGATGTCTGGGGGCACTGCCTCCAGGCATGGCTGTATCAAGTGGCTTAACCAATGACATGAAGAGTTTGTCTGTTTATCTTTTGACTTGGCTTGACTTCTCTCAGATAGAATCTCTCCAATGTGGCAGCAAGAATGCCCTGGCATATCTAGGTTCCTATGATCCCTACCTCTCTTGATCTCAGGGCAAGAGAAAGAAACTCACCCCTACCCCACCCTCACCCCCAGCTCTCATACAAACCCCCATAATGATTTTGATTTACCCTGTTTGGGTTGCATAGCCATCCCTTTGGCAAAGGGGTGGGGACATGTTTGACAGCCTCGGGGACATGACACAAAGTTGGTGTAACGTTACCCATTACCTTTAGAAAGGGAAGCAATAACTATCCACCTTGGTCCACATAACAAACTTTCCCTGAGGAACACTCATGACAGCAGAGAGAACACGAGTTCTCCACTTAACCCCCCTGATCACCACAGGCTGATTTGGGAAGATTTACCCCCCATTTCCAATTGGCTTGGGATGGGAGGGGGCCCAGCATTAGAGCCAGACAGGCCAGGAGAGAACAGCCAGAGGCCACAGGCCTCGGTATCTGGAAGCCCCTCCCTCATCATAAATGTCCCAGTGACCCAGGCGCCTGCCCGTATCCCTGGAGAGGAGGGTGGAGAGTGTCCAGTCGCTCCTTCCACTCCTCCCCTCCCCAGGCAACCTCAGGGACAGTTTTCAATACGCATGTTCCCAATGTCCTTCTTTTCTCTCCCAGATCTAAATGATGATGGTGATGGCACTGCTAATGACAGTGATAGCATAAAAATATAAAACTAAGGCTTACTGAACACCCAAGTACGGCTCAAGATGCTTAAGAGGCATTAACTCATCTAATCCCCTCAACAACTCTGTTTTACAGGTAAGAAACTGAGGCATAGAGAAATTAAGAAATTTGCCCAAGATCACAGAGCTAGCAAGTGGAGAGCTGGGCTTTGCACTCAAGCAGTCCCTTAACAGATAATGAAAATGAATGTTAACTGAGCACTTGGTATGTCCCAAGTGCTTTATAAGGATTATCTTTAATTTTTACAGCAGTGCAACAATGCAGTGACTATTATCCTTACTTCACAGAAGAAGAGAGTGAGTTGTAGGAGGAGTAACTAACTCACTCAGTCCCCAAAGCCTGCAGGGACCCACCCGGCTAAGTAGTTGGGAGCCGGTTCTGAACAGCAGAAAGATATATCTGAAGCTGCACTTTTGGAAAATGAATCTGGCAGCAGTGTAGAACAGAGACGGCCTTTTCTCGGCTCAGTAGTACCAGCTGGAAGATCTGACCACAGAGCCAGCAAGGGGCAGAGCTGGGGTTAGAACCACATCTGTCTGATTCCAGTGCCTGAGTTCAAATGCCCTCGGCCAAGTGGACTGAAGCTGGATGAAGGCTTAGGCTCCACAGCCCTCTTCCCTCATTGTGGTTGCTCTGGTGCCCCATGGCCCTGCTGTGCTTCCTCTTGCTTTGAACCCTTCCATTGGCCCATCTCAGCAGCAGACAGTTCCTCTGAGTCGAATATGCTCAGAAAAGCCCAAATCCGCCACCAGTTGGAGCTGGTAAGGCTGCAGTACTTCCTGTTGAATTGGGTCCCGGGGACAGAAACTGCAATGTCATTTATACCCAAAGCTCTTTATTCGTGGGGCTTTACAAAACACAGAAGGCTGAGTCCTGTCTCATGGAGCCAACAGACCACAGACGTACATAAAATAACAGAGAAGAGTAATAAACTCTCTGCCCTCTCCTTACACTTTAACTTCCATTCTGCCTGAACAGCCCCCTCCGCTGCCCCTTTTGTTTCTTTCATTACCTTCCTCTGAGCAGGCTTATTACTGACATAGACGCCTAATTAACACATCAGGTTTCCCCTTTTCCAAAAAGTCTCGGAAATTTGCCTGTTCCCTGATGCTGTTCACTCGAAGGAAGCCCCCCCTGCCGTCTTTATTTGTTCTGCTTTTCATCCTGGCTTGTATCATTTGTTTCTCTGTATTGAAAGCTTGTCAGCTCATGGAACCTGGCACGTATTAATTAGGAGGATGGTCCAGCGCACGTCGCAGCTTGATGGAAAGCAAGCCTGAGTGGGGAACTGGGCAGAGAATCAGAAATAAGCGGAAGCAAGCAGGAGTGGGAGACGGCTTAAGACCATGACCAAATTTTCAGGCCCAGGGCGACCAACAGTCGGCCTTTTTTTTCCTTTTTTTAAAAAATAACTTTATTTATTTATTTTTGGCTGTGTTGGGTCTTCGTTGCTGTGCTCAGGCTTTCTCTAGTTGCGGTGAGAGGGGGCTACTCTTCATTGCGGTGCTCAGGCTTCTCATTGTGGTTTCTCTTGTTGCGGAGCACAGGCTCTAGGAACACGGGCTTCAGTAGTTGTGGCACGCAGGCTCAGTAGTTGTGGCGCACGGGCTTAGTTGCTCTGCGGCACGTGGGATCTTCCCGGACCAGGGCTCGAACCCGTGTCCCCTGCATTGGCAGGCGGATTCTTAACCGCTGCGCCACCAGAGAAGCCCCAGCAGTTAGCCTTTTGTGCCGTGATTCTTCACTTGGGCTAAGCCAGTCTTCAACTTGGGCTAAGCCAGTCTTCAGCTTGTGCCATTAAAGCTCATATCAGGTCTCGCTTCTGTGCCTCCACCCAGTTTGTTTCCCTCTGCCAGGATGCCCTTCTTTCTGTCTTCCACCTCTCTGAATTACACTGATTTACAAGGCCAAGATGAAGCCCCATCTCCTCCAAGAATCCTTCCATGATTCCTCCAATCCTAATTAACCTCCATTTTCATGACACTCTTCCAGTATTTGTATCACAGAATCTAGCCCTTGACTATGTAGTCTTCTCAAAGAGAACTGTCTCAGCCTCTCCTTCCCTCAGTCTGGAGAGAAAGAAAAAAAGGGTTCCTCCAGACACAGGTTGAATAAAAAAGAGGCTTGTTAGGTGTTTTGGGTCAGACGTACCCCGAGAGCAGTCCTGCAGCCACCACAACGAGGGCAGCAGGAGAAGAGCTCAGCAGGCACCTAAGATTATACAGCAGCTACGAAGGGGAATCACCAGCCATTGTTCAAAAGTATGACCAAGTATACACACCTCCGCTGCTGCCAGCTGCAAAGGGTTGCCCACCCATGAGAGAAGCAGCTCAACTGAAAACCACCTTCTGCAATTTCAAGTGTCTGCCTTTAGAATTTTGGACTCCTCTGAAATACCTATTCCTTGTCCTGTACGCAGGTTTTAATACATGTGATGAACTATTGGGTGTCTCTCTGATCCCCTCAGAATTCTTTTTCCATTTCTGGATGCCCTACCCTTGGCTTCTATGTTTGCATCCAATGGCCAGCACCAGTGACTCTCTTCAGAAGACTGGAATTTAGATTCTCCTGGGGGGTCCTTGGTCGATGACTGACTGGTACCCAACGTGAAAGCCCAGCTCTCTGCCCAGAGTTGGGATCAAGTCTGAGGTGTAACTTACACTCCACGGCCCTCTCAGGGTCAGGCTGAGGCTCGGACTTGCCTGCAATGGCTCCCTGGCTTGGCTTCTTTGTGTTCTCTCTGTCCTGCCTGTCTGGCCTCCCACTCCCACCCCATCCCCTCTGATTTTCCCCAGGGAGCAACTCCTTTAAAAATTCCTTGCACATGAATCTTCATTTCCAAGTCTGTTTCTGGGAGAACCTGACCTAAGATAATACATATGGTGTGTTTTTTCTTTGGTCATTAGCAGGCATACACCCCACCCCACCCTGCCAGTTCCATGTCTTTGAGTGATGATTGTTATTCTCTTTGAAGTAGCCCTCCAGGACCCAACTCCGAGTAAGTTTCGCCAGAGGGCCCATATTTCACGTTACATCGTTGCAAACGTGCCCTCCAACCCAGTAAAAATCCACCCAGTCACTCCTAGGTGATGTGATAGCAGATACACAGTCGGAAACTTATTTTTACTTATTCCATTTAGAAGATAAAATGTATCTTATTTTTTCTTCTTGGACTTTCCCCATTTAAAATCATTTCTATGTAATATATTTAAGAGACATCAATGTACTAAAATGTTTTGTCTGTGAAAGAGAGGAACCATTGGGGCCAAAAGGAGTCACGCACGCAGCTTGTACATATGATTAAGACAATGATGGTTACTTTCCATCCTGGGTAAAGGATTCGTTTCATATTTATATACCAACGTTTGCAAAGGTAACCAATTCAGTGTCATCTTTCATCCTCCTAGAAAACAGTAATACCTTCCCCCTCTGTGACTTTGGATGCTGTCAATAGTCACTGATAGATTTCATTCACCTTTCTAGGTCCAGCATTCCTGATATCGTGACTCAGCACATTGTGCTTCGGCACCCCTGGCCCTGCCCTAAACTCTTCTGATAAGCTACCAGTGAAGCAAAGGAAGAATTTACCTTTCTGTTCTTGGTCACAATCACTAAACTCTTCCTACCTTCATTAAAATCTATCCCTAAAACCCCACCAGCATGTTGTCACCTTTGTTGCAGGTGTGCATGTCCACTTCCTACCTCTCCAAGCCCAAGGCCAAGTCTTGTAGTTCTGTGTTCCCCTTTTTTGCTCGACACGGGCCCAGAGTCA
This sequence comes from Physeter macrocephalus, assembly GCF_002837175.3. Lineage (NCBI taxonomy): Eukaryota > Metazoa > Chordata > Mammalia > Artiodactyla > Physeteridae > Physeter > Physeter macrocephalus. Next base: position 168,808,182 of record NC_041224.1, read on the forward strand.
CACCTGCCAAACGTATCCCTCTCGTGGGAAATGAAAGTCTATCAAGCCAGGCAAATAGGGTCTGTACAAGATTCAACCTATTCACGGGGCCAGGCAACTTTGCAAGCTAGAGCCTCAACTTGGCAGCTGCAAGGTACTTTTCTACAATTAATTCCTCACACTCCCTTAGCTATCTGCTGTAAGGTGCACTTGGTTTTCTTTCTAGCTCTATCGTTCTACAACTTGATCCATTTTCCTGCCTCCCTGAGATATTTAAGTCCTCCTGAACTCAAGGATTTCAGCACTTCAGATTTCTCAGAAAGGCAGTTTATTAGGAAACCTGTGTTTACTCGAGTATGTGACAAGTCCCACTTGGCCAGCAAGCTAAATGTGATTCCTTGAAATTTTCTTCCAAGCATGGACTCCAGGGAGTCCATGTAACATTTCGTCATCAATAGGATAATTTAGGTTCATTCTTTCTACTTGACTTCTAAGAAGGGATTGGAGTTCACGCTGGTATTCTCTAGAAAATGGAACTACCTTCCCACCCTGTAGAGGTATGTTATTATTGAAAGAGCCACCTATTTCCTGTGCTGGCTTCCTCTATGCTTTGGGACTTAGGCACAGTGTCTTTTCAGACGTGCTGACTCTTTATGGCTTCGGCAATGTAATAGTGGATAAATGCCGTTGGCCGTTTACCATTTGGGATTCAACTCCACGTCTGGATCTTGTTATGCAGGCATTTTCAGAGCATTACAGCTCAGCTGTGAAAGCACTCTGGCTTAAAGCGAAAATGCAGTAGAACCTTGCTAATCTAATAGCTTAATCACACTTACCACCCCTTCACAGCAAGGACTTAATAGTAAGACTCAAAGTGAGGCTTCATGTCTTCAGAATGCACAGGAACACATTCTTCTGATGACTGTGTTATCATAAATAATCTCCAACTTTGGTTATTGAAGCAAATGAGACATTACTTTACCGCTGTGCTATCCTTTTAATGCAGCCTTCGAGGATAGCTTCAAGATGCTGGAGAACGTGACTGAGATATTCTGGCTAATGCCTTGAATTCTATCCTTCATTACCAAGACTCTGTGAAAATGTATTGTGATCCTGGGCCATTTCGGGTCTTCAGGTGCCTGAAGACAATCTTTAGAGGAATGTTCTAAACAAGGAATGTTTGGATTTAGATATGGAAATTCACACATATATAATTCTAATTATTTGGCCAGAGTAGGTTAGTCCATTTTCTCTCCCTTTGGGGGTGAGGGAAGCTTTCATATTCATATTGAAGTTGTTTCCAGTTATCTCTAAACGATTTCCATGGCAAATACTAGATAAATTTGTTTTCTATTTACCATCTCGCCATTCATAAAACAGAGAGCGTGTTTCCAAAAGGAGACTGAAAAAGTGACCTATTGTTATTTTTGAAATCTAACTGATCTCACCTAAAATTCTACTATCTCTAACCAGGAAATTACAGTTGAAAGTTTCTGTGTGTGTGTGTGTGTGTGTGTGTGTGTGTGTGTGTGTGTGTGTCTCAAATCGTTATACTCTTCTATATGAGGAAGTATTTTACAGATTCCAGAAGGCAGCCCTCAGTAACAAAGTTTAATGGAGACTCAAGAGGGAAAAGTTGATGGCTCATGTTCACAAGTTCCCATGAAAATGACTACCAATCTATCCAACAAATATGTTTTCTACTGCGTATCGTGCATGAATCTGAGTACAACATAAATACCCTGTACGGATGGATATGGCCATTTTAAGTGACTTAAAATGTCTTGATGGTTTGGGTTATAATCCAGTGTCGTGCAGGCTTCCCGTACATGGGGCTTTAGAATGCCCAGTCTCTGGTTATTTCAGAATGGGGTCTAGGTATGTGACTTGCTTTGTGGAGATCCCTTATTTTTTGACAACAGGTTGCTCAAGACTTCCAAAGTAATTGGTATTCTCTCTTGTTACTTCATCTATTCTAGAGATGACATTTGTCAAAGATGGAAAAGACACCTCAGAGTTTTGCCCCGACTCCAGTTGTCCCAAGTGATGTCAATTTAACATCACTCCTTATAAATAAATTACTACAGACTCCATCATCAGAACCAAAGTTTTTCTTCAAGAAAAGGGTATTTTTCCATATATGCAAATTGAGCCAGATATTTCTCTTGTCAGAAACTCAGCATCATTGCATGTGGCAGGAGAAACCTCAGCAGTAATCCAGTATTCCAAAGAGTTCTTAGGTGATACCTTAATCTTTGAGGGAAGGAATTCCTAGGAAATCAGTGGAGAGTAACCGCTGAGGTCTGCATCTCAACTTTTCTGGGTTTCACGATCAGTATGATCTTTCCAAGTGAATTCTTGGGAGTCTACAGAAAATCTGTTGCAAATTTAAAAATAATCCTTTACAAACATATGTGAAATTATGTCCCTGCCTTGCTCAAAACACTCCCCTGACTTCCCATGACATTTGGAAGAAAATTCAGTCTTCACCATGCCTCCAGGTTTCCTCATGGCTGGCCTCTGCTTGAACCTGTGGCACCCTTGCCCTCCCTCACGGGCTCTGGTCACCATGGCCTCCTTGATATTCCAGCCTCCAGCCTCGAGCCTGTGCACTCACGGCCCCCCTGCCAGAAGCGCTCTTCCCCCAGATGACTCACCCTACACCTGTGACTTGTTCCCTCATTTGGTCTCTGCTCAGATGTCTCCCCTCCTCAGAGAGGACCTCCCTGAACCCCCATTATGGGCTGAATTGTGTCCTCCCAGAATTCATATTGAAGCCCTAGCCCTCAGCATCTCAGAATGTGACTATATGCATCGATAAGGCCTTTATAAAGAGGTGATTAAGTTAAAAGGGGTTTGTAAGGGTGGCTCTAATTCGATATGACTGGTGTCCTAATAAGAATAAGAGACTAGGGCTTCCCTGGTGGCGCAGTGGTTGAGAGTCCGCCTGCCGATGCAGGGGACACGGGTTCGTGCCCCGGTCTGGGAGGATCTCACATGCCGCGGAGCGGCTGGGCCCGTGAGCCATGGCCGCTGAGCCTGCGCGTCCGGAGCCTGTGCTCCGCAACGGGAGAGGCCACAACGGTGAGAGGCCCGCGTACCACAAAAAAAAAAAAAAAAAAAAAAAGAATAAGAGACTAGCACAGACAAAGACACACAGAGATGACCAAGTGAACACACAGTGAGAAGATGGCCATCTGTAAGCCAAGGAGAGAGGCCTCAGAAGAAACCAAAACTGTTGGCACCTTGATCTTGGACTTCTAACCTCTAGAACTGTGAAAAAACACATTTCTGTTGTTTAAGCCACTCTGTGACAATGTGTTATGGCCGCCAAGCTAATACACTCCCCCAATCTAAGGGCCCTTCCCTGACTACTCTCCCCCATTCTGTGGTTTACATCTCTTCCTAGCCCTTGAGAGTACAAACTTATTTATTTATTTCATTTCATTTCATTTCATTTTTTTCTTTTCCATTATGGTTTATCACAGGGTATTGAATATAGTTCCCTGTGCTATACAGTAGGACCTTGTTGTTGATACTTTTTAAAATTGAGATTTAATTGACATATAACATTATATCAGTTTCAGGTGTACAATGTAATGATTTTATATATATATATATATATATATACACACTGTAAAATAATCATCACAACAAGTCAACAAGTCGAGTTAACATTCACCGTTGCACACAGTTACAATTTTTTTCCTGTGCTGAGAACTTTTAACGTCTATTTACTTTCTTAGCAACTTTCAAATGTACAATACAGTATTACTAACTACAGTCACCGTGCAGTATGTTGCATTCCCAGGACTTATTTAGTTTATAACTGGAAGTTTGTACCTTTTGACCACCTTCACACATGGTAGGTGTTCAGTAAATATTTGCTTAATGAATTAATAAATATATTAAATAATGCACAGTAGTCTAGCTCTACAATAACTCTACTAGGAGCTTTGAACCATGTATAAATACAGATATTAAGGTCCTGTGTTTAAATCAAATGAACCAACTTATTCCCTAAATGTATAGAAACCTGGATTGAAATGATTATAATCCTGGCAGGCACCTCGAAAATGACATTGAAATGAACCTAAGAACTAGAAAGGTACTAAGTGGAAGCTGTGAATATGATATCAAATTCAAGAACATAAAATGGTTTTTCTTTCTGCTTTCTGGTCATTATACTATATTTGGAATAGTTAGGAAAAAACACACAACAAAGAAGCTAGTGTTCTAAAAGGCAGAGATACTTGAAAGTCTTTGAACACCTCACCAGAAATAATTTAACCCAATAAGATTAAAATTCCAGATCAAAGGTAGCAAAAATACAGAAAGGGAAGAAAGACAGTTATAAGACCTCCCATTCCTACACACGTTTTCCACCACACCAACAATTAGTAGACGTGGGGTTCCCATAGCAAATAATTTCCATTTCCACCACCTGTAAGGAATAGCATTACATCAATGTTCTTGGAAACATAGCTGGTTTCCATCACTCATGATCTGATTGGTCTAGGAACAGATAAACAATAGAGAAAAAATAATGATACACAAGGATGAATCTTTACCATCATATAATCAATCAGCAAACATGTATTGACTACCTGCTACTATTTGAAATCCTGTCCATGGTGTCATAGGAAAATCCAACATTATATTCAAAAGCTTCATGTGATTTATGTAGTCAAGCAAACCTACATTAAATGGATATTAAGCACCTCGCTGGAATGTAAGCCAGGGCCATGACACTGATTCACCTCTGTATTTCAAGATCCTTACACCTAGCTAGGGCTGCATTAATATTTGTTGAATGAATAAATGAATATCAAAATAGAAGTAAAAATATGGCAGTGGCTCAGTTTCTTGAGTGATCCATGAGTCATGAATTCAAAACTGTTAGAATCTTTAAAAGGACTTTGGTCAGCAAGCTTTGTAGGGAAAAAACAGGCTCCTGGACGTCCAATCCAAAGATAAAGATTCCCTACACTCAACCTCGTGGTCAAATATTATCCAGTGTCTACCATTGACTGCTTTACTGGCAGCAGCAGTGAATGTCTGTTATTTTGGTCTGTCCTGCATGGACTCCCTCCTTCTTTGAATACTGACATCTCAATTTGCCTTTCTCAGTCTTGATTCACACAGTTTAGGTGGAGCCAAACCCTCTCCCCATCCAACTAAGATGGACAATTGGCTCAGGTCAGGCCAAGCCAAGGTTGCCTTCCACTTGACCACAGTGATTGGTTTAGGGATATTAGGTGACTCAAGACAGGTCCACAAGACTCAAGGCCAGATTCATGCTGGGACTTTAGAGGGAAAAGCCCTGTCTTTTTACCAAACGCTAGACTTTATTTATCTTCGTTTCTGTGCACCAGCTTTCTCAAGTTGTGGCAAGGGGGGGGCTACTCTTGGTTGTGGTGCGCGGGCTTCTCAATGCTGTGGCTTCTCTTGCTGTGGAGCATGGGCTCTAGGCACGCGGGCTTCAGTAGCTGTGGCACACAGGCTTAGTTGCTCCGCGGCATGTGGGATCTTCCCGGACCAGGGCTCGAACCTGTGTCCCCTGCATTGGCAGGCGGATTCTTAACCACTGTGCCACCAGGGAAGTCCCAAACTCTAGACTTTTCGATGTAGGCCTGATGCTAGTCAGTTTAACCATGTTAGCAGAGAGGTAGGCAACTCTAGAGGTGGAGAAAATGTGTGTGTGTGTGTGTGTGTGTGTGTGTGTGCGTGCTGGTGCCTGGGTGCACACACGCTTGGACATGGTGGGGGGAGAGGGAAAGAAAAAGAGAGAGAGAGAGCGCATGCGAGACAGCATGCGAGCCACCATTTAGTCACTTGGATACAGCCGTGCCTGAAACTTGATACACACCACCGATAAATTCCCATAGTGCTTCAGCAACTTTCAGTCGGTTTCCCGGGCTTTCTAGCAAAGTAACCTGAATAATACAACAACACAGAGCTAGCCTCAAAGTAGTCTGCTTCTCAGTGGAACATCCCATGGTGAAAGTAGTCGTCAAGAAAAAGGAATACAGTAGACTGTTTAGTCCCAGGCCTTGAAAGTTTGTTGTTCTCTCCGTCTGGACTCGAGGCTTCTGTTGCAACCATGCTTTGCCAGATCATCATTCAGACCAAGAGGCATCCTAGCTTGATCCCCATCTTCATATTTACTGGAGTGGGAGGTACTGGAGCAGCACTGTATGTCTTGCACCTGGCATTGTTCAATCCAGATGTCAGTTGGAACGGAAAGAATAACCCAGAACCCTGGAACAAACTGGGTCCCATTGATCAGTACAAGTTCTACTCAGTGAATGTAGATTACAGCCAACTGAAGAAAGAAGGTCCAGACTTCTAAATGAAATGTTTCACTATAAAACTGCTTAGAATGAAGTTCTTCCAGAGGCCACCTGCACAATTTTCCACTTAACCAGGAAATATTTCCCCTCTAAATGCACGAAATCATGTTGGTGTATTGTGCTGGGGTTTACACTGATTAATAAATAGTCTGAAGCTTGAAAAAAACAAAGGAAAAAGGACTACAAATTTCTGGACAAGCATGGAACTGGGAAAGTTACTTCCCCTCTCTGTGCCCAAGTTTCTGCATCTGTGAAATGAGGATAATAATGAAACCTCCCTCGTGGCATTATTGTGATTAAATTAGTCAATAAGAAAAGTGTTATATGAAAGTATCCCAAGTGTTGGTACGACTGGTACTATTATCAGTTATTGTTACTATTATTGTTATTTCCATTGTAAAAATGATTATATCAATGCTAGAGTTCTATTGCTCTATGTGAAGGCTCTACTTTGGAGTCATATTTGAATTGTTACCAAGTTGAATTAACTACCCATAGGGTCTATTATTGGATAAATTGAGCATTTATTCAATCATTCAGAAAAGAAATCCCGGCCAAAAAAAAAAAAGAAAGAAAGAATTACAAAGGGACTTCCCTGGTGGTCCAGTGGTTAAGACTGCATCCCTGGTCGGGGAACTAAGATCCCACATGCTGCGGGGCCCCCCCAAAAAAGGAAATCCACATCCAAGTCTGGGATCTGGCCTGACTCCTGAATCCACAGGGAGCACCCGTGGGCAAAGAGGAGACCCCTGGAGGACAGGGTCCTTATCACTACAAGAGCCTGTCAGGGCCCGGCGGCCTGTGGCTCCATCTGCACCTGTAGAACCAGGCAAATTTCCCTCCTCTGTGGAATCCGTAGGGAAACAAGTATTTTTAAGGGAACGGAGGGCAAAGGATAATGGTAGCTTTAGCCTGAATCTGAGGCTGCTGTAAGAGAGAATAACAGTGTTGGTAATTTCTCCTTCCTGTTTAAGCACTTTGGTGAAGTGCCTTCCCCTAAATTAAACTGGGAAGTAAGAAAAAACTAGTTCACATGCCAGCATACAGACCCACAGGCCCACTTGGCTACAGATTTCTAGCACACGGGAGTTGTCTTACAGGAGAACTGGGGAACTGGGCCAGACTACAATAGCAAAATTTCCCTCCACTGAGGAAAAAAAGAAAAAAGAAAATGAACTTCAGTCATCTCAGTCAAAAATGTACTGAGGTTTTCTTCCCAAATCCTTTATCTTTCTCCTCAGTCTCTTCTTCCTTCTTCTCCTCCTCCTTCTCTTTTTAAGAAAAACTGTGGTAACATATACATATAAAATTTACCATATCAATAATGTTAAAGTGTGCAATTCAGTGGCACTGAGTACTTTCACATGGTGCAACTGTCCGCACCATGCATCTCCAGAACTTCCTCATCATCCCATCCTGAAACTCTGTTGACATTAAACACCAGCTCTCCATTTCCCCTCCCCCTGGCCTCTGGTATCCACTATTCTACTTTCTGTTTGTATGAATTTGACTGCTCTAGGTCTCTGATATGAGTGGAATCACACTGTATCTGTAGTTTTGCAACTGGATTATTTCACCTCGCTTAATGTTTTCAATGTTTATGTTGTGGCATGAGCCTGAATTTCCTTCTTTTTTAAGACTGGATCATGCTCCATTGTACACTCCATTGCGTTCCATGGTACCACATTTTGTTTATCCATTTACCTGCTGACGGACACTTACGTTGCTTGCACTTTTGATTCTTGTGAATAATGCTCCTATGAACATGGGTGTACAAATATACATGTTCCAGTACCTGATTTCACTTCTTTTGGCTATATGCCCAGAAGTGGAATTGCTAGATCATGGGGTAAATCTACGTTTAATTATTTGAGGAACCATCACACCGTTTTCCTTAGCAGTTATACTGTTTTCTATTCCCACTAGCTATGCACCATGGTTCAATTTCTCCACTTCTTCACCAGTATTTGTTATTTTCTGTTTTTCTTTTTTAAAAAAATAATGGCCGTATTAATGGGTGTGAAGTGGTATCTCATTATGGTTTTGATTTGCATTTCCGTAGTGATCAGTGATGTTGAGCATCTTTTCATGTGTTTAGTGACTTTTTGTATATCTTCTTTGATGAAATGTCTATATATTCAAGTCCTTTGCTCATTTTTAAGTTGAGTTATTTGGTATTTTATTGTTGAGTTGTTAGAGTTCTTTATATATTTTGAATATGAATCCCTTATCAGATATATGATTCACAAATATTTTATCCTGTTTCCTGGGTTGGCTTTTCACTCTGTTGATAATGGCCTTTTATGCATAGAAGTTTTAAATTTTGATGTAGACCAATTTATCTATTTTTTCTTTTGTTACCTATGCTTTAGGTGTCATATCCACAAAATCATCACCAAATCCAATGTCATGAAGTTTTTTATGTTTTCTTTGAAGAGTTTTATACCTTTGACTCATGTTTAGGTTTCTGATCCATTTTGAGTTAATTTCTGTATATGGTATAACGTCCAACTTCATTTTTTGGCATATGAATATCTAGTTTTCCTGTCACCATTTGTGGAAAAAAAAACCCACAATGTTTAGTTTTGAAAACACTCATAACTGTGAGGTGTAAAATCTTTTCTCAGTTCTTTTAGTGTTTGCTTTGTGTATGTGAAGCTCTGTGAATAGGTATATACACATGTAGAACTGCTATGTTTTTTTTAATGAATGATCCTTTATCATTGTGAATTGTTCCTCTTTTTCTCTGGTTATATTCTTTATCCTGAAGTTCACCTTGTCTGATATTAATATAGCCACTCAGCTTTCTTATTATTAATGTTTGTATAGTATATCTTTTTCCATCCCTTTATATTTAAATTAGATCTCTTGTAGGCAATGTTCGATTGGGTTTTACTTTCTTATCCAGTTTGACTTTTAATTAAAGTATTTTTATTTAATGTAATTTGTGATATGGTTGAATTTAAGTCCAACCTTACTATTTTATTTTCTACTTGGTTATTTGTATTTTTTTCCTCTTTTCATGCTATCTTTTGGATTATTTTTAGATTCTATTTTCTCTCTACTGGCTTATTATCAATATCTACTTGCCTTATTTTTTTGATGGAGTATAGAGTTCACAAAAAGCACCTTTATCATCACAGTCTACTCTCAGATCGTAATATACCACTAATATGTACCCTAAGAACCACACAATAGCTGTACTTCCATTTCTCCCTTGGGGTCCTTTAAACAATTGTTGTCATTCATTTTACTTCTACCTATATAATAACCCCCACAATACATTGCTATTATTTTTTTCCTTAAATGTTCCTTAAATGGTCAATTCTTTTTAAAAGAAAATTTTAAATTAGGGAGACATTTATTTTGTATTTATACACATATTCACCACTTCAGTTTTCTTCCCTTTGTGTAGAGCCAAGCTTCCAACTGGTATCATTTTTCCTTCAGCCTGAAAAGTTTCCTTTAACATTTCTTATGGTGTAGGTCTCCTGGATAAAAAGCCTTGTTTTGCTTTCATTTTGAAGATTATTTTTTCTAGATATAGAATTCTACTTTAACCTTTTTTTTCCCCTTCCAGCTCTATAAGAACGCATTTTCCTTGTCTTCTAGCTTGCATTGTTCCTGACAAGAAGTCTGTGAGCATTCTCGTCTTTGCTCTGTATATGTTATATGTCTCTTTTTCTGGCTCCTTTTAATAACTTTTTTATCACTGGTTTTCAGTAACTTGATAATGATGTATTGTGATGTGTTTTTATTTGTATATTTTCTGCTTGGGATTCATTGAGCCTCTTGAATCTATACATTTATAGTTTTCATTAAACTTGGGAAAATTTTGGCCATTATTTCTTCAAATAGCATTTCTGTCCCCCCTTTTCTGGTACTCCCATTTTATATATGTTAGACCACTTAATCTTGTTCCACAGGTCACTAAAGCTCTTTTCATTTTTTTCAGACTCTTTTTCTTCTCTGTGTTTCAGCCTAGATAGTTTCTTTTGCGACTTCTTCAAGTTCACTGATCTTTTTTTCTATAGTGTCCAATCTCTTGTAAAACTTGTCTACTGAATTCTTCACTTCATTTGGTTCCATTGAAATTCCATTCATTTCTTTTTTTATAGTTTGTATTTCTCTCCTCAGTATGATCATGTTTTCCTTTGATTTCTTAAACATATTAATATGAGCTATTTTAAAGTTTTTGTTTGATGATTCCATTATTGCTATCATTTCTGGGTCTGTTTCTTATGATTAATTTTTCTCCTGATTATGAATCATACCATCTTGCTTCTTTGAATGTTTAGTAACTTTTGACTTGATTTAAAATTTTTTTAAATTTACTTATTTATTTTTGGCTGCGTTGGGTCTTCACTGCAGCACGCAGGTTTTCTTTAGTTGCGGCGAGCGGGGGCTACTCTTCGTTGTGGTCTGCGGGCTTCTCACTGCAGTGGCTTCTCTTGTTGGGGAGCATGGGCTCTAGGCACAGGCTTCAGTGGTTGTGGCTTGAGGGCTTCCGTAGTTGTGGCTCGAGGGGTCTAGAGCGCAGGCTCAGTAGTTGTGGCTCAGGGGCTTCATTGCTTCGCGGCATGTGGGATCTTCCCGGACCAGGGCTTGAACCCGTGTCCCCTGCATTGGCAGGTAGATTCTTAACCACTGCACCACCAGCGAAGCCCCTTGATGTGATTTTAAATTTCACATTGTTTTGTGTCTCGTTTTTCTTGTCTTTCTTTAGAGTATTGATGTTTATTTTGGCAAGCATTAATTTACTTAGGGACTAGCTTAATTTTTTTTTATTTTCAAGCTTTGTTAGGTCGAATCTAGAACATCCATTGTTTTAGGGCTAATTTATCTCTACTACTATGGCCTAACTGTTCTGAGGTCTCTAGTAAATGCCTCAGTGGTTGCAATAAGCAAAATAATGGCCTCCCCAAATGTCCACATCCTAATTCCTGGAACCTGGGAATAATTAAGTTAAATGACAAAGGGGAAATAGGGTTTAAGAATTAAGTTTTGCTAATCAGATGACTTTAAATTAGGGAGATTATCCTGGATTATCTAGGTGGGCTCAAGGGTCTTTAAAAGCTGAAGAGGGAGGCAGAAGAAAGAACCAGAGAGACAGAGTGTGAGAAGGACGCAGCTCAGTGTTGTTGACTTTGAAGACAGAGGAAAGGGGCCATGAGTCAAAAAAAAGTGGGTGGTTCCTAGGAGGGAAAAAATGCAAAGAAACAGATTCTTCCCCAGATCCTCCAGAAAGGAATGCATCATACCCACATTTGGGTCTTACCCCAGTGAGATCTGTGTCAGACTTCTGGTCTACAGAACTGTAAGTTAATAAATTTGTGTTGTTTTAAACCACTACATTGAGAGTAATTTGTTACAGCAGCCGTAGAAAACCAAGGCAGTGGTCAGTGAGATTTCTTCACACTGACTGTGTGGAACTCAATTGTCTTCCAGATAATTGTGAATGCTGAGAATGTTTCTGTTTATGGCTCCCTCATGGTTCTTTCACCTTGTTTCGTTTCCCTTCCCTCAGGGATTATAGTCCTGCTGTCCAACATCTGAAAATAATTGTATCATATATTTTATCCAGTTGTCTAATTGTTTATGGCAGGAAGGGAACAAATAGTACTGGTTATTCCAACATGGCTAGAGGCAGAATATAATGTGTGCAACTTTGCATATTGAGAAACAAATTTATATAGCATGACTTTTTTTTAACATCTTTATTGGAGTATAATTGCTTTACAATGGTATGTTAGTTTCTGCTTTATAACAAAGTGAATCAGCTATACATATACATATGTTCCCATATCTCTTCCCTCTTGAGTCCCTCTCCTTCCCACCCTCCCTATTCCACCCCTCTAGGTGGTCACAAAGCACCGAGCTGATCTCCCTGTGCTATGCGGCTGCTTCCCACTAGCTATCTGTTTTACGTTTGGTAGTGTATATATGGCCATGTCACTCTCTTACTTCGTCCCAGCTTACCCTTCCCCCTTCCCGTGTCCTCAAGTCCATTCTCTAGCTCTGCGTCTTTATTCCTGTCCTGCCCCTAGGTTCTTCAGAACCTTTTTTTTTTTTTTTTTTGGATTCCATATATATGTGTTAGCATATGGTATTTGTTTTTCTCTTTCTGACTTACTTCACTCTGTATGACAGATTCTAGGTCCAGCCACCTGACTACAAATAACTCAACGTCGTTTCATTTTATGGCTGAGTAATATTCCATTGTATATATGTGCTACATCTTCTTTATCCATTCATCTGTTGATGGACACTTAGGTTGCTTCCATAGCATGACTTTTTAAAAAAAAACTTCCTTAAGTATAGAACTGAAGATCCAGCTCAGTCTTACACTGTCAAATTAAAGCACGGCCTTCTTTTGGTCTCGGCAGCCACTGTTGAGGACAAAAGGAACTTTATATGTCTTCACATGGTCTTCCCTTTGTGTGTGTCTGTAATCTAATCTCTTCTTTAAGAACACGAGTTATATTGGATTGGTGCCCACCTTAGTAACCTCATTTTAACTTTTAGTCACCTCTTTAAAGACCCTATCTCCAAATATAGTCACATTTTGAGGTCCTGGGGGTTGGGGCTTCCACATATGAATTTGGGAGGAGGTGCCCACGTCCAACACATAACAGTGCTTTCCGATGCTTGAAGCTACTGTTTCCAAAAAGACTGGAAATCTTTTCTTCCTCTGTTTCTATGGCCCATTGACTGTTCTTTATTAGTTAATGGCAGCCGGAATATTTAATGAGGTCAACTTGATTTGCTGGACAGGGTACCAGAATATGGTCAAGATACAATTCCTGCCCTCAAGGGGCTCTCTTCTTGTGGAATTATACTTTTGAAATATTAAAATATTAACTGATTTTTTTATTTTTTTTGTCCTTAGTACCTTCTTCTACCGACTGACCCACAAACAAGTTTCTATACACCCTGGACTCTCAAATAAGCATCTTTATCCTCACATACCTATAAGCAGCATGAAAATGCTGAGTCTTGGACCAATGGAGGGAAGCCCTACAGTCAAGAATCAGTGAAAAATCCCCAGTTAACTGACAATGAAATCCCAAACAGAAACTAGAATGCCTGCATCCAATGATGATATTGAAGACCAGATGCCCATCCCCACAACCTAAAACTTAGATGGAACTCCAAAAGAAATTAGGAAAACCCCCAATTAACTAGAATTCCTTTTCTGCTATGTCAGAAGCATGGAAACTCAAGAAAGGAATTGAATAAAGAAAGTCACATTTCTTGTACCCTGAAATCAATACCTATGATATTGTCTATCTGGGAAAGGAAGACATTTCCATAAGAAGAGAAGCATTGACACTGGCTAGTAGATAAAGAGAGTAAACAAGCTGTGTAGCAGACACTTTCTATAGAAGCTCAAGGCCTTTGAAGCCTGTGGAGGTGGAGAGGACATCAGGAATGGCCAGTGACCTTCTTGCAATATTAACTGACCATACTGGTTAAAGTGGGGGTCCCCAACCCCCGGGATGCGGACCCATAGTGGTCCTCAGCCTGTTAGGAATCAGGCCACACAGCAGGAAGTGAGTGGCAGCTGCCGCTCCCCATTGCTCCCCATCTCTCACATTACTGCCTGAACCATCCCTCCCCCGTCTGTGGAAAAATTGTTTTCCACGAAACCGGTCCCTGGTGCCGAAAAGATTGGGGGCCACGGGGTTAAGGTGAGGCACTGTGCCTAACAAGCTGGGTGCTATAATAAGCAAACCCCAAATTTATTTATTTATTTATTTTTCATTAATTTTTTTTTTTTTTTTTTTTTTTTTTTTGGGGTATGTGGGCCTCCCTCTGTTGTGGCCTCTTCCGTTGTGGAGCACAGGCTCCGGACGCGCAAGCTCATTGGCCATGGCTCACGGGCCCAGCCGCTCCGCGGCACGTGGGATCCTCCCAGACCGGGGCGCGAACCCGGTTCCCCTGCATCGGCAGACGGA
>NC_041224.1:168822482-168870494 GCF_002837175.3 Physeter macrocephalus
CAGGCTCCGGACGCGCAGGCTCAGCGTCCATGGCTCACGGGCCCAGCCGCTCCGCGGCATGTGGGATCCTCCCAGACCGGGCCGCAAACCCGGTTCCCCTGCATCGGCAGGCGGACGCGCAACCACTGTGCCACCAGGGAAGCCCTATCTTTCATTAATTTTTATTGGAGTATAGTTGCTTTAAGATGTTGTGTTAGTTTCTGCTGTGCAGCAAAGTGAATCAGTTATACATATACATATATCCACTCTTTTTTATATTTCCTTCCCATTTAGGTCACCACAGAGCACTGAGTAGAATTCCCAGTGCTATACAGTATGTTCTCATTAGTTATCTATTTTATACATAGTAGTGTATATATGTCAATCCCAATCTCCCAATTCATCCCACCTCCCCTTTCTCCCTTTGTAACCATAAGTTTTTTCTCTACATCTGTGACTCTATTTCTGCTTTGCAAATAAGTTCATCTGTACCATTTTTCTAGATTCCACATATAAGTGATGTTATGTGATATTTGTTTTTCTCTTTCTGACTTACTTCACCCTGTATGACAATCTCTAGGTCCATCCACATCTCTGCAAATAGCACTATTTTGTTCCTTTTTATAGCTGAGTAATATTCCACTGTATATATTACCACATCTTCTTTATCCCTTCCTCTGTCAATGGACATTTAGGCTGCTTCCATGTCCTGGCTATTGTAAATAGGTGCATGTATCCTTTGGAATTCTGAGCAAACCCCAAATTTAAAAGGTTAACCACAATAGTTTACTCCTTGCATGTGTAACAGTTTGACAGTGGTGATCCTGGTTGCTTCCTCCACACAGTCATTCAGGGACCCAGGATGCTAGGTCTCCCCAGTGCAAGGTGGAACATTGTAACAACAATACAGAGAATTCCTAATGAAAGGAATCATCATAGTTCCCATTCACCAAGTGCTTCCTGAGTGCCAGGCACTGTGCTGAGACTCACCATTCCATCCTCACAACAACACTTTGTGAAGAAGCCAGGGCTTGGAAAGGCTCACGCCCAATTTTGTCCAACCACAAGCCAGATTCTTAATCATTCCACTCTACATCAGCTTCTTGATTTACGCTGATATTGCATTCCTGAGAAGTGACAGTTAATTCAAAAACATGTAGAGCAAAAATGAATTTTCTCACCAGAAATGAAGGGAAAGAAATGCAAGAGAAATGCTCTAGTAGACTGCAAAAGATTCCAGTCATGTAAATGTTTTTGCTATATTGCATTAATATGAACAGTAAATAAGCAGTTTATGGGGAAAGTTGAATATATTAAAATTTATTCATGGAATAACAAGAAAAAAATAGCCACTGACTAATGGAGCACTGGCCAATATAGCCTGCAAATGTGAGTATGCAAGTCTCCATTTTCTACATTATGAGAATTTTAATGTGTGAAGTCTCTCATCACATTACTGGTGTTCCCAGCCAAACAATCCTGTTACTCTTGGTGGCCCTGCTTACATTTTTTCTTAGCGTTTTCATCAGAGAGAAGCATACAGCCAAAGCCTATGACAATACTAATTAATAATAATAATAGTCAAGAGCAAACACTCACTGAGCACTATGTGCAGACACTATTCTAAACACACGCATTGATTCATTTAGCCTTCATGTTCACCCACTAGGATAGGGTCTTTTATTATCTCCATTTTACAGATGAGAACACTGAGGCACTGGGAGATTAACTTCCTACGATGGTTGCTTTTATGTGTCAACTTGGCTGGGCCATGATGCCCAGATATTTGGTCAAACATTATTCTGGATGTTTCTATGAGTGTTTTTGGATGAGATTTACATTTAAAACAGTGGACTTTGAGCAAAGCAGATTGCCCTCAATAATGCTGGGTGGGCCTCATCCAATCAGTTGAAGGCCTGAAAAGAACGAAAAGCTAACCTCTCTCTAAGCAAGAAGAAATTCTACCAGCAGACTGCCTGTGGACTCCATCTGCAGCATTGGCTCTTCCTGGTTCACTAACAGACTGCCTTTGGATTTGAAGTGCAACTCTTTCCTGTGTCTCCAGCCTGTTGGCCTCCCCCATCAGATTCTGGACTTGCCAACCCTCCACAATCACATAAGTCAATTGCTTAAAATAAATCTCTTTCTACATATGTATCACATCCTACTGGTTCTGTTTCTCTGGAGAACCCCAACTAATACACTTGCCTAAGGTTATATACCCAGTAAATGGCAGAACTGGCTTTCAATCCTGCAGTCTGGTGCCGAAATCCATACTCTTGATGGGAACTGTCCTGTTAGCCCTTGTCAGTGCAGCTGGTAACCTCTATTCTTATGTTAGTAGCTTTTTCTCACTTCTTCAAATTAAATGACCATATTGGTTAAGATAATGCAAATTGCCTAAGAAGCAAGCTGCCATAATAAACAAACCCCAAATTTCAGAGGCCAACCACAATAGACATTTACTTCTTTTTTTTGTTTTGTTTTGCGGTACGCGGGCCCCTCACTGTTGTGGCCTCTCCTGTTGCGGAGCACAGGCTCCGGACGCGCAGGCTCAGCGGCCATGGCTCACGGGCCCAGCCGCTCCGCGGCGTGTGGGATCTTCCCGGACCGGGGCACGAACCCGCTTCCCCTGCATCGGCAGGCGGACTCTCAACCGCTGCGCCACCAGGGAAGCCCAGACATTTACTTCTTACGTCTACCTGTAGCCATTTGACAGGGGCCATCCTGGTTGCTAGGTGACCTTCCTTCACACACTCATTCAGGGGACCCAGCGGCTTGAGGCTCTGCCATCTTCAACACATAGGTTCCAAGGTCACCCTGGGGCTTGACTCCACTCCAGCTAGCCAGAAGGGGAAAGGAACATGGTAGATAATGCATGAGAATTTTTATAATCACCATTGCTAAGGAATTTTTTGTTAAAACAATTTGGCAAGCAGTTTAAATTGTGCTATTCTGAAATTATTTTATGTGCATGTGTGTTGCTCATTCATTGTTCATTTTAAAGAATGTAATTCTTTAAGATGACATTTAAAAACACATTTTAAAGTTGCTCATTTTGCTTTCATTTTATTTCAAACTCCTTAAATTAACAGGGTATAAAATGAGAGGCAGGTGTATTTCTTAATGAATCAACCAAATTGACTAGAAGGGTTGTTTATATAGAGGATATTATGAGAGAAGGTTGGAGGTAAAGTTGGGACAAGATTATGGAGGGCCTTGAGTGCCAGGCTAAGTGGCTTGGACTTTTTCCTTTGAGAGATCTTAAATTCTTGCTCTTTCTCCTCTGAACTAACAGCCCTTATTCTCTACACTAATTAATCATAGGTGATGTTCACCACCACACTTGAGTGTGATAATATTTAACTCACCATTTGTTTGTTTCTCATTGCCTGGATAAACTATATGCATCTCAAGGGCAGGACCATGACTTACACTCTTATGAATGCTGCACAAGCCTAGCAGAGCACCTCATATGTGAAGTTAAGGACTACATTCTGTTGAAATTCAAGAGATGTCCCTACACCTTCAAATATCCCACAAATTGGTGAATGTAACTATGCATAAATTTTCTCCCAAAATGCACTATATGCTAACTGAAAAATATGAATGATGTCTTGAGGTTTCTAATGACTTTATAAACTACCATGTTCTGGTTGGGGTTCTCACCAAAATGACTTACCCAATTATGCTCCCTGGCTTGGGGATTGCATCCTTTAACTGTTTTCACATCAAAAAGCCAAGCTGCCATCACATTTGGCATTCTGTTCTTTGAAATGTCTATTATTAGGTGGGGAATCTCTATTTCTCAGGCCTCTTTATTTTCCTTTCACTTCTATCACTAAGACTAGCAGTCAGCTGATATTTTTTAGCACTTTTTTGGGGGGAGCAAAGCATTTAAAAAAAATTACATCAAAAATGTATTGCAGGGCTTTCCTGGTGGCATAGTGGTTAAGGATCTGCCTGCCAATGCAGGGTACACGGGTTTGAGCCCTGGTCCGGGAAGACCCCACAGGCCATGGAGCAGCTAAGCCCGTGCGCCACAACTACTGAGCCTGCGCTCTAGAGCCCGTGAGCCACAACTACTGAGCCTGAGTGCCACAACTACTGAGGCCCGCGCGCCTAGAGCCCGTGCTCCACAACAAGAGAAGCCACCACGATGAGAAGTCCGCGCACCACAAGGAAGAGTAGCACCCGCTCGCAGCAACTAGAGAAAGCCCGCGTGCAGCAACGAACACCCAACACAGCCAAAAATAAATAAATAAAATTTTTTAAAAAAGTATTGCATAAGGAATGACTAGTAGAGAACAAAATCCTATTTGTGCTGGCAGTCAGCTAGGATCACTCACTAGCTGAGAAACTCGCTCCCACCCACGAGCCTGGGACCCAAATTCATGGCTCAGCAAAATTATAAATGACCATACATCATGGATCTGGGATTTGCAAATAATCAAAACCACGTGTGCTGACGCTAGAGATGGTAAGTATCTAGGATATAATAGTAAACGTGACAATAGCATTGATACCAAACCACTAGTTACCAAGCTGTGTGACTGTGTGTGTGTCAAACTGGATATGTGTCTGTATGAATACATTTGCATACAAACGTGAGTGTGGGCATGTGTGTATTTTCAAGTTCTTCATTGCTACATAACAAGCTACCTCAAACAGTGGCTTGAAACAATAACCGTCATTTCTTCTCTCACTCAGGTCTGGAACTGACTGAGCTCAGCTGGGTGATTCTCACTTGGGGTGGCTCCACGGCTGCAGTCAGCCTGTGAGTGGAGCTGGAATCATCTCAAAGACCTCTTCACACACGTCTGGGGCTTGGACTGGGAACACCCGAAAGAGCTGGGAGCTAGGGCTGGAAGATAGGCAGCTCCTTGGGCATCTCTATTTCTATTTGGTTTCTCCATGTGGTCATTCTAGTATGGTGGCCTCAGTGTAGCTGGACTTTTACATGGCAGCTCAGCACTCCAAAAGCATGGGTTCAAGGAGAGAGAGACAGAGACAGAAACAGAGAGAAACTCTAGCGAGATGGGTGCTATGCTCTTGCAAAATCCCATGCACCTAATCATGTACGTCTTAGTGCCTTTGCCACCTTCCATTGATTAGGAGCTTGTCACAAGCCCCACCCACACTTGTGGGGAGGGGAGTGACACAAAGGTATGAATGCCAGGAGGGAGGGACCATGGGATCCCCCTAAAGGCTGTCTGCCACATGTAATGAAATTAAGCAGGGTGTTCCAAATCACATAGCTAGTAAGCCCCACAAATAGGATTTGACCCCCGGTAGTCTGACTCCAGAGTCCCCATTCTCAATTATCATACTAGAGGGACATTTGGTGTGAGTGCATATTTTCAAGTGTCATAATCCTCTTTTTAAATGAATACATTCTCCTGTGCATCCTCAGTTAGTAAGAAATTAAGCTGACAGAATCATGCTTCTGAGTCTGCAAAGCTGAAGACCAGCCCCCAGGACAGGACGTGGTAACTTCATGCAGGTAATGCCACACCCATCAATGAGGCTTCCTTGGTGGCACCTGCTCCATGCTGATACCTTCAGGTCATAATTATATACCTAATATATTTGTATAAACAGAGAAAGAGAGCTTGTCAGAAGACCATACATTTCCTTGGAACATCTTCAGGCCAGATGGCACGTGGGCAGGAACAAACGGGTAATGTTGCAATGGAAGCAACTGGGGGAAAGTCCTGTAGATGCTGGGACTTCAGCCTTGGGAAGGACTCCAGCAGCAGCTGATTCTCTACCATACAACCGGCTGAAAAAAACACATCTCTGTAAAAATAAAGAAAAGCCTAACCGAGTGCAGCTGCCATCCTCCCAATAATTAGATTCGGAGGATTATGCTGAGATGAATGGAAGATATCATATGGTCACTGCTAGAAATATTTGCCATCTTTGTCTAACTGCACTACCAGATACTAGAGTTCTTAGCGGACCCACATATGTTTGTTTTTAATTAAAACGTGCTGAGTGAACCGTTAGCTACACTGAAATAATGAAGAAAAGCAACACAAGACAAATCGGCTAATTGACAACTCCAAACATTCTATTTTATACCCTTCAGTTATGTTAATGGAGAGTTCCAATATGTTCTAGTTGAAATAATAATTACACAGCACAGTTACATAATAACCTAAGAGGTAGATAAAAATGTTATAAATAACTACAGCAGCAAAACCCACAAATGGGTCAAAGGATCACAAATTCATTTACTCAGTCTTTATTCCAACAAGTACATATTGAGTGCATATGGCTTATTATGTGTCAGGCTCTCATAGGTTAACGCTTATGATGAAATATTCCTAGTGTTTTCAAATACACATTTTTGTTTAAGACAGCGCGTTCTGTGAGTATCGAGGTGCTATGCAGGGTACCTCTCCAACCACATGATGAAACAAAACAGCAAGCAACTCTTGAAAAGGAGAGACCATAATTTTAAGACATTTCAAAAGCTAGTTTATATGAAGGCAGAGAATCTGGCCAAGATCTTGACAAATTACATTTTATTCAGTGCACAAGAAACTAGCACAGCTGCCTGAAGGAAAATGTGTCCTGGGATAGTGTACACAGAGCAAGGCCAAAGGACAGCCATATTCCAAGTAGACCGTAAACAGGGGATTGATTGGAAGCCTTTCCAAAGATCATGGCAGAATTTCAGCTGTGCGATATTTTGTGGAGATTAATCCCTTGGCTGGGTCATCTCTGATGAATGAAGGAGAATAATTCAGAGTCAGTCACAGAACACTCTTGCTCTTAACTGGAGGGGCAGGATATCAATGAGGTAAATTAACTCCAGGGCATTTAGAGTTTATTTACAACTAAACTGCAAAGCCTCCATCTCATCCATATTCAATCAGAGAAAATTGTGGCTCATCCAAGACAAGACATGAGCCAAATTTGGGGCGAGGCGAAGGGTGACATCATCTGAAAGGGCTGGAAATGAAGTGCAAATTTGAATATCATCTGTATATAAGTGATAATTAAAGCTGTGAGACGCAATGTGCGCCAACAGAGAAAGTCAATACAAATGAGGAAAACAGTGTCCCAAGCTACGCGGTACTTCTGAAATGGAGATTTTTTTAAAAAATAAGGTCGTGGGGACAAGATTTTCTTTCCTCTTGAACGATCTCAAGACAAATACAGGTCACTCGTGAGAAAGACGCTCATCTTCTTGCAGAGAGTCACTCAATCACTTGATAAAGTAGAGGAGTTTTCCTGTAAGATTTACATTCCAAGGAAATAAGTTACTTCATTTAGTTTAAGGAAGACCATTTTCTCTCCCCAAATAGATCATTTTGGTAAATAATAACAATGAGAATCACCCATTCAAGCTGACATTTGCTTGTCCTTTTCAAGTTCAGTATTATATTTGGGCAGGAAACACAAGTTGCTTTATCTGGGTGTTAGGTGATTTCATTCATGCAATGAAAAAATAGTTTCTCTTTTCCTAGCTCTGTCTGAACACTGTAACAGTAGCATAACTAAAGGAAATGAAACATGAGCCAAATGAAATGGAGACTAGTTCATAAGGAATTATTCATTATGAAAATGGCAGCTTTTGCCCTAATCATCCCTCTAGAGATCTATGACTTAGGGCTCTCTTTCTCTCTCTCTCTCTTTTTTTTTTTTTTTTTCTGGACTACCAGCTCTCCAGGTCAACAACCTGTTCCTCAGTAGCATGGGCTGTGTGTGGAGTGACCCTCACCCTGAGTAATGGGTGTTATGGGCTGAATTGCATCCCCCCACAATTCCTATGCTGAAATCCTAACTCCCAGTACCTCAGAACAGGACTGTACCTGAAGACAGGGTCTTTAAAGAGGTAATTAACTAAAATGAGGTCATCAGGGTGGGCTGTAATCTAATATATGACTGGTACCCTTATAAGAAGAGGGAATTTGGACACAGACACGCACATAGGGATGACCATGTGAAGACACAGGGAGAAGGCAGCCGTCTACAAGCCAAGGAGAGAGGCCTCATAGGAAACCAACCCTGCCGACACCTTGACTTCAGACTTCTAGTCTCCAGGGTTGTGAGAAAATACATTTCTGCTGTTTAAGCCTCCCCAGACCATGGTACTTTGTTATGGCAGCCAGAGCTGACCAATACAATGGGACAAAAGAAGTGGGGCCAAGGATACGACGTATTTTCCATGGAAGATCCTCACCCTGAACCTTTTCTCTCATTCTAATAGACCTACCTCATAGATTTGTTTGTTCTGTCATCATGAGCAACAACAAAAACAAAATTTATTTTACTTCTCTGAGCTTGAGTCTCCTCATTTCAAAACTGGGATGAAAAGTCTCGAATTATTGCTCTGGAAGTAGATTTTTTAAAAAAATGCATTTATTTATTTATTTATTTTTGGCTGCATTGGGGCTTTGTTGCTGTGCGCAGGTTTTCTCTAGTTGCGGCGAGCGGGGGCTACTCTTCGTTGCAGTGCGCGGGCTTCTCATTGCGGTGGCTTCTCTTGTTGCGGAGCATGGGTTCTAGGCACGCGGGCTTCAGTAGTTGTGGCGTGTAGGCTCAGTAGTTGTGGCTCACAGGCTTAGTTGCTCCACGGCATGTGGGATCTTCCCGGACCAGGGCTCGAACCCGTATCCCCTGCATTGGCAGGCGGATTCTTAACCATCGTGCCACCAGGGAAGTCCCCTAGATTTTCAACAAATTAACATGAACTTGTCTCTTTCCCCTCTTCCATTCCCTATAGAGTCATAAAATACTATGGCTTCCCAAATATTTTTTTCATCAAAATATTCTATTAAGGTTTGAATTTAGTTTGGTTTAATCACTCACTATGTGACTTTGGACAAGTTACTGAAACTTACTGTTCCTCATAAGCTGCTTCAGAAGGTTATGAAAATGAAAATTCAAGTGACAATTATTTAAGGCTTCTAGCAGAGTGCCTGGTACATGGTAGGAGTTCCGTGAAGGTTGCTTTCCTCCTTCTAAAAGCATGAGCCTGTTATCCACCAGCGGAGAAATGTTTATTGCATTTGATATTATACTTGTTTTATTTATTTATGCCCCTCTTCACTCTAAAAGGAATTTATCACTTCAGGAAAATATCTCCAGGATAAATTAGTCTTCATCAGGGAAAAATAGTATGGGGTGGTAGACAAGGCCATGGACCACCTTTTTATAATGAACTCAAAAGGAAGATCAGAGGGCTGATCCTTAAAGCATCCTGTAGTTGCATGACCTCAAAATGCAGTGGGAAGGAGTAACGCTTTGCTAGGGAGGTAGAGGTGAAATGAAGTCCTGCTTTGCAGTTCCTTTATGGTTGGACTTCACCCCACAATAAATGTAAAGTATCTTTAGGAATGGATGAGTTGGTCTTCCCTTTTGCTTTTTTAACCTCTTTAAAAATTTAAATATATAAAAACTACAAAGAATATAACAACCAAACTCCCATATTATACTACCTAGAATTACAAACCATTCACATCTCACCATATTTGCTTCCAATATTTTTAATTTTTTAAAATCGGGATAGAGTTGCTTTACAATGTTGTGTTAGTTTGTGCTGTACAGCAAAGTGAATCAGCTACATGTATACATATATCCCCTCCTTTTTGGATTTCCTTCCCATTTAGGTCCCCACAGAGAATTGAATAGAGTTCCCTGTGCTGTACAGCAGGTTCTCATTAGTTATCTATTTTATACATAGTAGTGTATATATGTCAATCCCTATCTCCCAGTCCATCCCACCCCCTTTTCCCCCCTTGGTGTCCATACATTTGTTCTCTATGCCCGCTTCCAATATTTTTTAAAGAAATAAAGTACTACATATAGCTAAAGTCACGTTTAACCAACTGATATGGAGGCAACCTCCAGTGCATTTGAATTGATCCTTCCAGAACACTGAAATGTTTATACATAAACAAAAGATATTTGTGTAGGTTTGTGTGTGTGTTTCATGCCCATAGTGGTGAGTGGTAGCATATGGTACATACTATTTTGCTGGTCAACATAGATTTTGCAACTATTTTTCAACTCCACATTGTTTTCTGAGTTGAAGCTGCATTGTTAGATGTGTATCTCACCCATTCCTCGTGGGGGCTGTTTTGTGGGATGGATTGTGTGCCCCCAAAAGTCGTATGTTAAAGTCCTAACCCTCAGTGCCTCAGAATGTGACTATTTGGACATAGGGTCTTTAAAGTGATAATTAGGTTAAAATGGGGCCATTAGGGTGGGCCCTGATCTAATATGATTAGCCCTTATGGAAGAGGAGATTAGGACACAGACACACAGAAAGAAGACCATGTGAGAACACAGAGTGAATGCAGCCATCTGTAAGCCAAGGAGAGAGGCCTCAGAAGAAACCAACCCTGCTGACACCTGGGTCTCAGACTTCTAGGCTCCAGAAACGTGAGAAAATAGATTTCTGCTTTCTGTTGAAGCCACCTGATCTGTGGTACTTTGTCATGGCAGCCCGAGCAAAGTAATACAGGCAGCAAAGTATTGCACAGAATACACAGCCTACAGTGTTTTTAGCCATTCTCCTAGTGCTGGACATTTAGATGGAAAAGCATAAATACGCATCCTTGAACATGGCTCCTTGTGCAGGAGTATCTCTAGAGTAATACCTAGAAAGGAAATTGCTGGGTTATACAGGAGGCACATTTTCAAACTTTCAGGATGCTGTCAAATTGCTCTCTGAAGCATGTGTCAATTTACACTCCCACTGACAGTGAATGAGAGGACCAGTTAATTCCCTCACATCTTAGCCAACATTTAATATCCTCAGACTTAAAAATTTTGTGCCAATTTAATTGGCAAAAAAAGTGTTTTCTTAATTGCACTTCCCTAATTATATATGAAGTTGACTATCTTTTTATACATGCATTGCCCATTCTTATTTCTTCTTCTATAAATTCTCAGTTCATATCCTTTGCATGTTTTCACTTTGGGTTGTATGTCTTTTTCTACCTGACTTGTGGGAATTATATACATTTTAGATAATAATCCTCTGTCTGCTAGCTGTTTTATAAATCCTTCTCCCAGGCTACCACTTGTCTTTTAATCTTGTTCATGGTGTTATTTTGACAAAAGTTTTCTAATTAGGTGTAATCAGGTGTACCTCTATTTATAGTTTTTCTTTTCTGTGTCATCTAAAAAAGAAACCAAACCTTTCCTCTCCAAAATTCATAATTTATTTCCTCACAATTCTGTTTTTTTCTTATGTTTTCTTCTAATAGTTCTAGAGCATTTTCACCACGTTTAGATCTTCAGTACATCTTTAATTTATTTCTGTGATTGGGATAGGTAAGATTTTCTAATTATTTCCCCTGTGAGAGTCAACTGTCCCAACACCATCTACTGAAATAGCAGATACTTACTCTAAAAAAAAATCTCAGTAAAGCACCCACAGACCGTCTCATCTTAAGTAGTGTAATTTTCTGATAACTCCTCCAAAATGTATTAGGAGGAAAATGTGCCCCTAGGTAAGTAAATAAGCTGACCTAAATGGGTATTTGGATATGAGCCAAGCAAATGCTAGAAGTTGTCTGCCAAAAATGGTTTTGATGTTGGAAGGGTTGATGTCAAGCCCTTCTTCCTGACAGTCACTGGATAGTGGGACCAGGTGTCTCTCCGAGGCCATTCTGAGTGTGCAATGATTAAACCATCAGTGGCATTTAGAAGGCTTGTCCTTCCATTGTCCCTGGCAAGAGGATGTGCCTCCTGCCCACCAGAGCAGTGACGCCTGCATAGAAATCTTTGGAAGGACACGCTGAAGCCAGCTACAGTATTGTCTCTGGAGATGGGGGATGCGTGTTTGTGGGGAGGCTGATTTTTTGACTGAATTCCCGCCTTTTTCTTTTGGACCATATGCATGTATTACCCACTCAAAATAAGAATTTCTTTTTAAAGCTAAAAAAGAAAAAAAGGCAATATGTCACTAAGACACTAAGTAAAACCAGGAGAAAACATCCCTGTGCTAGTCTGTCTAAAAAAAAGAAACATAGATTGATGAGAATTTTGGAGGGAAGTAATTCAAATAGAAATTACACTTCACCTTAATTATTTGAATAATTTCGACCATTGGTTTTCAGATATTTCTTAGCCACAAAAAACCGTTCAGGCTAGACCTTTTTCGGGACTTCCTTGGTGGTCCAGTGGTTAAGAGTCTGCCTTCCAGCGCAGGGGATGCGGGTTCGATTCCTGGTTGGGGAACTAAGATCCCACTTGCCGCGGAGCAACTAAGCCTGTGTGCCGCAACTAGAGAGCCCGTGTGCCATAACTACAGAGCCCACGCACCACAACTAGAGAGAAGCTCGCGTGCCACAACGAGGACCCAACCCAGCCAAAAACAAACAAAAACAAAAAAACCCAACTAGACCTTTCTCAGAAGACCAACATATAAAATTGATGAAAATAAAGCAGTCTTGTTTAAAATGAGGATCCCCACTGAGGGTCTTTGAGGGGGCTCTGTGGGACCCCCCCACCAGGGCTCTTTAGAGTACACTGAAAAGCCTCCTTTAAAGTCAAGGCATTTGAGAATTAGAGATAAGTTATATAATTCTCTTTCTCACTTTCTTCATGTAGTAAGAAATTCACAGTGTCTCTGAAATTCACAGTGTTATGTGTTCGTAATTCTGTAAACATTTCTTGAGTACATCTACTGTTTTCCAGGCCCTGGGATAGGCACCCAGGAAGAGGAGGCGGCATGGAGATGGTGAGGCCTGAGAAAAAATTTGAAGCGTGAGGAGGAGACAGCTGAAAGTCAGGGAGGGCATGCCAGCCCCAGGAGACCACAGGGGAAAGCAGCAAGGAAGCAGGCTGGCAGATTAGAGGCGTGGCAGGGCGACACAGTGTGGGGAGACGCACAGGGCATTTGTTGGTGGTGGCAGGTGCTGAAACTGGAGAGGCAGGGAGGACTGAGTTACTATGTGCCTGGTGGACCTTTCTAAGTTTGGACTTGGAAGGGCACGAGGAAGCGATTGAAGGGTTTTAAGCAGGAGATTGACACAGTCATATTTGTGCTTTGGAAGGATCACTCTGGCCCAAGTGAGCATTGAAAGGGCACGTGATTAAGGCAGGGAGACTGGGTAGGAGATCGTTGCAGATATCCAGTGAAAAGATGCTGTTGGACTGACCTGAAGCCGAGCTACAGAGATGAAACAGAAGGGGGCTGACTAAGACAAGATGAGTTGGATGGTGTACAGAGGAGGAAAACAGAAGTGTCTCGAGGAGTCCTGGAGTTTGTGTTTGTATAACCGAAATGGGCTGGACAACCAGTGCCATTCAACACAGCAAGAAAGATGGGAGAAAGGATGATGAGTTCCAATGGGGGCAGGTCTTGTTTGAAGTACCTGTGAGATATCAAAGTGGAGATGCCCAGCAGGAAATCAGATCTCCAGGTCCTGAAGTTCAGAGGAGAGAGAGCTGGGATGGAGGGGACGATTTGGGAGCCACCCTGAGCACGATGATAATGGTGGGTCAAGAAGGTAGTTAAAATCCTTGAGAGACTGGAAACAGTACAGAGAGTAGAGTCCCAAGAAGGCAGGGGAAGAGGACCCTAGGAAGTAGCTGAGATGGCTCAGCAGAGAGGAAGAGAATCAGGGAGAGTGGGGTTCAAAGAAATAAGGGAGAAAGTTTTGAGATAAGGAGGATTTATGAGGAGGTTCAAATGCTGTGTTGAGAAGAAGAAATGAAAGCATTGTGATGACGAGAGAAGTGTGAGCTGCCTTGAGGTGAATGTGCTTTATGATTCTGGGGAGCCACACACAGAATGACCGGGTGGAGGATTATCAACTCTAACCGCACAGTAGAAACACCTGGGGACTTTTTAAAAAAATAATAAATCCTGGGTCGTAGATTTCATTGGTCTGAGGTGGAGCCTGGGTCAGAATACATTTTTAAAGCTCCACAAGAGAGCCTAGCGTGTGGCCACAGCTGGGAACCACTGTTCCAGTTATGCCCTATTTGAGCCACAAATGATTGAAACAGGCTCCTCTGGGAGAGGTCAGATGACTTTCACGTTGATCTGTGTTGTTGGAATGCACAGGAAATGGAGTCCAGCCAATTAAAATGCATCTGTGTAGTCCCATGTCTTTTTGGTAGGGACAGGTCCTGAAATTGGGGGAATACCAAAGATGAATCGTCCATTGCTGGTGAAGGGAATTTCGCTGGCTTTCCCAGAATGTAGGAGATCTGTCCCCAAATCAGGCCAAGCTTATACCCACCAAACATCTTTCTGGTTAATAATTAAGCTTTACCTGGTAATTTAAAAATTACACGTATTTTTCAAAATTTGAAAGGAATGCGTATATAAGGATAAAAAAATACTACAGCAGTAACATTCTTTCCCCTCAGATCATCTCTATCCACAACTACATCCCAAAGCCAACCACTGGACCATTTCTGTTTATGTGTCTGGTGGTTACCCCATAACTGTAAATAATAAGCTTACCTCTCTCTTTCCTAACTTACCAATACTGTACCTTACCTATCAATAATAGAAGATGAAAGTTTACTTACTCTGCTTTTACTGCCCCTTCTCCCTTCCAAACTTTGGTAGTCTCAGTATTATTTTTAATTCTTCTTTGGGTTACTTTCATAAAAGTATACTTTAATGTACTTAAAATTATATTCTCATGCCATGAACTTGACACAGTATTTCTTAACTCCACACAGTGTGAGATGAAGATATTAGCTCCCCCGCTTTCCTCTTTCAACTTCTGTCAGTTTGATCTATGCATTTCCATTGTTCTGATTGACAGCATTACATTCTGTTCTGTAACCATAAGTCCTCTCTGCTTGGTCTGCTGGTTAATTCTGAGTTGAAAACCCAAAAACTGCATTTGAATTATTTTGAGTAGGGCTTCCCTGGTGGCGCAGTGGTTAAGAATCCGCCTGCCAAGGCAGGGGACACGGGTTCAAGCCCTGGCTTGGGAAGATCCCACGTGCCATGGAGCAACTAAGCCCGTGAGCCACAACTACTGAGCCTGCGCTCTAGAGCCCGCAAGCCACAACTACTGAGCCCGCGTGCCACAACTACTGAAGCCTGCGCACCTAGAGCCCGTGCTCCGCAACAAGAGAAGCCACCGCAATGAGAAGCCCGCGCAGCGCAATGAAGAGTAGCCCCTGCTCGCCGCAACTAGAGAAAGTCTGTGCGCAGCAACAGAGACCCAATGCAGCCAAAAATAAATTAAAAAACAAAATTATTTTGAGTAGGTAGATGCTGTTCCCTGGAGAGCCAAGGACTGTGTCGGCACCACATTTCTTCTTTTTGGGTCCCATGTCACACCTCTTGGGTGACTTAAGGAGAGTGTTCCCAGTAGCTTGGTCTGATTCTCTTTTATTACACTCCATCAATGACTCAAAATCATGGTTCATTTTAGTTTGCCTCTTTTTGGATCATGCTTTTCCTGTATCTCTTTTCCTACACTTCTCTTTTTTCTTGTTGAGAAAAGAAACATATTCTGTCTTCATCATGTCATAAACATTTCTGGCATCTTACTCATCCCATCTCTGGAAGAAGAATAATTGAATGGCTTCAATTTTTCTTCTTATAGAGAGATTTCTTGGAGCCCAATTGCTTCCTGTTTCAACTTGAACCTGGGAAAAGGGGTGTTAGAGATAAAGAACACAAATATTTTGACCACTGCAAAAGGATGGTCTCATTGTAAACAAATCAATTTGCTGTGTATTCATTAGTCTTGTCTGAATTTAGTTAGTGTGACCTTGTCATGGAGATGCCAATTATCTATGGACACATAAAGAAAATTCAGGTTCTGGGTCTCAGAGATTAAGTATCTGACCCTGAAGGTAGTCACTCAGCCACCCCAAGAGTCTCACCACAATCAGCCAGAATCCTTCAGTGCACTTGTAGTGGATGCTGTGATGTGTTGCCAAGACGCCCAAAGGACTAAGGCACTCAGCCCCTTGCCTCAATTCAAGACATCTCTGAAGGGCCATCCCATATTCAGAGTTCCCCATGGGATGGGCTGAGGCCTCTTTTGCAACTGCTTTGAACTTCAACTTCTTTTACTGTCCAATCTTTCCTTCACTCTCTTACAGGTACTGTTCCCACAAGTGCTCCCCAATAAATATCTGTCTCGGAGTCTGTTTTCTGAGGAACCGTACCTATAATCCTACTTTTCTCTCATACATAAACAAACAATAATATAAACAAACAAACAGAAGGTTAACTTCTTACGGGGATATTGGGTTATTGTGGGAGGGGGTTGTTTTCTAGGCAGGAGATGGGATGCGGGGTGGGATTCAGTTTCAGGAGAGGCAGAAGGGAATGGGATCCAGGACATCAAGGGATGGGAACAGGAACTAAGCTTCATCAGAGACAGGAAGGGAGGACAGTGAGGTGCTGAAGATGTTTAAAGGGATTGGAATGGGGGAGCAAGTTGAGGACGTGGTAATGATGGTTGTGACTCTGAATCTGCTTGAGGAGAAGAGCACTCTATCTCTAGCTTCAGTTCTTCCTCCTATTATACCTGTACCTAGAGACCCTGACCGGAGGTGGAGTGGGGGTGGGGAGATGGGATGGGTGTGGACCTGAACCCCTCCCCCATGATGGTGCCCTGTCTAGATACTGCCAATGCCCTCCCTCAGGAGTCTGGTGCCTCTCTTTGCCGTGTCCTCCATCTCTCCAGACATGGGCCAGGGCCCTCTTTGGATGAAAGAGATCCCCCGTTAGATCCCATCAGGGTCCTCTTTGGATGGAAGAGATATACCCACATCCCAGTACCAGGCCATGGATGGGACTTTCAGTATCACTTCCTGCCTGGACCATTGCCTCACCTCCCCTCCACCTCCCCATTAAATGGCTCAAATTGTACTTGAACTTGACATGCTTATCAGCTTCCCACCAATGATGAGGGTGAACAAAATCTTTTCCTCCCCACAAAGACTGATCTGGTAAAAACGAAATTCTGAGGGAATCCATATTTTTTTCATTGAAAGTGAGAACTTGAATCCCAAGGGAAAACGTGCAGCCTTGTAGCTTAGATCACCAGCTTTGAGAGGGGAGGGACCTCTCAGCTCAGAGAACACGCACCACAGTCTCTGTCTCACCTCTTGCCAGCTGGGTGACTTGGGCCAATAACTTACTGTCTCTGACCCTCAGTTTCCACATCTGTAAAACTGTCATAAGAACAGCAGGTACCACGCGGAACTTGGAAAAATTTTATGGAAAATTAAATGAGACAACCACGAAGATCTGCTGGCACACTGCCTAGCACGTGGTAAGCACAAAGTAAATATTACCTATGATTGTGATTATGATTACTGAATTTTAAATATCAGCAGATTGGCACTGATTTTTAGTTGCTAAAATGCTACTACCCGGGCCTTTGTGAGAAGGAGCCATACAGAGTCAGCTTTCTGTTTTATTCTGTTATGTTGTCCAATCCCTTGTTTCTCCTTCCCCTTCGAGGTTCCAGCTGTGGAGGTCCCAGTATGCCTTAAATCCGAGTAGGTGTCACGTGTAAATCAAAATCAAGTCTGTTTCTCTTTGGTAAATACTTACACTTCTCCCGGCAAATGCCTGTCTACTCCATGTGGCAGATTCATCTTTCCAAACTGTCAACTCGGAGATTGGTCTATCAGCCCACACACATCCATGGCGTGGATGTCACATCTTGGGTGGTACTTGAAGGCCTGACCAGGTGGAGAACTTGTCCTTTGGGGACAAGGTTGCATTCTCCCTCTACCTGCTCGCTCTTTCCTACATGTGGATTTCTTTCTGTCATCTTATTTTCTCTTTGTCATTTTTGCTTTCTTTTTCTACACAAGTGTGTGTGTGTGTGTGTGTGTGTGTTTACATATTAAATAAGTAACATATGCTTAATTTAGAAAACACAGAAAAGCAAAGAGACGGGGGAAAGTGTAATCCCACCACTTTGGATGTGTATCCTTCCAGAACACCTAGACATGCATACAATTTTTGTTTCCATGAAAATAAAATCATATAGGCTAGACCAATGGTTCTCCAACAGGGATATTTTTGTCCTCCTCCCAGAGGACATTTGGCAACGTCTGGAGACATTTCATTTGTCAAAACTGAGGCAAGTGGTGCTACTGGCATCTAGGGTAGAGGCCAGGGATGCCACTACACATCCTACAACGCACAGGACAGCCCCACAGCAACTGACTGTCTAGCCCCAAAGGTCAAGAGGGCCAAGGTTAAGGAACACTGGTGTGGACCAGGGTTCAGCAGATTAAAGCCCCTGCTGGTTAGCTGCCTGTTTTTATAAATAAACTTTTATTGGAACACAAGACGTCCATCCATTTACATGTTTTCTGTGGCTGCTTTTGCCTTAAACAGCAGCTGCGTAGTTGTTACAGGGACTGTGTGGACT
Source organism: Physeter macrocephalus (assembly GCF_002837175.3). Lineage (NCBI taxonomy): Eukaryota > Metazoa > Chordata > Mammalia > Artiodactyla > Physeteridae > Physeter > Physeter macrocephalus. Next base: position 168,840,812 of record NC_041224.1, read on the forward strand.
GCAAAGCCTAAAATAGATGTGAACCACACATGAAATTTTAAGTTTTTCTGGTATCCAGAGTTTTTTAAAGTACAAAGACAACTCAATAGCAAAAGAAACAACCCGACTAAAAAATGGACCAAGGATCTGAATAGACATTTTTCCAAAGAAGACATAAAAATGACCAACAGGGACGTGAAAATGTGCTCGACGTTAATCATCAGGGAAATGCAAATCAAAACGACAATGAGGTATCACCTCACACGTGTTAGGATAGCTATAATGAAAAAGAAAACGTAAGTGTTGGTGAGGGTGTGGAGAAAAGGGAACCCTTGTGCCCTGTTAGTGGGCATGAAATTGATGCAGCCGCTATGGAAAACAGTAAGGAGGTTCCTCAAAAAGTTAAAAATAGAACTACCATATGATCCAGCAATCCCTCTTCTAAACTTATATAATAGGAAATGAAATCATTGGTACTTCAAGGAGATATCTGTGCTCTCACATTCATTGCAGCATTATTCACGATAGCCAAAATATGGAAGCAATCCAAATGTCCACTGACAGATGAATGGATAAAGAAATTGTAGTATATATAGACAATGGACTATTATCCAGCCTTAAAAAAATGAGACCTTGCCATTTACAACAACATGGATGAACCTGGAAGACATTTTGCTAAGTGAAATAATCCAGACCCCAAAAGAAAAATACTGCACGATCTTATTTATATGCGGAATCTAAAAGAAGTCAAATACATAGATGCAGGCAGTATAACGGTAGTTACCAAGGGTGGGGAGATGGGGGAAATGGGGAGATGTCGGTGAGAGGGTACAAGGTTGCAGTTGTGTAGGATGAATGAAGTTAGAGATCTAATGTACAGTATGATGACTATAGTTAATAATGCTGTACTGTGTACTGGAAATTTGTTAAGAGAATAGATTTGTACTTTCATCACACAAAGAAATTATGTGAGGAGATGGATATGTTAATTAGCTTGACTGTAGTAATCATTTCACTCTATATATGTATCAAAACATTATGTTGTATACCTTAAACATATACAATTGTTCTTTTTAAAAATAAAATAAATATTTAAAATGTACCAAGAGGCAGGTGAAATAAATTTGAATAGCATGTCCAAAATATTATCATTTCAACATTGCAATCAATGTAAAAATTATTAATGAGATATTCTATATTCCTTTTTTTTCCATACTAAGCCTTTACTTACAGCACATCTCAATTCAGACTAGCCACATTCCAAGTGCTTATGTGGCTCGTGGCGACTGTACCAGACAACACAGGACTGCACTATTACAAGCTACACCATTTACTTAATATAAAGGTCCTTTCATGTCCACGCTACATTTTTATATCATTTTTAAATGGCTCAATTTATTTAAAAGATCCCCATCTTTTGGATATTTATATTGCTTCCTAGTTTCATAATTATAAACCATGCTGCCATCAACATTCTTACATTAAAACTTTATACCCCATCTTTAATTATTTCCTTAGGATAAATTCCCACATGTGGGTCAGAGAACACACATCTGTGCTCAAATTTTTAAGCCTTTTAAAATATATTGTTTAATAATAATACCTCTCCTGACAAGGTTGTTATGAGGATTAAGCGAGCTAGTACATGTAAACCAATTTCATTAATTCAAGTAAGGTTAATAAGACTTCAAATAGTAGTGCCTTGCACATAAAAGCATTCTATAAATGTCATCTATTATTATTACCAGTACTACGTCTGAATCCATCTCCAGCACTGTTATACTAATTTATACCCCAGTTAACAATGTCCACGAACGCCTGGTTGCAGTGCTCTCTCTCCAATACAATTACATTTATAGCTCTTACAAGTTTCATATGCAAAAGTGGCTTCTTGTTATAGTTGGTTTAATCTGACTGTAGTTCATTAGTTTTCTTAGAATTAGTTTTTCTCGGATAGACCTGTCACAACCTCAGTCTATATCCATGTATCTACCGATACTATATAAAATAGTTCAACTATATAGATACACATATACATATATATCTAGTTGGACTATTTTTCATTGAACTGTGTAGGACAATAAATGACCATTTGTATCAGTCAGCTTTCATTTGGTTATGTTGTTGTAACAAACAACCCTAACATTTCAGGGGCTTACAACAACAAATATGTATTTCTCACTCTCATTCCATGTGAGAACCTGGGCTGAAAGAGCAGTGCCTATTGGGGTTATGCCTTTCTAACGGCAGACAGAGAGGAACAAATGATCAAGAGTAAGAGTGAAGTCTGCTATAACCTCTACCCTTACCTGTCACTCAATCTCTCCTGCTCGCATCTCATTTTGCCCATGACAAAGCAAGTCATGGCACCAAGCCCAATATCAAGGGGGTGGAGAAGTATGCTCCAACCATAAGAGACACTGCAAGTCACATGGCAATGGGTGGGGATTGAAAGGGTGAGCAAATGATTGAGGACTAATATGATCCACCCCACCAGTGAAATCAATCCAGTTAAGTTAAACTGGTTGTGTGGCTCCACCCACCTGAGGTCAGGAATCCTTTAGGACTCACTGTAGTCCCACAGGAGTGTTGTGGCCCCTGCCCCCTAAGGGGACAGATAACAGACGCTGAGCTTCTGAACTGCTTCCAAGGTGCTCTAAGGACAAACTGATCCAGAGGGACTAAGCTTAAAGCAAATATGGCTACATCTCTACTCCCTGCATGAAGGTACAATCAATGAAAAGAGCTTTGTACCTAAAGAAATCATTTCATCATCAAACAACTAGGAAATGATAAATCCCTGGATGCTCTTGCAGCCATCAAACAAACTAAAGGTACCTCGATTTTCTAGGAAAGACGGTACGGCAGTCTCCTTAGAACAGGGGAGAGTGGTGTTCATATCCTGGCTGCATCACCTGTATGATCAATAGTTGCTATCATCATCATCATCACCATCATCACTGCCACAACCACCACCTTTTAAGGTACAGCCAGCTGCCATACTCCTGAAGCCAGCCAATAGCGCCCCGGTTGGCCAAAGGGGCATCTCCATCCCAGATAACTGACCCCTGTCCTAAAGAAATGAGTCACACAGGCTCTGGTTGCCTGCTTAATTGGAAAATCACTAAGCTATTTGAAACTGCATAAAAATGTATTTGTAAAATCCTAACACTAGATAGTTTCGGAAATAATAAGTGTGCAGTAAAATTACAAGCCTATTCCACTGCAAACATAAAAGAAAGCATTCCAGGAATATGAAAAATGAAAAGGAGAAATGCCTGTTTCCTATGGTAAGTCACTTCATATCGGAATCATTTATTTATATAACAAGCCTTTCTGGACTGATTAAGGGAACTGCCAATTACACTCACCATCCTTTCTGCAGGTTACAGAGAAGCACGACGTTTCTTCTTGCTTTACATGAGAGCGCCTGGGCTGGAGATGTGTGTCCTGGCAACCAGACTCTTCTCCATGTTTGTCCGCCTCTGGAAGGATTCAGTGCTCAAAGGGAAGCACTTCTCATCCCGAACCAATGGCAGAGGAAAGAAAAACAACAGGATCCTTTCCATCCCACAGTGCTACTGAGCTTGCCTGAGCCTTTGAAAATGGTCAGAAAAGAAAGTACAGTATTTTCTTCTTTATGCATTTTTAAGCTCTAAGTCTTTCAAGGCCCAGTTCAAATCCCACCTCTGCTGCGAAGCCTTTCCAAATGCCCCCCAGTGAGCATGATTTTCCATCTTCTGAACCCCAGCTTATACTTCCTGACTTTACCCCCTCTTCGGCACTGTCTTCACCCCTGGTAATGTTGGTTAACTTCTCAAGCAGACTGTTGCAGGTAGTGATTTTACAGATTCATTTCAATCTCCTTCTGGGGTTCAGAGTAATGAGTTCAGGGGTGAGCCTGTGATCCCAGCACGACCATCCAGCATTTGTTCTGCATAATTAAGAATATATGTTGGAAGAGAGAGGCTCCTGTCTTCTCCTGGGTCATGAGCTATAAGGAGATTTTAAGCCTGGAATTTCTGAAGGCCATCTTCCCTGGACTTCTGCAGAAAGCCCAGACTGAGAGATGGAGAGCCCTAATGACATCGTTTGAACCCCTAGATCCAGCTATGCCTGAAATTCTTACCCCAGACTTCCCAATTACATGAGCAAATATACTCGTTTTGCTGCTTCAGTGGATTTGAGTTGACTCTTATCATCGGCAACATAAGTGACTAATCTGCTCACTCAGAACTCCTTAAGAAAAAGGATGCTTAAAGAGTCTCTGGACCTCAAAGCCTCCAGAATCTTTCCGTCTTGCTGCTCTGCTCTTGTCCTTGCGCGGTTGAAGCTGATGCCCCCACCTCTGGGTTCCAGCTGGAAATGGGCAGAGCACGCGGAGGAGTGCACAGCCAGTGTCTGAAGGCCCAGCTCGGGAGCTGGCCCAGCTGCCTCCCTCAGAGCCCTGTGGTCAGTACTTAACGTCACAGCTACACCTGCAGGGGCCTCTGGGACACGTAGTCCATCCAGGCAGCTGTGTGTCCAGCCATGACTCTATTCCTGAAGGAAAGAACAGATGTGGACGCACAACTCTCCGTCCAAAGCACACCAGCTGTTTGCAGATGAAAACAGTTGAAATGCCAAGTCTCCTTGAAGTGCATGCAAGGCTGGGAGTGAGGTGGGGAAAAGCTGCATCCTAAGTGAAAAGTGCTGGTGAGCGGAGCTCCACATGGTCCACCTCGGAGCTGTGTTACCAGGGCAACTGAGCTAAGCGGGAACTACATTTCCTAGCGTGCCGCTCCCCATGTGGCGCCGCTCCCCATGTGGCTCCGCGCCGGGCTTAGCCACGAGAGAAGTGAGCATGAGGTGCAGAAGGTGGCGGTGAAGCAGCAGCCTTTACGCTCTGAAGGGCGGTGCAGGGCACCGCGCATTGCCGCAGCTCTTCTGCTGTCCACCTGTTGCAGCGGGCAGCGGCCTGCAGCCTCTCAGCCAATGCCCAACATCCTCTTTCGGATTTTCCAAGTCCTCGGCCAAGTGCAAGCGTAGCTGCACAGCACAGGGCGCCAGCAGCTTCCGTGGGTCACCCCGCATGGAGCTTGGACGCTGTGGGAGACAAACATGGGCTCCAGCCGGCCTCGCAGGTCCCAGCCTTTCTTTACCTTAACCTTGAGGTTTCTCAGCCTCAGCACTGATGCTGTTTTAAGCCAGATGATTCTTTGTTGCGTGGGGCTGTCCTGTGCATTGTGGGGTGTTTAGCAGCGCCCTGGCCTCTACCCACCAGATGCTGGTAGCGACACTCACGGCAGTTGTGAGAACCCAAACTGTCTCTAGGTTTTGCTGAATGTCTCCTGGGGGGGCAAGTCACCCCGGGTTGAGACCACTGTCGTCATATCCATGTTTCCTTCCCAATTTCCGGCCTTGTGACCTACAGCAACTTCAGGCCCACTTTCACACGCAGAGGCGTATGACTCAGGGACTCCTTGAGACCTCGCCGCCAGCTCCCACGGTCACAGTGTAACCCCACAGTCAGTCCCTTATCTCGTGTTCCTCAGGGTCTGTTCCGCTCCGGGCCGCATTATGACGGTCATGTGCCCCTTCCTCTATAAAAAATAAAAGATGATATGCAAAGGCTATTTTGGTATAAAGGTCACGTGCCCCTTCCTCTATAAAAAATAAAAGATGATATGCAAAGGCTATTTTGGTATAAAAAATACTATGTAGGCTGGATTTATTATTAGATATTCATTTTAATACTCATTTTAACTAAAATTAGAGCTTTTGGGGGCCCCTGCAAGGAAGAGGGAGCCCTAAGCATTGTGTCTTTGATAGAGGAGTTGGCCCGGGGCCTCCTTCTTCCCCCGGAGCCTAACAGGTGCTCCCACTTCCCACAATTATCTTCTTTGTAATCAGAACAAAAACACATGCAGCAGTGATTTGCTTCTTTCAAGACCAGCCTGAGTTTAGGGGAGGAACTCCAAGTACTTGAGGCTGCAGTTAATGGGAGCAGAGCAAAACTGGGCGAGGGCCCTCCACGAGTCTGCCTCTTAGCCCACTAGCTGGACCAATAGAAATGACGGATGTGATTTAGGGAATTCGGGGCAAAAGATGAGTGTGAAATAAAACTCCCTTTTAAAAGCACATCAAGGAAAACACGTGTGTCTCAAGGTGAAATTGTAGACATGTGTTTGCTATGTATTTTCCATTAGATTGTTAATAATCGGATATAAATCATCCAGTGCAATCAGATGGACCAATCCCGGGGTCCCTTTCCCCACCAGTGACGGCTGTTTCTGATTAGCACGGAGCCCCCTGCCCTGACGAACAATGGTCTCCTCTCGGGCCGTGGAGGACAGGAAATTAAGCCATCAGGCATCTTGCCTATTATTCTCACGCTATCCTCAAGCTGTAAATCCATCAAATATGGAAGGCAGAAATATAAACTGGGGCCAAATAGGGGGAAGTTGGAGATGCAGTTTTATTCCACACGTCTCTCAGAAAGTTTGTCCACAAATGTTCAGTATTCACTCTGGAATTAAAATACCCGCTTTACAGCAGATGTTTTATAGACGGGCACCACTGTAGATGGTAAGAAGTTTGTATCAGAGCACCAAATAGTTCCTTTAGCAAGAACTCTGCTTTTATCTATGGAAATATCAGGAAATCATTTTGAGTTGAACAACCAAAATAAAGGCAGTGGAGTTTGAGATAAATGTTAGGAAAATTGCGTAAAACATTATATCAAAACCCTTGGCACCGTCAAAAAGATTTCTGAATCCAATGAGTAGCTGAAGAAGAGAATTCAATTCCATTTTTTCACTTTGTCTGCCAATTTTATAGCACTTCATTTAAAATGGAATCTCTAAAGAATCAATTCAAATTAGCTTTACAGTTTTCCCCCAAAGAATCTGCTTTAAAATAAATTGAACTGGAGCATGTGACATAATATGTGAGCATAAAATTCATGTTAACTAGTCCGACGGAAAAAAGTTCTCATAATAAGGAAACAAATAATCGCACATGACTGAGCTAAAAATAGTCTTTAAATTGTCAGTTTCAAAACTGAACAAAAATAGGGAGAGTTGTTATAATAATGATATGGCACATTTCCTCCTAATGAAATGGTCTTGAATTCTGTAATAAATTACAGAAAGAGAATCCTCTGGGCAAAAAGAAAAATACCAGACATGAGTTGCTGTCATAAATAGAGTGACAACAATGCAAATACCTTCCAGCTGGGACTGAGCAGCCTCTGCTGGAGGCTTCATTACTGAAGACAGAGCTGAGCTGGGGTGAACAATAGACTGAGGATGATCCTTCATCATCTGTGGCCCCCTGTTTATAAAACAGCTTCTGCTGCTGCATTTGCTTTGTTTTGATCAGGTATATTGAGTATAAATATTTATTTGAAATCTCTTTATAAAGTTTATTAGGAGTCTTAGGTTCCTTGAGAATAGGGACAATAGCTTATGTGACTTGGTAACCACCCGTACCTATCACAGCGTCTGACACGTGGTAGGAATCCCATACGTGTCTGAGGGAGGAACATAAGAATGAATAAATCAATGAATCAATTTAGCGTTAAAATCACATTAAACTTAGTTATTGTACCTTAAAAAATTTTTTACAGTTAAGTTAGGAAATGCACTGTTAGTTTAATTAAGGAGGGGATAGTTGGGTTGTGGTGATTTTTTTTTCCTCTGTTGAAATCAAGAAACAAATACTTAGGTTTATCACTGAATAAGGCTTGATGGAGATTCTTTTTTTTTAAAATTAATTTTTAAATGTATTTTATTAAAGGATAGTTGATTTACAGTGTTGTTAGTTTCTGGTATACAGCAAAGTGATTCAGTTATACATATATATAATAGTTTACATCTGCTAATCCCAAACTCCCACTCCATCCCCACCTCACCCTTCCTTGGCAACCACAAGTCTGTTCTCTATGTCTGCGAGTCTCTTTCTGTTTTGTAGATAAGTTCATTTGTGTCATATTTTAGACTCCATATATGTGATATCATATGGTATTTGTTCTTTCAAGAGGAAGTTAACATTTTGTAAGTTCTTTTTTTTTTTTTTTTTTTTTTTTTTTTTTGTGGTACGCGGGCCTCTCACTGTTGTGGCCTCTCCCGTTGCGGAGCACAGGCTCCGGACGCGCAGGCCCAGCGGCTCCGCGGCATGTGGGATCTTCCCGGACCGGGGCACGAACCCATGTCTCCTGCATCGGTAGGCAGACTCTCAACCACTGCGCCACCAGGGAAGCCCTGCATGTATCTTTCTGAGATATAGTTTGATCTGGATATATGCCCAGGGTTGAAATTGCTGGATCATATGGCAACTCTATTTTTAGTTTTTTGAGGAATCTCCATACTGTTTTCCATAGCGGCTGCACCAGTTTACATTCCCACCAATAGTGTAGGAGGGCTCCCTTTCCTCCACACCCTCTCCAGCATTTGTTATTTGTAGACTTTTAAATGATGGCTATTCTGACCAGTGTGAGGTGGTACCTTGTAGATTTGATTTGCATTTTTCTAATAATTAGCGATGTTGAGCATCTTTTCATGTGCCTATTGACCATTTGTATGTCTTCTTTGGAGAAATGTCTATTTAGGTATTGATGGAGATTCTTTAAGGCCCTGCCTGAAAGTAACCAAACAGGAGAAGTTTATCTTAATGGGACCCAATATCTTGGAATTTAACTATGTCTTGAAGTATGGGCCATTCCCTCTTTCCACAATACCGATTTGAGCTTCCTTGCTTTTCCACCTTACCTATACTTCCATTCTTCAATCCACCCATGCGTTGGTCTACAGCCATCTATCTGATCATCTGTCCATCAAATACTTAGCGGTACAGTGATGAACAATAATAAGAGCTAACATTTACTGAGTACTTACTCTATGTCAAACACTGTTATTAACACTTTATGCTAATTAACTCATTTAATCATCCATCATCCGCTTCTATGAAGGATGTACCATCATATTCCACACTTAACATTCAAAGCAACTCAGGTGCAGCGAGATGAAACACCCTGTCCAAGATCACATCACTAGGAAGTAGGGGAGTCTAGATTTGAACCCAGAGGGTCTGGCTCTAGAACTACCAGTCTGCTGCGCTAATTAGGCAGAAATGCTCTTGACCTTCACAAGCTTTATATTCTAGTGGGAGAAACAGAATTTAAACACATAACTATGTAATTTTAACCATTAACAACTGCTTTGAAGAAAAAGTATAGGTGTTACAAGAGTATGTAAAAGGGACATGTAGCCCAGTCTGGGGAGTTCAGAAAGGCCTTGCTGCTGAGGAAGTTGACCCTTGGGTTGAGCCTTGATGGGTGGGTGGGTGGGTGGTGAAGCATAAGCAGGAAAGAGTGTTCAAGGCAGAACAGCATGTGCAGGGGAAAGAGGTATCTGTGCTGAGGACCCATGGGGCCTTTGGTGTCTACTGATGTCAATATGATCAAAAGTCAATTCTAACATGAGCCTCTTCTGATGCTCTCCATCCCACTGACTTGCACCTAGGTAACCCAGTTATAGAAGGCAGACATCCCCAGGTGAGGAGACAGCCTTGTCATCTTCTCCCTCACCCAGTGCCCAGCATATCCACTCTTGCCATCCAGTGCCACCAAATTTAACCCACTGTCCCCATTGATCTATCAGATCTACTTATTTCTTTCTGATCCCACCCCACCTCCTGAATACAAGCCACTTTCATTTCTTGCTTGGATGTCTGCAGCATTCTCCTGTATCCAACACTCTTCCAGAATGCACTCCAGAACCCCTCACATCCGTCGTCCACCTGCAGCCAGACTGATAATTTCCAAAGGCAAATCTGGTCATTCCACCTCTGCCCTCACTAAAAACCTCCGATGGTCTCCCATTGCTCTCGAGAAAAAGACAAAATTCCCTGCCCTGGTTTAGAGGGCCCTGCATGGCCTGGCTGTCCCCACTGACAATCTCAGTGTCATCCTAGCCCCAGGCCGTGTCTCACAGCTCCTCAGTCACCGTGGTTGCCTCCCCTTGGTCTCTGCTCCCTGGCATGCCCCTCCCACCGGGAGGCTCGGCAGTGCCCTTCCCTCTTCCTGGAATGCCCTTCCCCTCCACTGTGTTTAGTTAGCTCTTAATCATCCTTTAGATTCCCATTTAATCCTCAGCAAGCCCACCCTATGTCCCCGCTTGGATACCCATTAATGTCTGACCCTTCCCCATTAACATCTCCATCTGAACCAGATGACTCTCTGTTATGGCTGAATCGTGTCCCCCAGAATTCATACGTTGAAGCTCTAACTCCCAGTACTCAGAATGTGACTGTTTGGAGATAGGGCCTTTAAAGAGGTGATTAAGTTAAAATGAGGCTGTTAGGGTGGACCCTAATCCAATCCGACTGGTGTCCTTGTAAGAAGAGGAGATTTGGACACAGACATGCATGCACCCAGAGGAAAGACCATGTGAGGACACGATGAGAAGTCTGCCATCTGCAAGCCAAGGGCAGAGGCCTCAGAGGAAACTAAATCTGCTAAAACCTTGATCTTGGACTTCTAGTCTCCGGAATTGTGAGGCAATAAATCCCTGCTTTTTAGGCCACCCGGTTTGCAGTATTTTGTTATGGCAGCCTGAGGAGACTAACCCTTTCTTTCATAGAAACTGTCACAGTTAAAGTTAGTTGTCAAAATTAGTTGCAACTTAACTTTCATTTCATTATTTGACTGCTATCTCCCTGATAAGAATGCAAGCTCTTTAAGGACAGGAACTGGGTCTGGTTTTGCCCACCATGGTATCGTCAGAGCCTGGCATGGTGCCTGGCATATAGTAGGTGCTCAGTAAATACCTGGGGCATGAATGAATGAATAGACAAGTAAAAACATATGAGTGAGTGGATGAACACACGTGGAGAAGAAACAGTAATTATACAGTGGTTTTACCTTTGGAAAGATTCACTTTGGGCCTGCGCTGCATCTGGAAGCAAGGGTACCTTGTCCTGGCTAATATGAGTATTAACACGCATTTATGTAATTTCACTAGATACAGCAAATTCCTGGAATTTCAAGTTTTTACTCCCTCAGAGCAACACTGTTCAGTGAAATTTAATCTCATGGATTTTATTTTTAAAGAGGCAAATAACTATCTCTAGGGTAAAAAACAGATAATTCTAAGAGACTTAAATCCAACATCCTTGCAATTGGAAGAAAATATCTTGTTTGTATCAAATCATGATACAAATGGCATGCTTGATTAACGGTATGCTTGATTTCCGCTTGGAAAATGTCCTTGCTGGTTTCCACGGGACAATGACAGTGACAGCAGCGTGGAATCACCACACAGGAGGGAGGGTGGGACACACGTGAGAATTTCTGTTGCAGTTTTAAGAGGAGTCTTCTTTTCTGAGAAACTCATTATTCACTTAATTATTCATTCTGTTTATTTACTGTAGAGTTATTACACATAAATATGGTGCAAATCCCTGGAATCCTCAAACACCAGATGCCAGTTTCCCTCTGCAGTCCCAGAAGACATAGCCAAGCCATCACTGTGAGAATTAAAACAACAACAACTAAAACCCAATTAAAATTGTGCCAGCATGTTCATTTCCAAAATAAAAACCCTGGGAATGAATAAGCTTTTAGTCACTCCCCTGACTGCTTCTGCAAAAGAACAAACACAAAAAACTTTAAACTAAAGCTGGCATATAATTAGTATTTAAATCACAGTTACAATGAACCTCGTATCTGCACAGAAAGGGCATTGGCTAAGTCAACATTGTATTATTTCTCCCATTTTCAAAAGTCACGTGATTGAAGAAAATGGCATTTTGCTTTTCAGAATTTCTATGTGTCTGGCCAAAGCCCAACGATGGTGGAGGAAGAAGCCAAGATGGCGACATGAAGTTTGGGGTCTTGGAATCCACAGGTTACACAAACTCTTCCTCCTCATGATGTGAGGGGGCCTCACACCCAGGTGCATCTCACCCACCTGAGTATAAGACTGGGCACAGGAGGGGATGAACACGCAGCCCATGTTCTTGGAACAAAGGCCAACAGAGCACAGAGGAGGCCTGTCTCCTTCAAGAAATTGTTGGGAGTGCAGAGAGAACCACACGACTGAGGGCAGTGCAGGGCTGACCGCTGGGCTGGAGGACGTGTGTGGGTGTGGGGAAGGAGGAGAGGTCGGGTGTGTGTATGTGTACGTGTTTACAAGTCACCAGTCCTCAGGTGATATTGGCTCCATGAAGAACCAAGTGGACTTTCTGATGAGCGTGTGACTGTGGTCACCTCCATTGGAGAGTCGCAGAGTGATGGGAGATCTGTCTGGCCTGCTACACCCATACCAAATCACAGTCTGCCCATGGGGTCACTGTGAGACCCGAGGTAACCTTGGAGGTGCAGGCAAACGAGTGCGTTAGTGGAAATACGTGAAGCTCTTCTGGATAGGCCAGAGGCCGGCGGTGCCTCCCCTAACCCAGAGCTCAGACCTGAAAGGCCAGGGGTCTCCATTATCAGCGTTGTGGTTATAAGGGCGGGCTCAGAAGACAGGCTGCCTGTGCAGGTTCAAATCCCAGGTCTGCCACTGACCTTCACTCCTCTGCTTATTCCCCATCTTGACAATAAGGATAATGCCCCTGTCTTAGAGTTGCCACAAGAATTATCTGTGATAGTGCATGTGAAGTGCTGACAGCAGTGTCAGCCAATGGCAGGCATATACTAAACACTGGTTTCTACCATCAACGCTGGTAAGTTCCAGTCCCTGTGAAAATTTATCACAGAACTGAGCTTTGTGGTAACACTGTTGCTTTCTACTTTGTATTTCCAAGGCAGCTGATAAACCTTTTCACTCCTGAGCAACAAGAATGTTGCTATTCCTGGCACCTCAGATTAAAATAAGTTCATTGCCTCCTGTCTCACAATGCCCACGGCCATTTTTGTTACCTGTTGCAAATATTTTCTAGTCACGTAGCCTAATCTGGGGCCTTTTTGCTAAGAAGGCAAAAACATTTTCTAATCTTTTTGGCAATCACAGTGTAAAGTATCAGGTCCACAAAAACACAAAAGGTCTTCATTACTAATATATGGAATAGGAACTCTGTATAATATTTCATTATTGCTTTCTTATTAACATAACATTAATAATCTGTTGCTGCTTTAACAATTCCTGGGCATGAAAGCCCGGTATATTAAGTTATGGCTAAGATTAGATATATTAAACAGTTACCTCCATGATACCATGAAAGAAACATGATAGAGCTGAGAAACTCAATTTAAATTAAAACAAAATCATTCTGTCTATGCTTCAGTTTTCAAGGCAGCTGCTCTTAGATCAGCTCTGATGTGACCTCACTGTCTGAGGTCTGAAGTTAAGTGGGTGCATCCAGGCCCTTCCTTCCGGGTGTTTCAAGTTGAGCTGTTCAGTGTCTTCACTTGGGTGGGGCAGGGGTGCAAGGGGAGATGAGGAAGCAGCGGCAGAAGGAGTGGAAGGTTAACCGTGTGGCTTATGAGTTTACAGTCACACCACTAGTCAAGTTAAGTACCAGGGATGGTAAGATGGCAGCATGTTCATAAGACATAAAAGCATCGAACTGGAAGATCGCTTAGAGACAGCTAATCAATCATTTCCCAAAGTATAATCCATGGAACATTAGTTCTTTAAGACGGCTCTCTCTATATCCTCACGTGCACATCACACACACACACACACACACACACACACACACACACACACTCTCTATATCCTCACGTGCACATCACACACACACACACACACACACACACACACACACACACACACACACAATTACATGGTCCATCAAATAAGTCTGAGAAACTCTGCATTCTACCCATTCCTTGGAGTGCCATAAAGAACTTCAGCATTTTAAAGTTTCTGTGAACTCCTACAGTAAGAAAACACCCATTTGTCACGTTTGACCAAGTATTTCCCGAGCTTCCTTGGCCACGGCACCCTTTGTTCATATAAAACTTATTTACGTCTAACAGGCAATGAGCAATCTTATCTAAGTCAACCTCCTCCTTGAAATTGATGAGGAAGAGGAAACTGAGGCCCAAGAAAAGCGTTTGACCTGCCAAGGAACATAATTCAAACACTGAGTGGAGAGGGGAATTCACATCTTCGGATTCTTAGCTCTGCCTCTCAGAGAAACTTCCCTCTCATTCGTCAATGTATGCAAAGCTGCCATGCGCAGGCACGGTGCCAGACACTAAAGACGCAAAGATAAAAAATGGTCCTGGCTTCGGGAAGCTCATAGCCCAAAGCTGGAGGCGGAACTGGAAGTGTACCGACCACGCTACAGTGTGAGGAGAGCTCTGAAGTGACTGCTGTGGGAGTGCGTCCAGAAGAAAGTATGACTCATCTCCTAAGGGGTTAGGAGTTAGTTGTCACACAGGACGTGAGGTTGGCATGGGGCCTTGAAGGGTGAGCAGGAGTTTGCCTCAGAATGTTTTTATCTCCCTTAATCCCTTTCTAAGGAGTCCCCACAGTAGCTCCTTTGTGTGGGATGATGTTCGCATAAATCACCACAGGATTCTGTCACCTGACTGGACCAGGATCAGGGCCCCAGGGTGGCCAACAGGAGTGTCTAGGGAGTGCTGTCCAACAGAACTCTGTGAAATGATGGAAATGTTCTCTTTGTCGTGGTTCAACATGGCGGCCACCAATCATAGGTAGTTATCGAACACTTGAAATATGACTACTGGATATGGCTATCCAGTGAGGAACTGAATTTTTAACTTTATTTAATTTTGATTCATTAAAATTAAATTTAAGTAGTCACATGTGCTGGCGACTTTAGACAGCACAGCTTTAGACTGATTAACAGATTCACTTTGTGATTCCAATTTAAAATACAAGTTGGGGGACTTCCCTGGTGGTCCAGTGGTTAAGAATCTGCCTTCCAATGCAGGGGACACAGGTTCGAGCCCTGGTCGGGGAACTAAGATACCACATGCTGCAGGGCAACTAAGCCCGCATGCCACAACTAGAGAGCCCGAGCACCGCAACTACTGAGCCCGCGCACTCCGGAGCCCGCACGCCACAACTAGAGAGAAGCTTGTGTGCCTCAACGAAGAGCCCACACACCACGAGGAAAGATCCCGCATGCGGCCACTAAGACCCAACACAGCCAAAATTAATAAATAAATAAATATTTTTTAAAAATACAAGTTGTTTTAGACTTACGATTTTGAGTTGAAATTTGAGTTTACAAATACTATTGAAACATTCAAGAGACTTAAGACATCAGATTATAGAGTTTACTTAATTATACTTAAAATTTATTTAAATACATGGGAAGATGTATTTGTTCACTGGAGAACTGAAGGGCTTAAAAGAGAATTAATTCAAGGATTTGAAAACATTAAAAATAAGTCCTCTGACAAGTGGAATTAGCTAGAAATCAATAACAAAAACTAGAAATGCCACGTCCTTTGAAAATTTAACAACTCATTTCTGTACAGCCCATGTGTCAAAGAAGAAAGTACAACAGAAATTAGAAAATATTTTGAACAAAATATTAATGAAGACAAGACATACCAAAACTTGTGAGATGCAGCTAAAGCAGGGCTTAGATGACACTTATAGTCTTAAATATAAGTATTAGAAAAGAAAAAAGGCTGAAAATCAGTACAGTATTTGTCTTTCTCTGTACGATTTATTTCACTTAGCATAGTGCCCTCAAGATCCATCTATATTGTCACAAGTGGCAGCTTTTCTTCTTTTTTTATGGCTGAATAATATTCCATTGTATGGGTACAGATACAGATATATTTCATATTTTCTTTATCCACTCATCCATCGATGGACACTGAGGTTGTTTCCATGTTTGGCTATATTAACATATTAACAGGCCTTCTGAGACTGGCCACAGGGAGAATCTAGGAACCATACCTGTGGGTTTTCTCAGTGCTGTAGGAATTATGAAGTTCAAAAGACATGCAAAGGGCTTTCATTTCGATAGGTCCAAAGCTAAGGGATTTCCTCCTTTGAAATGTATATTGCAAGCAGTATTATAGGAAAGCTAGGCACTTTTGTTTGTTTGTTTTTTGAGGTTCCCCAAATGCAATTCAAAAGCAGATATATGAGGTCTCTTCTTTGTCAGAAACCAACCCATATAACAGGTTGTGAGCATACTTCCCAATGGCAAAAGCCTGACCCCAATGGGACACTGTTGAGAGTTCAGAGTCCTATAAAGTTGCCATTAAGTGGTGGTTTTCCATTTTTTGCTAATGTATCCTATAACATTATTTTGAAAAGCTATATATAACCTCTTTATATATTTTTAATTCACATCTAGACTTATATTATAAATTTAGAGTGGCAAGGGATATAATTTCCACCATACAGTAACACCTGAAAATTTTAAAATAAACTTTTATTTTAGAACAGTTTTAGATTTACAAAAAAAAAAATTGTGAAGATAGTACAGATTTCCCATACACCTCAAATCCAGTTTCACCTATTATTAACATTTTACATTAGCATCCTACATTTGTTATAATTAATGAAACAATTTTGACATTACTATTAACCAAAGCCCATGCTTTATTCAGTTTTCCAGGGTTTTTATCTAATGTATTTTTCCTTTTCCAGCATCCCATCCCAGCTATCACATTACATTTAGCTGTCATGTCTCCTTAGGCTCCTCTTGGCTGTGACATTTCTCAGGCATTCCTTGTTTTTGACCTTGACAGTTTTGAGAAGTGCTGGTCAGGTATTTTGTAGAATGTCTCTGAATTAGGACTTGTCTGCTGTTTTTCTCAGGATTGGACTGAGGTTGTGGGGTTTGAGGAGGAAAGCCAGAGAGGCTGAGGGTCATTTTCATCACATACATAAGGGTACTATATAGTATCAACAAGATTTATCACTGTTGATATTGACCTTGATCACCTGGCTCAAGTAGTATTTGTCAGGTTTCACCACTGTTACTCTATGTCTCCCTTCTATACAGCACTCACTGGAAGAAGTCACTATATGCAGCCCACACTTAAGGAATGGAGAGTTATGCCCCACCTCTTTGAAGGCAGAGTACCTACGTAAATCATTTGGAATTCTTCTGCAAAGGAGATGTGTCTCAACTCTGCCATTTATTTATTCAACCATTTATTTGAGTCAGTGTGGACTCATGGATATTTATTTTATACTTTGAATTATAATCCAATACTACTTTATTTTGTTACTCAAATTGTTCCAGCTTTGGCCACTTGGAGTTCTTTCTATTGGTTCTTGTGTCCCTTTGATATACCCCTACCAATGTAAGTTGTTTTTTTTTTTAAATTTTGTTTTGCTTTGCTTTTTGAGCACTTCCTCACTTTCTGGCTCATCTTGCATATTTTACCACACTAAAAAAAAAAAAAAAAATTCCCTGTGCTTTACCTATTCAACCCTCCTCCACCACAAAAAACCCTTGATAATCACTGGTCTTTTAGTCATCACTATAGTTTTGCTTTTTCCAGAATGTCATATTGGTACCATACAGAATGTAGCCTTTTCACACTGGCTTCTTTCACTTAGAAATATGCATTTAAGATTCACCCATGTGTTTGTTTGTTTTTTTTTTTTTGGTGGTACACGGGCCTCTCACTGTTGTGGCCTCTCCCTTTGCGGGACACAGGCTCCGGACGCGCAGGCTCAGTGGCCATGGCTCACGGGCCCAGCCGCTCCGCGGCATGTGGGATCTTCCCGGACAGGGGCACGAACCCGTGTCCCCTGCATCGGCAGGCAGACTCTCAACCACTTCGCCACCAGGGAAGCCCACACCCATGTGTTTTTGTGGGTCAACAGCTCATTTCTTTTAATCACTGGATAATAATTCCATTGTATGGTTGTATCACATTTTGTTTATACACTCATCTCATGAAGGACATCTTGGCTGCTTCCAGTTTTGGGTGATGATGAATAAAGCTGCTATTAACATTCTTGGGCAGATTTTTTTTGTGGAGAGAAGTTTTCAAATCAGTTGAGTAAATATGTAGGTTCATGATTGCTGGATCATTTTTTTTTTTTTTTTCAAATAGGTTGTCTAAGAAACTGACTAAATGGCAGAGATGGGTATATTTTTAAGATGTTGGGGGTAGGAGTTTATTAGTTTATTTATTTATTTTTGCTGTGTTGCGTCTTCGTTTCTGTGCGAGGGCTTTCTCTAGTTGTGGCAAGCGAAGCCACTCTTCATCGCGGTGCGCGGGCCTCTAACTATCGCGGCCTCTCTTGTTGCGGAGCACAGGCTCCAGATGCGCAGGCTCAGTAGTTGTGGCTCACGGGCCTAGTTGCTCCACGGCATGTGGGATCCTCCCAGACCAGGGCTCGAACCCGTGTCCCCTGCATTAGCAGGCAGATTCTCAACCACTGCGCCACCAGGGAAGCCCCATGCTGGGTCATTTGGTAAGACTATGCTTAGCTTTGTAAGAAACTGCCCAACTGTCTTTGGAAGTGGCTGTGCCATTTTGCATTCCCACCAGCAGTGAGTGAGTAGAAATTACTGAACCGAAAGTTAAACTGAGGGAGGAAGAGGGGGAGGAGGAGAACAGAGAATGAGAGAGATGTCAGATAACATCGTCGGCATAACATACGTGTAACTGGATTCTGAGAGGACATTCTCTTCAGGGATGTCATAAAAGAAGTGTTTGAAGAGATAATGGCCAAGAGGTTTTCATATTTGATAAAATACATGAAGTATGCTGGAATTTTGGTTTCTATTTGTAGTGGGGGGCGGGTGGAATCTGTTGACACAAGGACATCAGTTAAAAAGCAGGTCAGATAGAACCCTGGATGGCTCAGTGTATGTAATTCTATCTATGGATGTGATAGGGATAGTAGAAACAAAGGCAGGAAGGGCGGGAGGGAGGGAGGAAAGGAAGGAAGAAAGAAAGGAAGGAAGGAGGGAGGAAGGGAGGGAAGGGAAAAAGGGGGAAAAAAGAAAGACAATGAATAAACCTCATCCCATAAGCAGTCCAATATAAGTAGCAGTAGAGAATGCTTGGTAAAGAAGTTGACTCAAGCACTATTTCTGGCATGTTTAACCTTAGAAACATCATTTAAAGTCAAGGTTGGCTTCCTTCTTTAAAACAAAGAAGATGACCAAACCTGGCTTCTACTTTACAGTGACTATTATTATAATACTTGCGATGTACTTCCAGACCCTTGGTCAGTTTTTCTGTAAAAATTTAATATTATTGAAATTGTTCTTCCTAATTAATATACTACAGCAAACCTAACTGCTTTGTTCTCCTTTGAAGTTTTCTTTCCCTGCCAAGGATCAGTAAATCATAAAATAAGGAGTATATTTGGATTTCAGTTTATGTTTTCATATAAATTAATCTGCATTTTCTGTGAAGTTAGGGTAATGTTCTTTTTGATTCACCCTTCTGAGCATTTTACCAATTTAGCAATCGAAGAGAAATTTAGATTGAACTCCATATTTTATTATGTTAAACTGTTTTCAGCCACTTTTGAATCCACGTGGCCAAGCCAATTTAAATTTGTTTTGTAAGAAAGGTCACTTTGTGAGCTGCTATCCCTAATGCCATTACATTTCCATTTGTGTGGGTTTTAACTGTCTAATTCCACAGTTCTAAACAGATTTCTCAAAAGTTACAAGAAAAAGGAAAGCAACTGTTTTTATTAACCCGAAATTAAAATTCCGTAAGTGAAGCGTGAACCCCAAGTACCGTGACTGTTGAAAACTGCTGTTTAGAATTTACACACATAAGTGAGTGTTGCCCAATAAGGATGCACATCTATTTCAAAAATGCCTCCATTGTTCAGAGCATTTCTAGAAATCCTCTTTGAAAACCGCCTTTAGAGCCGGCAGCACATTTTAAAAGATATTGTCTCTGGTGGCAAATCTTTGTCTTTTGAAAGTGGATTTGATTAATAACCCAATGTAATTTGGATTAAGCTTGGTGATGTGTAAGATGGGAATTAGTATTTAATACCTACCATGTGATAGAAGCTTGACCTGGGATGGCCAATGAATCTGGATAAACTCATTCTGGATCAAAAACAAAGTGTGACCAAAGAATACGGACCAGTGTCATAGATGATTTTCCCACTGGAGGTGATGTAGCATGATAGCAGTTATTTATGCTTAGTCAGGCTGACAGGTTTGGATCTCCACCCTGACACTCCACCCATCGCCATCACCTGGCCTGAGCCACGTTACTTAGACTCTCTGAGGTGGTTTCCTCATTTATAAGAGAGGATGCTAATGTCTATCTCATCAATTTTCAAGAATAAAATAAAATAATACAAAATACCCAGCAAAATTAGCCCCCCTTTCCCCCCCGAAGGTGACAATGGGGAAGGAAAAATATTCATTAGGACACTAATATACCTAAAATAGATAACTAATGAGAACCTACTGTATAGCACAGGGAATGCTACTCAATCCTCTGTGGTGACCTAAATGGGAAGGAAATCCAAAAAAGAGGGATATATGTATACATATAGCTGATTCACTTTGCTGTACAGCAGAAACTAACACAACATTGTAAAGCAACTACACTCCAAAAAAAATTAAAAAACAAATTCACTAGGATGAAGGTGGCCCAATGTTTTTTTAAATGGAATTTTATCTTATGGTGTATTTCCCTATTACCTCATCAGATATGAATTCCAAGGTTATTTGTTAATATTTCTATTTGGGGCAAAGATCTAGTTGTTATTTTGGTGTTTTTAGGCTAAGGGACTTGTATGTGTGTGTGTGAGTTGCCTGGTTGTGGGATGGTATGGTAGAGGTAGTCGTGAAAGATAAAGCTGAACAGACAAGTGGAGACAAGACTGTAGAGGGCTTTGAATGGCACATTAAGGGTTAGACATGACCCAATAGTAAAGATGGCTATTAAAGCTTCTGAGCAGAGAAAAAAAAATTCTATTTGTGCTTTGAGAAGATAACTGACATGCTGGACTAAATTTCATGACAGTGGGGTCTATTTCTTACTTATCACCACACCCTTTACTCATCTTTACAGCAATGAATAGAAGAACATATGGACCGATGGACGGATGGGAGTGGGAATAAGAACATGGGCCGAGAGATCATGATGGATGGAAGGAAATGTCATGAAAGTTTTTGCAGATGCAGACTCAAAGGATGCAGTGACTGACTGGATGTCACAGTGAAGGAGGCTAGGGGAGATTTGAAAGAAATTCCTAGGTGTCTGGTTCAGATGAGAGCTTGGGGCGGGGGATGGGATGGATGCCATTAACAGAAATAGAAAACACAGAATGAGAAGCCAATTTTGGAAATCAGAGAAAACAATGAGTCTGATTTTAGTTCAGTGAGCTTGGGTTGAGGTGAAAACGTCCAACCGGCAAATGAAAACACAGGTCTGGGTGCAGCAGAGATCAAGACGAAAGATAAAGTTTGGTTGGTGGAGTCACACCCATAAAGGTGACAGCTGAAGTCTTGGGAGAGAATGAAATCATCCTTGGAGAATGTGTTGATCAAGAAGAGTGGCCAAGGACTCCCCTGGTGGCGCAGTGGTTAAGAATCTGCCTGCCAATGTAGGGGGCACGGGTTCAAGTCCTGGTCCGGGAAGATGCCACATGCTGCGGAGCAACTAAGCCCGTGTGCCACAACTACTGAAGCCCGCATGCCACAACTACTGAAGCTTGTGCACCTAGAGCCCGTGCTCTGCAACAAGAGAAGCCACTGCAATGAGAAGCCTGCACATCGCAATGAAGAGTGGCCCTTGCTCGCCGCTCCTAGAGAAAGCCCACATGCAGCAACGAAGACCCAACGCAACCAAAAATAAATAAATAAATTTATTAAAAAATAAATAAATAAAGAAGAGTGGCCAATTAGAGTACCCTGGAGAATACTAACACTTACGAGATGGTTGAAGATACAGGAAAAGAGAGTCAGGGAAGAATGGGCACAGAAATACCACGAGAGAGCAGTGCTATGGAGGCTAAAGAGAGAAGGACCCAAGAGAAAGGACAAGTGTGATGGGGTCCGAGAGGGGCTCGTGGGTTTGGCCACTGGAAATCACTGGTGATCTCCGAGAGAGAGCTGTTGCCACAGGGGAAGACTGGAGCTGGTCATAGTGAAAGATCAGGTAGAGGCAGAGGTATCAGCGAGAGAGATCTGGTGACAGCTTCCTCTTCCATCTTGACTGCTTCTTCTTAGTCTATTTAGAAGACTCTTTTCTCTGCCGCCCCAGTAAATGTTGATGTTACCTAGTGTCTGTCCTTGGCTCTATGCTTGTAACAGTTAGGGTTCTCTTGGTTTCAGATAACAGAAAGCAACTCCAGCTGGCTTGAGCAGAAAGATTTATTGGAAGGATACAGTTACCTCATAGGACCCAAAGGGTTATGACTGGGCCTTGTGTATAAGCTTTAATCAGAAATCCAGTACCATGGGTTTCTCTAGTTCCTCTCTTGTTCCCCTCTTGGTGTCTGTTTCATTTTCTGCTCTCACTGCAAACCAGCTGCCTTGGTTTTCCAGGCCAGATGGTGGCAAACACGTCTGCCCCTCGCCCCTGAGTCATAACCACTCATTCGGCCGGAGAAGCGCTGTTCCGCCTCCCTCACTCTCACTCCCGAGGTCTTCCACGGGGAGAGACCGAGCTGATCAGCTTGCATAGATGCCCATCCCTGGGCCATGCAACTGAAGGGAGACCAACAGGGTCACACTGCAGACAGCATCATGTGGCTTGGGGACGAGGGTGGGGCAGGGGCCTGGAAGTGAGAAGCTGGGGCAAAGCTTACAAGACAAGGATTTGGACTGAGTGTAGGAGGAGTGGTAAGGAGGAAAGGTGACATGAGCAGCTTCTCACTGCCCCTTCTTTTGGTCTGTGCTCTGCCCTGAGAGCCTGGGCCCTCCAAAGCATCAAATCCTCAAGGTGCTCTCCCTCCTAGAGAAGGTCCAGGTCATACTGCTTTCTTCTCAAAAAGAACAGGGGATGGCCGCCCAGCTCTTATCAACTTCCCCTCCTGTGACCAGCCGTCAGCACACCTGGCTGAGTGCCTAGGGACCAAGCCTACACCCTCAAGATGAATCAGAGTTGACTGACCCAGGGGCCAACTGAAGCCTCTTTCTAGGGTCTTTGCGCTCGCACAGATGACGGGCCCATTCCTTTTTAGAATGGTGTGAGGCTGCGGTGGCCACGGGACAGGGGCAGGGTCCGGAGGTGTCTGTGTTGCTTGTTCTTATCTTCCTGGAAACCCAGCTGCACCACTGCCCTTCCTATGTTGGACTGTGTAAGCTAGCCCAGTATTTTCTAGTAAATTCCTTTTCTGTCTAAGCTGGTCTGGGTAGGTTTCTGTCATTGAGACCTCACTGAGACCGAAGAGAGCCTGGACTAATCCCGGATCAAGGCAGCTGCCCAATAGCTCTTCCCACACTGGCCTCCTGCCTGCCACTCAACGGGAGGACGTGACCTCTCCCTCTCTCTTGTCATGTTTACAGGAAGAAATAAGGTCCAAATAGTGATTGCAGTACAAGGTTTTGGTATTCTGGCAATTACTGAAATATAAGCATTTTGTTGGTAGATTACTCCAATTTTTATATTTTAAAAATCTAAAAGCAGTATCACTTACGTACTGAGATGAGGACCAATGACTCAACTCTTCAATTTATGATGAAAATACTTGCTGGATAAAACTCTACCCAAAGTCAGAAAGGGCTTTTCATCAGCCAGAACAATGTGTCCTAAAACGCACGTGGTGCTCAATGATACCATGGATCCACTTCGTTCTTGAAATAATATGTCATGTGTACTTCTTAATGATTTTCAAAGTTTTCTTCATGTTAGATAGTGTCTAGTATGCTAATTTTGGAATAAGACTTTATTTTTTAATAAAGTCTTTTTATTTTGGAATAGTTTTTAAATAAAAAACCTTTTTATTTTGGAATGGTTTTAGGTTTATAGAAAGATTGCGAAGATAGAACAGAGAGTTCCCATGTACTCACTCACCTTCCCCTATGATGAACATTTCCTATGAGTATGGTACATTTGTCACAATTAATGAACCAATATTGATACAGCATTATGAACTGAAGTCCATACCTTACTAGTGTTTGCCTAATGTCCTTTCTTCTATTCCAGGATCCCCTCCAGAACACCAAATTACATTTAGCTGTTATGTCTCTTTAGGCGTCTCTGATTTATGACAGCTTATTAAGTTTATCTGCTAATACTTTGTGTCAGAAGGATGCTTATTTAATGTTTCTCTTTGACAAATGTACATACTTCCTTGACCTTTAATACTTTTAAAATTTGAATTATATTAGATGTTTTCACAGTGCTGTTAATGTTTAGCATTCTGAACATTTACAGGTAAAATATTAGTATTGATATGAGTATTTATTGAAAATAAGTGCTGAATGTCCAGGGTCACAGTTTTTGTTCTAGGACAGCAGTCCCCGGATCCCAGGTATGGATGGGCAGAAAACAGAGGACGGGAACACAGATGGCTAAGGCTCTTGTTGCAGGGCAGAGCCGCCCAGAACCAGGGAGGGTACAGCAGACGGCAACCGGGCAGCCCAGGGCTTGTTGTTCTGCTGCAGGAACCCCAGGCCCAGGCCATTCTAATGGGTTCTGCGGGTAAGTCTTTTGCCTCCGATATCCTTACTGCACCCTGTTCTTCCTCTGTATGCAGCTGGAGAAGACTTACACTAATGTCAGCTCAATCTGGTTTTTCCATCTTGCACAGCCAGCGCCCTAGGGCCATTTTTGCGACGATGATTTTTGATGACTACTAAGGATACGCTGTCTTAGAGAAGTCTTAACTTTGTTTTCCAAAAGCCTTGCTCATTGCTTGGAACGCAGTCAACACTCAGTTGCATGTACATGCTATTATTTGTTCAACCAAAGCTGAATGCGTGAAGGAAACTGGTACCACTGGCAGTTCCTGACACTAGGAACTGCTGAGGATCAGGGAGGCTGTGGGTAGGGTGGCAAAGGACCAGTAAATGAGTGGAGCATCCTGGTTGGCAGCGCTGGGGGCGAGTCGGGGGTTGAGAGTAAAGAGGAGGGGTTGGGGACCATCCCAGTGGCAGTGCAAGCAATTGTCA
This sequence comes from Physeter macrocephalus, assembly GCF_002837175.3. Lineage (NCBI taxonomy): Eukaryota > Metazoa > Chordata > Mammalia > Artiodactyla > Physeteridae > Physeter > Physeter macrocephalus. Next base: position 168,865,790 of record NC_041224.1, read on the forward strand.
GCATCTGAGAACCATGATGAAGAGTTTAAGGGAAGGTATGCAGCATGACATCATCGGTAGAGTGGGATTTGACATCTAACTGTATCACAATCTATTTCGGTCTCCCCACAGGTTGCCCAAAGCAGCACACAATAGTTAGGCTTACTTTTGTCCATAGTTCATGGCATATTCGAAGTCTTTAAAGCTGACGTGACCATCTGAGTCTTGGTCTACTTCCCTGGAAAATGAAACAGAAAGTTATTTACAGGTTAGTTTCGTCTCACCTTAAGCATCAAGAGCACATCAGAATCTTCATTTCTTTTCATGTCTGTGTGAGAGGCACCTATTTTATCTACTTGAAGGCTGAGGTTGATGCTTATCTTTTTTTTTCCTTGATAATACGTAAGGTGTGAAGGAAAGGAAAAGTTATTTATTAAAACCTACAGAAATAATATATTCAATAAATTTAAAGGAATGTCATCAAATGCACAGGTTATATTAAAAAAGGCAGGAATGATGGTTTTTCTAGTCATCCTGCAAATTCTTTCTGTGATATATCAATAAATATACATGCATTTGTCAACCAAAAAAACAATGCAGGAGGCTGCAAAGAAGAAAAGAGTTTATTTAGGGTCTGAAGAATTGCAACTTGGGAGATACAAATTCGGGTATCCCCGAAAGAGTGTTCTGAGGAAGAGACGAAAAGCCACGGGGTTGTTAAAAGTTGCCTGGTGAAATTTGTGACTGACTCTGACTCAAGTTAGAAAAGATTTGCCCTTGAGGAATCACATGTTGTTTTAAGGTAAGGGTCCAGTAAATATTTTGCATTTCTGGAAGGTGTTCTGGATGACGTCATCAGGACAAAAGATTTTGATGTGCAGAAGTCACACTTCCTTAATGGTCACCTGGCTCCATTTTAGAGAACTCTCTTAGCAACACCAACTCCATTTTGATTTTCCTTTCACACATTACACAACAGAAGTGTGGAATAAAGAATTAAGAGATAAGAAAAACATTTAGGGAGTAAATAATAATGACGGGAACAGTGACTGACACCCTGCCTCGCACTGTCTTTACATCACCTGTCTTATCGAATCTGTGCACAGATGCCAGGACGGGTCCATTTTACAGACATTGAGCCTAAAGGGGTTCAGTGGTTTCTGAAGGATCATGTTGCTGGTAAGTAACCGGACTTGAAATTCAAATCATGATTGTTAAATTCCCAAACCAGGGCTCTATACTCTATTCCACATGTCTCCCTATGTAAATAGGATGGTCCAGAGAGAAGCGGTTGTGTTGCAATTCCCATGCAGCTAACTCAAGCTCCGGAAGTTTTCACTGGCTTCATTCATGGCCTCAGAAGCTTGGTTAATTCCTCACAAACACCTGATAAGCTTTTCTGGCTCCTATGGAGAGAGGTGAAGATGTGAGCCTCTGGCTGGTCAGCGGAGGGTGTGGGCGGCATTAGCTGGGTTGTCCGTGTGTGTCCCTACAGCCACTGAGACAGGGGCATTGCTCCTTGAACAGGGAGCAGAGAAATGGCACCCATTCCACCCGGTTAAGATAACACATGGCAGAAGGACAAAATCATGGCATAAGCAATACATTCAACTGCTAGCAGTGAAAGCAGTGTTTAAGAGTGTGTTTGAAAGATAACTGATGAGTTGTGGTCCCAATTCCTCTTTGGGGGGCACTCTAAAACAATGCATTACATGCCTTATTTGCCTTATTGGGTTGGTGCAAATTATATTTTGTTGAAACAGCAAATGGTATTAACCATGACAGAGGGCTTTTTAAAGTAAGGACTGGCCCAAGTAACAAAGCCACTAATCACTGTAATAGTTTTAAAGCAGGCTTTTAAAATATTGAATTCTAAAATAAACTTTCTGAATATTTCATGCCAAAGTCTCTGAAGTCTATAATGGTACTGGATAGAGTGATAATAATTTTTCATTCTTTTGAAGTAGAGAAAATCCCTACTTCTCTGCCCCAGGGCAAAACCATGTTGCAGTAAGTTAGTATAAAATGATTGCAGACTGTAGGGGCCATTATTCTTGTTACTTCTTTTGGTAAAATATACATGACGATTTCATGCTATACAGGACCAAAAGCAGAATGTCGGATCTCTTCTAAGGGATTAGAAATAATCAGTATCACATGTTACTGATTACAGAGTATAAATCATCCCTTCTATTAAATTAGATAATTGAAGATTCTTAATATTGCCTACGTATTTTTTCTCAAGGAATTGGATTAGATAAATGGCCTTTTTTCTTCCCACTCTGAACTGGTATTATGATTGAACTATAAATCTCATAGGGTGACTTAAGTGGATAACCTAGGAAAGTAATATTTAGAATAAACTGTTTCTGATATATATATATATATGTGTGTGTGTGTGTGTGTGTGTGTGTTTATTCACTTACTGAGATGCTGAATGCTTGTAGAAAAAGAAATCCTTCTGCCTGATTTTCTCAGTAAATAACTTTATTGTAATTCCATTAACTTCTTATTTTTCTTGCTGCCTTTGCCAAAGCTTCCCATCATAAAATGGGCACAGTATAACCAAGAGGTATTAAAATGGAAAAGTTTATTCATAAGGCTTGGAGTGGCGTTTTTATAATGAATGGAGGAACATCATGTTTATATTTAGAATGAGACATGGTAAAATACTGTCTTCAACTGTTCTTCCTCATCACATATATATATATGGTCATCTCAAGGAGAATGAAGAGGAAATTCACATTTCAGAGCTATAATTTTAAAAGCTAAAATACTGTTTTTCATTGCAGACGGAATTATTCCAAAGAAGGAAGGTTTCACAGCACCCACACTCAAGTCACCGTGTGATGGATGAGCAGATGCGGCAGGTGGGTAGAATTAGTGGTGTGCTGAGGAGATGAAGAAAACATCATTAGGTAAAACGTTTCATTGTTTCTGTTTACAGTGTTTAACCCTAAAAGGAATATACTCTCCTTATGAAACTAGAGTGTGCTGTCTTGGTGTCACCAACATACATTCAGCACTGAAATATTCCACCACCGTCACTCCAACTAGAAATAAACTCTGGGAAGGCAAGAACTTTCTCTTGTTTGCTGCTGTATCCCCACCTCTTAGCACATAGCAGGTAATGAACGTTTGCAGAGTGAATGAATTTGTGGAGTAAACGAATCTGGGGAAACAGTGGACAACATTTTGGAATATCTACTGCCTCCCAGGAGGTTTGGGGGGATTAAAGAAAGTATATCATCACTGTTTTTATAGAGTCTAAAATACTAGCCAGAGAAATAATAACACACCGAAGAAGGCACCTAGGAGCCATCACTCGGACCAATAAGGAACGGTCAATTGTGGTCTCCATGCCCGACCACATTTTGTAAATACAGACCAGGTACAGAGGGACCAAGTAAGACATGGACTCTGAAAGATGAGGTTGCTTAGTAGAGCAATGGATGGAAGGAACCCCTTGAGTGTCAGGCTGAACAATTTAGAGATAAAGAGCTGGAAACTGGAAACCAAGGCAGAGCACTGGACACATCTGCGTCTAACCTGCCCTGTAGCTGAAGTCCAAGCACTTGAAGCCACTTAACTAACTGCTCTTTTACTGGACATGTGGCTATAGACATGGATTTAGACATATGCATATATACACACATACATACAGGCTTATATTTCACAACTGTCTTTTTAAAGGAATGAACAAAGTTTATACAGATGGATGAGAGGAAAATAAATTGCTATGAACAACAATAACTGCCTCCTAGACATGTAAATCCAGTTAAATTAAAGGCTTTTTGGTTTGCTTGGTTTTGAGATGCAAAGGGAGAGCTGGAATTGATTTGGGGAGTATGGACTCAAGAGAGCTGAACTGCTCTGTGTAACTCAGTATGAACAATATAGGACCATCTGGGAGGAAGGAGATGATGAGCAAGATAAGACAGGATGCAGGGAGAAGGGCTACTGAGGGGTAGGGAGGAGGCTGGGATACTATACGACGGGAATTGGCCCAAGAAAAAGGCCCCAGTGATCAAAGGTCCTTTAATTAACTGCTACGTTCACTGTGTGCTCTGAAGTTGTTCGTGTTGCGTGTTACAACCTCTCCTTTATCTTCACCAAGGGCTTGACAGGCACACAGTCTAAGGGGGGATGGTGTGTTTGGGGAGTGTGTGCTGAGTTCGGCACTGGAGATGAGTTCTGTCTGAGCGGGTGCAGTAGGGAGCAAGAAAGGTGGGGTACGGTAAGATGACCCATCAACTGAATTAACTCAGAGAAATGAGAACTCAGAGCCACAGGCCTTCCAGAAATTTGCAAAAGCCTAGGAAGTGCTTTAAAATTCCACAGGATGTGGAATGGGAGTTCCAGGCAATACTGTCTGGACTTCGAAGGGCAGAAGACCCAGGGTGAAAATGGGATACACTGAGAATTTCAGGCAGGACTAGACTCTGTCCATTCAGGTGAATTCCAATAGTTTTCATATCTATTAAAATACAAACATTTTTTGACTCATCAGATAAGGGGTTATAATTACTTTTATCACCATGAGCTTTAACATTTGTCTCTTTACATCCTGATTTGTTAAGCAAGATTCTGCTCTTTCCTTTTTTTCTTTTAAAACATCTTTATTGGAGTATAATTGCTTTACAATACTGTGTTAGTTTCTGCTTTATAACAAAGTGAATCAGTTATACATATACATATGTCCCCATATCTCTTCCCTCTTGCGTCT
>NC_041224.1:168871624-168871897 GCF_002837175.3 Physeter macrocephalus
CCGGTGTGAGATGATATCTCATTGTAGTTTTGATTTGCATTTCTCTAATGATTAATGATGTTGAGCATTCTTTCATGTGTTTGTTGGCAGTCTGTACGTCTTCTTTGGAGAAATGTCTGTTTAGTTCTTCTGCCCATTTTTGGATTCAGTTGTTCGTTTTTATGATATTGAGCTGCATGAGCTGCTTGTAAATTTTGGAGATTAATCCTTTGTCAGTTGCTTCATTTGCAAATATTTTCTCCCATTCTGAGGGTTGTTTTTTCGTCTTGTTTA
>NC_041224.1:168872264-168872874 GCF_002837175.3 Physeter macrocephalus
CCATTTGTTTATATTTGTTTTTATTTCCATTTCTCAAGGAGGTGGGTTAAAAAGGATCTTGCTGTGATTTATGTCATAGAGTGTTCTGCCTGTGTTTTCCTCTAAGAGTTTGATAGTGTCTGGCCTTACATTTAGGTCTTTAATCCATTTTGAGTTTATTTTTGTGTATGGTGTTAGGGAGTGTTCTAATTTCATTCTTTTACATGTACCTGTCCAGTTTTCTCAGCACCATTTATTGAAGAGGTTGTCTTTTCTCTACTGTATATTCTTGCCTCCTTTATCAAAGATCACAAGCACTGAAATTGACACTGTGATTAAAAATCTTCCAACAAACAATATCGGAAAAGAAGTAAAGCTGTCACTGTTTGCAGATGACATATTATACGTAGAGAATCCTAAAGATGCTACCAGAAAACTACTAGAACTAATCAATGAAGTTGGTAAAGTAGCAGGATACAAAATTAATGCACAGAAATCTCTGGCATTCCTATACATTAATGATGAAAAATCTGAAAGTGAAATTAAGAAAACACTCCCATTTACCATTGCAACAAAAAGAATAAAATACCTAGGAATAAACCTACCTAGGGAGACAAAAGACCTGTATGCC
>NC_041224.1:168872915-168920483 GCF_002837175.3 Physeter macrocephalus
GCAATCCCTATCAAACTACCAATGGCATTTTTCACAGGACTAGAACAAAAAAATTCACAATTTGTATGGAAACATAAAAGACCCCGAATAGCCAAAGCAATCTTGAGAAAGAAAAACAGCTGGAGGAATCAGGCTCCCTGACTGCAGACTATACTACAAAGCTACAGTAATCAAGACAGTATGGTACTGGCACAAAAACAGAAATATAGATAAATGGAACAGGATCGAAAGCCCAGAGATACTCTTTTCTTTTGTGATGCAGTGTGGACTTAGCCCGGACTAGATATGTTCCTGTGACCTAGAAGCTAAGTGGCCCCCACCTTGAAAGAGCCAGGGTTTCACACTGTGAATTTTTTTATTAAGCTCAGCACCAGTGCTGCTCTAATATTACATTCTAAAGAAAAACATAGGTTGTTTTTAAATTTTAAAAGTTCATAAATAGCAAATGTTTCTCACAAGTAGTAAATTTACATCATACCAATTTCTTGTAATGTTTTGAAAATAATTTTTGTTGTAAAATAATTCAAGATGGGCTTTCCCGGTGGCACAGTGGTTAGGAATCCTCCTGCCAATGCAGGGGACACAGGTTCGAGCCCTGGTCTGGGAAGATCCCATGTGCTGCAGAGCAACTAAGCCTGTGCACCACAACTACTGAGCCTGCACTGTGGACCCTGCGAGCCACAACTACTGAAGCCTGCGTGCCTGGAGCCCATGCTCCGCAACAAGAGAAGCCACCACAAGGAGTAGCCCGTGCACCGCAACAAAGAGTAGCCCCCGCTCACTGAAACTAGAGAAAGCCCGTGTGCAGCAACGAAGACCCAATGCAGCCAAAAATAAATAAATAAAAATAAATGTTTAAAAAATAAAAATAAAATAATAATTCAAGAGTGCCCCATGGCCAGGTCTCCAAAGCCAGATTTCAAATTGGAGTGCGTGCTTTTCCTCAAGTTACTTTAAAAAAAAAAAATGAAGAAGGAAGGAAGGAAGGAAAGAAACCAAGAGAGAGGAATTGAAACAATGGAATATTCTCTATTAAAATGATGTAAAGACTATAGGGGCTTCCCTGGTGGCGCAGTGGTTGAGAATCTGCCCGCCAATGTAGGGGACACGGGTTCGAGCCCTGGTCTGGGAAGATCCCACATGCCGCGGAGCAAGTAAGCCCACGCGCCACAACTACTGAGCCTGCGCCTCTGGAGCCTGTGCTCCACAACAAGAGAGGCTGCAATAGTGAGAGGCCCGTGCATCGCGATGAAGAGTGGCCCCCACTCGCCGCAACTAGAGAAAGCCCTCGCACAGAAACGAAGACCCAACACGGCCAAAAATAAATTAAAAAAAAAAAAAAGACTATGAAAGTGACATTTTTAAATAGAAACAAGAACACAAACTATATATAACTGCAATCTTATAAACACCTATATTCATTTGGGCAGCAGTTGAAGATTATAGGCTAAACACAAACTTGTCTTACGGGTTATTTTGGCTTAAAATAGTTTTTAATATTGATCTCTTTTTCAATTGAAGGAAGGAATATTTTTTTCTTTTTGGTCTGAATTTTCTAACAAGTGACCTTATGTATGTATAAATCCTCAACAGCTAGAGCAGGATTTCTCAGTGTCGGTGCTGTCGACATTTTGGGCTGGGTCATTCTTTGCTGTGGGAGCTGTCCTGCACACTGTAGGATGTTTAGCAGCATCCTTGGTTTCTACCCACTAGATGCCAGTAGGACTCTCCCCCGGCCCTCCCCGGCTATAACAGTCAAAAATGTCTCCTCTTGGGCTTCCCTGGTGGCGCAGTGGTTGCGGGTCCGCCTGCCGATGCAGGGGAACCGGGTTCGCGCCCCGGTCCGGGAGGCCAAAAAAAAAAAAAAAAAAAAAAAAAAAGTCTCCTCTTATTGCCAAGTGTCTCCTGGGGGGACAAAACCATCCCTGATTGAAAACCACTGAGCTAGAGGAGCCAAAGTTGGAGGCAATTCTCTGGAACATTCCAGCTAAATCTATACTTACCAGAAAATTGCTTTAAAGACTTTTTTTTCTTTTTTCTAAACAAGTGATTTCGGGGCAGAGGAGGCACACGTTTCTTGGACGGATTAAGCAGATAATTGCCTCAACACTCTGCCTCGCCGACACTAAGGTTTTGAATGGAGCCCAGAGAAGAAGGCAAGCTCTGCCTTCTTCTGGTGATAACAGAGCCAGTGGCAGGCATATCTGTGTTCGCAGCACTTACACTGACAGTCGGCAATTATTTTGAGTCACTGTGATAGTTACAAGGGGTGTTGAAAGTTGACACCGCATTTGAGTCACCTGAAACATGAATGAGAAATTTAATGTGGAGGCAAAGATGTAAATGAGAAAAGTTTTTTGAGTGGAATTTTTGGGGCAGGGAAAAGGGAGAGTGGCCCTCTTTCTCTCTGATTCTTTACGGAATAATTTAAAGGAAAGTCAAAACTACCATTATATTAGGGACAAAGCCGTCATACTGACTGAACAGTGAGAGTAAAAATTACCCTCCAAGCAAGGAGCCCCTGCTGGGCATGAGAGGACCCGCCAGTTGAAGATGCGATGCTGACAGCTCCTCCCGCAAGCAGCCTTCTCTTCTGAGGACCCTCCCGGTTCTCCCCACTGGCGTGCTTGCCTCTTTGTTGATGAGAGTCCTGCAGGGCTCGACAGCAATTCAGTCGGTGATGTGTTTATTAATTTTACCTTTTTAGAGACATGTTGTTATAAAGCAGAAACGAACACACCATTGTAAAGAAATTATACTCCAATAAAGATGTTAAAAAAAAAAAAAAAAAAGAAAGAAAGAAAGAAAAGCCATTCAGACACCCAGGAAAGACAGAAGAGCCACGTAGATGGTTTCTGATCCTTTGCAGGTTCCTACGTGGCTCTGGCAGATGCCTTCTCTTCAGTGTGTGTTGCACCCCCTTCGTGCCCCGCCTCACACACTCGCCACCCATCTTTTGCTCCAGCCTTTGCTGGGGGTGCCTCGCGTCACCAGGTACCTCCCGCTGTTCACCTGGGATTGCCTGGAATCACCTGGGCGGGGCCTCACCCTTACAGCCCGGAAGTATGAAAAAAGGAGTTAACGCCCCATAGGTGACCCTTGACCAATGAGGGGACAGGCGTCAATGGATGACCACTTTCCCTCGGTCCCTCTGAGGTTGTTCTCTCGGCTCATGGGAGGTTCTGGTGGGACTGAGTCGCTCACAGAAGTAACAACGGCGGTAAGAGATCCTTGCGCCGTTTGCTGTCATAACCTGTTCCGCTCTCGCACGCCAAGGTTGTGCCCCAAAGAAGCAACCTGCAATGCAAGCCCTCATCCGAAGCTCTGCTTTCAGAGAGCTCCCTGGCTGACACAGTGAAAAGTTTATTTTGAGAGATGAAATTCTCACGGGGCATTTAAATTGCCACCATCAACAGCATGTCACATCAGATTCTCATTCAAGTAAAAGGGAACTCACTATGGAAACAGATCCGTTTCTTCTATTTGGAAAATGATTTTTAGAGCAAATTAAATAGTCCCTTTAAGAAGAGCTCTGAAGTTTGAAGTTCCAGGCAGTTGAAATGCCAAAGTCAACCAGAAAAAGAGAGCAGCATTCTCTTCATTGTATCATGTGCATGTCTTACTTAATACTATCTAGCCTGCCAACAATAGATGGTATTATTAGACTGTAGGTGAGGACAATATATTCCTCAATATAAGAGACTTCTTCTGCCACTTGGATGCAGAGCTACAGCTATGGACTGGCTGTGGGCAGGTGGTGGAATTGGCCATTTAGGATGAACTGTGGAGGATAAAAGCATGGCCAGGAACAAAGAATGACACAAGCCAGGCAAAACTCTGGCCTCATTAGGATCAGGCTCAGCCTACTAGATGAAAGACACAGTGGATGCTGTCAGCTACTTCCCCAGCATCTATGCCCCCATCCCCTGTGCTACTCAGCAGCTGTGTGATTTGGGTGGATGGGTCCCCACCCCAAGCTCCAGAAGCGGGATCCCACTGGCCTAAGCCAACCGATTTAATCCCACTCTCCTTAGTGTGGTGCCTGGTTTAAGGATTTGCTGGTTAATTAGTACATGGCATTCCTCCCCTGACCACTGCTGATGGGTAAAGAGTTGGGTCAACCATAATGAAGCCTGGGAATTTTGTTTGAGAGCTGAGAAAGGAGAAGCTCTTTCAGCTGGGATGCAGAGGTGACACGATATTACAATGGTCCTTTTCCTACCACAAGAGTACAAAGTCCACAACAGTTCTATGAGCCACTGATCCAAAAATTTTTGCACCTGCTTTTCATTGTCAGTTATCAGCCTGAAAATGGAGCTATACACAGTGAAGGGAAGAATCAGAAAAATTAGAGTGAATTGGAGCCTAATCAACCAGGCCTGAAGCATGCCCAATTTCAAAACTCTTAGTCACCTGATCCAATAAATTCCCTGGGTTGTTAAAGGAAGTATGAAATGGATCGCCTGGTACTTGCAAATAAAAGTGTCCTGACATGCCAGGTATCCCATGTGAAATCTTTTCTAAACCTTATAATATCTGGAACTTGGTAGACATAGAGTAGACACTCATAAATTCAATATTTTTGAAATAATTATTCCATTTTGAAAGAAACCCTAAAATAACCCAGATTTTTCTCTTTAGGTGCTATCTCAAGATTCTGGATTATTCTCCACAGTTCTGCATTCTAAGGAAGTTACTTTCTTGCTGTAATCCAACCAGAATCTTTGTTTACAGTGGCTTAACTGTGATTATGTGCTGAAAGAACATATTGATGGGACCGATATGGTTTTTCCCTAAAGAGTGACAGAATAGATTCTCCAGTCCAAGAAAAAGAAAAAAGAAAGAAAAATGGATGTGAAATGCAGTCACAGCTGGCAGAAGTGATTAACCATAAATAATGACTCACTTTTTCCTATTTACTAGGTTTTTAAAATGAGGAGTCTTATAAAGCTAGAGATATTTTAAAAGGAGGAAAGAATGTACTTTCAGTATGCTTGATTATTGACTACTTGTGTGCATGTGGATAAATGCAATCAACATATAGCCCAAAGTCTCATTTCTGGCAAAGAGTTTCATATTCCTTCTCTATCAAGTGTTTTAGCAGAACTGCTAATAAATAGTGACATGATCTTTTTTCTCAGTTTGAATCTCTGGAAGAGAAATTGTGATGGAAGAAAATAACATGGATCAGACAGTTTTAAGGATAAAGAACAAAAACAAAAGTGAGCCTCTTTGGACTAATCATAAAAAATCTGGTTCCTGTACTTTTGGGTCACTAGGTCCTCCGTTCTCTCCCACGCCATATCTGTGTAAGAGGCCTACTCTGAATACAGCAGGGAGGCGGTGTGATCCACCAGAAAAGGCCTAGGAGTGAGCTTTCGTCTTGGCGAGGCTAGGTGACCCTGGGCAAGTGTCTCAGCAGCTGTGAATCTCAAGCTTCTCACTGGTCAAGCTGCTCGGCTATGGTTGCTAAGATTTGATACAGCTGTACATTTTGATGAATCTAGGCTGGGTCTTAATCTACAACTAGCGTCTCTGTACCGAAAGTCTAAAAAGGCAAGCCAACCCCCGTTAGCCATTTTTAGCCTTTAAAAAGTAGTTTGAGTCTTTAACCCACAGACAGTTGTAAAGAACCATAAACATATATAAATGTAAATGGGAAAAAAAAATGATCCTGCCTTCAACAGTATGAAATATGAATGGAGATAAAGCCATTTCTATTTCAAATATATAATCACTTCAGCTGAGATATCTAGTGTCATCTTGAACTTGATTATGAGATAACAGAAATGGGACAGAGATGGCAATCATTTAATCTCTTAAGAACAGCTATTTTGAAGAGCTTTTCACTCTACACTCAATAGATTTCTAGCAGGTTATGATCTGGCTAGAAAGAAAGCATAATGATGAGGAAAATTATGTTTTCAGTAACACATGCTTTTACAGTACAAGTTCTTCCACAAAGGAGGCAATAAAATGAACTCTGACCACTTTAACTGATGGCGTAATGGCTCCATGAACAGATGTGGCCTCTCTGAAAGCAACAAGTTCATATCCTTGATTGGAGGTTTAAGAATGAGCTGAACTTTCAAGTGTAATGTAGGAAAGATTACATACTTCCAGACAAGAAAGCTGAGTATTAGGGGGTTCAGATGCTTGGAGAGACGGACTAAAAGAATAAAGCTTAATAAGCTTCATTTTGCTAACGCAACAAATAGAGTTGAAGTTGAAATATGAACTATAAACATCGAGCCATTTATAAATGCCCTGCTAATAATGCTGTTAGCCACTGTCAGAGAGGAAGCTTGCTTTTTTAAAAAGCATACTTCCTCGGAGTCAGAAAACACCAATTGTCAGATAATGCTTATTTTCCCTAGTAGTATAATGTTTTCGAGAAGAATATATTTTTAATAATATATGATGGGGGACTGTGGAATTTTTTGTTTGCTTATTTGTGCTTTCCTGTTTTAGAAAATTAGATAAATTGAATCTAAAGTTTATCTAGATAAATATGCCAGAAGAATATCTTTTTCAAAAAAATAATAATGATATAAAAACAAAATATAAAGCCTCAGTGTGATTATGGCCCAGGAATTAATGAATGAGAACAGCATCCACATCCACACACACACACACACAAACACAAGAATTCAGCAAAGGTCAAAAGAAGTATTTCAAATTGGTGCGGATAAACAGGTTGGTAGGAAAAGGAGCTGGGATCATTGACTATCCATTTATCCATTGGGGAATGGCTGGAGTCTGTTTCCATGGCAGAGCCTGCTATGTGTTCAACAAAACTTATTTCCTTCTCTTCCTGAGAACGTAAACCACATTTTCCAGCCTCCCTTGCAATTAGACGGGACTGGGAGTTCTGGCAACAGAAGGATAATAATATAATAATATAGAAACAAAGAATATCCATTGCTCCATCTAATTAAAAGCACTCACATTTCAAAGGAGTGTACAGGACCTGACAGTCACCCCAGGGACTGTGGCACAGCCAGATCCTGAAAGATATTCTCATACCGTGTTAGCAGAGACTCACAGTAATATAGCTTGGTAGAGGAACAATATTTTAAAATTCTATCAAGTCAGGGTGGTTTTTTTTTTCATTAAATGAGAGTACAGGAATTTATAAAAATTAAGATTTTTAACTGCTTACACTGTAGTTTTAAATAATCCACTTGGGAAAATAAGATTTTACATCTCAGGCCAGTTCTCAATGATATGCATCACTGAGCCAATAGAAAATCTGGCCTTATTTCATAATTACAATAAATTATTTATGTTTTTGTCTACAGCATACTCTCAGCATTTAAAACCTCTGGGTCTGTGGACAATAATAAGCAACATAAAAAATGAATAACACTTCATAATGAAACAATTCCCTCAGATTATCAGAAGTAGCCTATTAATAAAGTCCACCTATAATCACAAAGTCACACCAAATGGAATAACCACGAGGGCTTTTTTAGAATTTCAATCCAAATAGAATTTCAGTGGAAAGAGATGAAAGTTCAGAGGGCACATGGCAAGTGTTTAGAAAATTATGAAAGGCAAAGAGAATGAACATGGCCAAATTAATCAAATCCTAGGCTAAGACCAAGGGACTCCAAGTGCAACTGCAGAGGGGATATTTTAGGACTGAAACCTGGAAGGGCTTCTTCACACAACAGCTAGAAAACAGGACTCCTTTTCTATCCCTGAACTAATAATTCCCAAGGTTGGTATGGGGATGGGGGAAGAAGAGGGTATGCACCCCGCTTAATGAGGTCTCACAAAGTACATGACCCCCCCACCCCCGTCCCAATCCCGACGGGCCTCTCCCCTCCCGCTCAGCACTGAGAATCGCTCTTCAGCGGGGTGACCACAGTGCCGGAAGCTGGCATGACATTTGCCTTCTGAGCGGGTGGGAGGGTTGGTGAGTCTTCGGAGGTCTCAGGCTGAGACCAGAAGCTGGCTCAAGGAGGGTTTCAGTAACGCGTAAATCACCAAGGGACGTTAGGAGTGTGTTGGTGGGTAGGGGCGGGGCCCCCTTCTTAGCCTTGGGAAGAAACTGGACTCTCCCATAAACGGCCACAGCAATACCGATTTCAGGGGTTCAAATTACTGGTCCCAACCAGCGTGACGTTTTCTACCCATTATCTAGTCTCTCCTGCCCACAGGCAGGGCCACATCACTGATTACGGAGTATTTCAGCCACTAAAAAAGATCCCGATCATCATTAAAGATACTAAGTGTTGATCTGTGCTGGCTAAGTGAGGTAAAATGTTTGTGCCCTTCTAGTAACAACTCAATGAGGCTATTTCAGGATATTTATTAAACCAATTAAGTATTTACATTATGCTCAAGTACAGAGGCACAGTCATAGAGTACATAAATATGAGAAGATGAAAACAAGGAAATTTATGTTGGGAAAACTGTTTTTCCAGTTTCCTCGAATTGGATGCAGAGGACGCACTGACTGTTTGGGAACGTGTTTGCATTGAGCAGGCATCAGTGGTGACCTCGTGACCACCTGCACACATCTTTTTGCTGTGGTTGAACTAAGGTAACCAGGAAAAGTTCATCACCTCCCCAGATGTTTTCCTTGTACGGTGTACAGTCTATGTCTTGGAAAGTGGTGATTAAGGGCTGGAAAGACAATTTAGGAAATCTCCTTCAAAGCCTAAAGACTAAACGAAATGGGTCTATTCCTACAATTTTCCCCCTCAACTAAAATTTTTAGTGCCATGATGATGATGAACCCAAACTACAAATACTTTCTTTAGCCTATGGTGCACATGTGGTAAAGGAGTCCATGTTTTCTCAAATACAGTGATAGTCCGTGAATACTGGACCACCTGTGTTATATTACTACTAGTTTTCCTCCTCACTTGACTGTAAACTTGCAGTAGGCAGAGACCACATACATGTTGTTCACTGTGCTGTTCTGAGACTTGACGCAGTGCCTGACACCCACACTGGCATTCAAGAAACATGTGCTGTATATATGAACATGTGAGTAGGAAAGTTTGGAAATGGGAGAAAAGAAATATCACTTACCATCCCATGATCTTAAACCAGTTGCTATGATCATTGTGGCACTTTTCTTTCTGATTAGGGTAAGAAATTCTGTATTCTGCTCTTTTAAATGTGCTATAAACATCTCCCCCACTGTTATAGTCTTTATTATTTCCATTTTTAATGGCTGTATATGATTTTATCACATGGAATTATAATAATTTACTTATTTGTTGGACTTTTGAAATGCCCCAGTCTTTCTGCTTTTATAGCTGTGTCAATGAACACATTCACTAAAAATGTTATTTCTGAGAAACAGATTCTTGAGTTCATTTACTTATTCATCAGACACACACTAAGAGCCGCTATGGACCAGGTGCCTTAGGTTCTGAAGATGTAGGGGTGAGCAGAAAAGAAGCAGAGTCCCTTGCAGCTTTTAGTCAGCCAGGGAGAGAATTAAATAATTCTACAAGAAAGTAGAAGCACCAGTGTGCTAAGTGCCCTGGAGGAGAGACAGAAGGTGGTGAAGTACAGGGCAGGGACGAACTGCCCAGCAGAGGGGACAGCATGCATAAGGGCCTCATGGCAAGAGATAGCAAGTACATTCAAGGAACTGGAAGAAGCAATGTGGCCAGAGTACAGAGTGGGGATGAGCATGGAGCCCAATGAGGCTGAGGATGAATGGAATGAAACTGCTCAGGACCTGGTGGGCCACTGAAGGATCCTGGTTATAATCCAAAGAGCTATGGGAAGCTGCCAAAGTGCTTCAAGGAGAGGGCTAATGGGCTTAAATATACATTTTGAAAGTTCATCCTTGCTGAGGTAGGCAGAATAATGGCCCTCCAAAGATGTCCGTGTCCTAATCCCTGGAACGTATGGTTGTGTTCCATGGGAAAAGGGGGATAGGGTTGTAGATGGAATTAAGGCCACTGACCTTAAAATGGGAGATTAGCCTAGATTATCCAGGTGGGCCCAATGTTATCTCAAGGATCTTTATAGGTGGAAGAGGGAAGTAAGTAGAAGACTCAGTAACGAGTCAGAGAGAGATTGGAAGATGCTAAGCTGCTGGCTTTGAAAACGGAGGAAGGTGCCATGAGCCAAGGAATGCAAGTGGCCTCCAGAAGCTGGAAAAGGAGAGGAAATGGATTTTCCCCTAGAGCCTCTAGATGTAATGCAGCCCAGCTGACATCTTGATTTTGGCCCAGGGAGGCCCATTTTGGATTTTTAACCTCTAGTATGGAAAGCTAACAAATGTGTGTTAAGTCACTAAGTCTGGGGTAATTCGTTACAGCAGCCATAGGAAATTAATACAAGGGGGCAGATCGTGAGTTTTGTTTTGGATAGTTAAGTTTCATATGTCCTCAACACAAAGAATATGGACATTTGGAAGTATTCATCGACTTAGCCACTTTTCTAATAAGTTACATGATCTGTAAAGAAATTTGACTTTTCACGACCCCAGTTTTATCATATATAAAAACAAGTTTTATTAAGGTCGGTTCTACTTCTAAATCTCTGAGTTTATAAGCTTGAAAAGAAACAAATATGCTTTTCCCTTAGATTCCTGTCAGTACTTGGCAGTCATTTGGGAAAAAGTGATATTAAAAATAGTGGATCTAAACTAAAGGGAGAAAGGATTCCATTAAAAAACGTACCCCATACATAAAACTATCTTTAAGTACCTTAATAAGAAATGTGTTGAATTTATATAATGAAAACTACAAAATTCCATGGAGACGTACAAAAGGATATTTTTAAATGTCCATATGTGTGTTCCTGGATGGGAAGACTGAACGTTGTAAAGATGCCAAATTCTTCCCAATTAATTTATAAGTTGAATGCAATTTTCATTGGAACCCCACTGGGAGGTTTTTGGAACTCCACAAAAATGATTCTACCATTCATCTGGAAAATAAACAGGCAGGAAGAGCTGAGAACAATTTGAAAACAAGAAATAGCAGGTTTTAGAACATATTATAAGAACTGGGGGGAAAAAGTGTGTCCTTGGTGTAAGAATAAGGGAAGAGAGTAGATCACAGCCTGGAAAGGTCCCCTAGGATGTAAAAGAACTCAATACAGAATATGATAATCAAGACATTATATATAAATAGGGGTTATCTAGCAAATGATAAGGGGAAAACTAGCTTGCAATTTGGAAACAAAAATGTTTAGATCATCACCCCATGCTAAATACCCAACTAAATTCCAAAGCACTAAACAATCTTAAAATTCAAAGCAACCAGGAAAATGGAAGTGGATATTAACCTGACCTCTAGATGAGGAAAACTTTCTCAGTATAAAAGCAGTGGGAAAAAATTGCAAAGAAAAAGATCACAGGTTTGAATACATGAAAACTGAAAACTTTGCAGATCAAAAAATCATCATAAAATAAAAGGAAAACAGCACACTGGGAATAAGAGTTGTGATAAAAATAGAAACAGGTAAATATTCTCATCATAGAAAAGAGGTAGATGACATGGATAGATAATTCACAGAAGAGGAAATAGAAAGAGCTAATCAACATGTGAAAATGTTCAATATTACTAGCAATCAGGGAAACAGAACCAAAAATGAGATAGTTTTTCACCTATTAGATTATCAAAGATTTGAAAGATAAATAACATTCAATCATCAGTGAGAGCACAGAGGGGTGGATGCTGCAAGAGGCAGTCACATTTGTTAATTAGGCAATTTGGTAAGAAGAATCAGGAGTCCTAAAAATGAAAAAGTAAGTTCATAGTACCCAGTATGGTCTTCCCACATCTAGGAACCTCTCCTAAGGAAATAACTTAAAAGTGTGAACAAATATGTTGATTGTAGGGTTATTTATAAAGTGAAAACGGCAAAATGATTGAAAAGCATGGGATCTAAAACTCACTTAACAAAAACATGGAGAGAAACAAGACTAAACACCAAAATATTAACAACAGTTATCTTTGATTTGCTAGGGATGTGGTCGGTCTTTATTCTCTTTTTCTTACCTTTCTCTATTTCCAAAATATTGTACAAGGAGCATTTGTTACTTTTGTAGCCAGATCTCTTCCCCGCCACACACTGGCACAAGCGCCCCCCCGCCCCACCCCCCCACAACTACCTCTTCTCTATTTTGCCAGCTTCCCCCTGCATACAACTGCGAGCTAAGGGAAAATTCATGCTTGATAAAATCATGCTGTGAGTGATGGCCAACAAAGGAAAAACATTTAGCACTTCGAGGGCTTATTTGAGTTTATAAGAAAGGAATGAAAGGAAAGATGTTATGGACAGAACTGTTAAAGAAACAAGTGTGTTCGAAGGAGGGTCCCGGGTGCCGCCGTCTGGGCGCACATTCCTCCGCGGCAGTTTTCTTTCTGTGACTGCATGGTCTGACTATTCGGCACACTTGACACTCTTTAGCAATAAATATATCTCGCGTATGGAAGTTTTACTGAAAACAGCTCCCAGCGGGGAGAGAAAACAAACAGAACCCTTTTCTTAGTTTGAATCAAACCGCAGGGATAAAACGAGTCTGAACTTCGCGCTTGGTGTTCTCATCTCTGGAGGACCGTACAGAACAAACACCCTGAGGTGGGAACGCTTCATGTCTTCTTTTCTTCCCTGTCGCTTCTCTGCACCCCTACCCCTGCCCCCCGCCCCGCCCAGTGAAGCGGGCTGCTGCGACGAGGACTTCAGATCTGCCGCCTGTCAGCCCCACGGGCTCTGGGACCCTGGGATGGAGGCGGGGTCTAACCTGCCCATCATGCTTCCGAATTCCCACCCCCTCCCCAGAATAAGAGCATGCAGGCATTTTTTCCTTTTAGAGACTTTAGAAATCACCCAACCCATTCTTTTTTTTTTTTCCAACCCACTCTTGCCATTTTATGGATGAGGAAATTGAGGCTCAGAAGCATAAAGCAACTTTCCTAAAGTTACCTATCCAGCTAAAAACAAAATTAGGCCAGAAAACCAGGTCTCTTGATTCATAGCACAGTCCCATGCCCAGCTAATACTAATTCTGTGCTTTCTGAGATCATAAAGACTTTTGTCAGAAATCCACGTGGATCCTATTTTACACAGAAAGAAAAGCCAAGTTGTAGAATACGAACAGCTCAAAGCTACATACACACTGCATGTAGTACTAGAAGCAAGACTCTGGGACTCATTTCCAACTCCTAGACTGTTCTCACTGTATGTGGGAATATGGGATAAACTCTGGGATTAGGATGACTTTGTTGTAAAATCGGCCAAGCTTTTCACAGCCGTGCAGAGTTACAGGCTGAATAAGACCTGGACCTGGAATGCCCTAGACCATGACATCACATTGAGTGTACTCCCCAGAGCGCCACAGAACAGCACAGAGAACATTCCACTAATTCAGGGCTGGGAAAAGAAAGCACAAAAACATTTCAAAATGTTAGTGCTTCAAAATTATGCAGTGAGTGTACATTTGAAAAATTTTCCATTAAAGTTCTTAATTGGGTTTTTCCTCCCACAGATGCTGGGTTGTACTTAAGAGCCCTTAGCAAACTTTGAGTTTAAGAGAAGCACTGGCATCAAAATTAGAGGAATTTCATTATAAAATGCTTTTTAATTAATGCTACATAGATAGCTGTAAATTTGAGTTTTGAGCAATGGTGAGGAGATAAACTATTAGAGGACAGTGAGTGCTCCTGGAACATCATGAAGATTAGAGTTTTGACTGATTTGACAGAGCATCTAACTGGAAAAATAAAAATCAAGGGGAAAGTTGAACAAACAGGTTAGAGACAGAGCTGAGACCAGAGAGAACGTGAAGTCTACAGGAGACTGAGCAACAAGATGAATGAATGCTAAAGCCTCTCAAAATTCAGGGCAAAAGATGAAAAATTTGTGAAGCAAAATGGAAGGTAACCAAAAAGAAATACATTCTTTTTATAATATAGTTAATTTACCCCTCACATACTTTGCTGGCACACATAATTAGTTGTATATTAGAAGGCTTCAAGGGGAATTCTGTAAAATATACACGCTTGATTTTGAATTTGTGAAAACTAAACAAAAGCCTTAATGATATTGTTGTTAGTGGATATACAGATATTAGTGGCATGTTTCCTAAAAGCAAAGTCAAAACAAAGATACTCTTCATTGCACATGTTATTTAATAAATTATTAGAAGGTCTTGCCATGGTGATAAGGCAGGAAAAACAAGTAAGAAAAATTAATAGGAAAGGAACATCACTAATTGCTGAAGTCATGATTATATAACCCAGCAAACTCAAAGGAAACTACTAAGAATTTTAGAAATAAAATAATTCAAATAAAATAATTTGCCACATAAAACATATTCCAAAATAACAGTAGCATTCCTTTTTAATGATAACAATGATGAATATTTTTGTTTTGAAAACAGATTTCTCTTACGAGGACAAAATATATCTGTACTTAATGTACATTTATTGAGGTAACTAACCTAAGGTGGGATATATCAGTCCAATACAAATAAAATTACAAACATTTTGTAGAAGAAAATATAAACAAAAATACTGTAAACATGGCAATACTTCAAGTTAATTTATATATTTAATACATTTTCAAATAACAGTAGGATAATTTGTTACATAAAAAATTCTAAAAATCATCTCAGAGATTAATTTGGACAATAAAGGGGAACTTGTCTTAGGAAATACCAGATTATGTCATAAAGCAACCCACACTGAAAGTATGCTGCTGACTTCAGAAATCTATGGAACAAAAGTAAAGAACTTAGGTATAGGGCATAAGTTATATGGGAATTTAATATATGACAATCTGAGTGCAACAGAAAAGAGAACTCCTGAGGTTATTCCTTGATAATATTAAGGTATATAAACTTAGACTCTTACTGCATACTACAAACCATAATAAAATTATAATAAAGAAAAATTTAACATGCAATTTCCCAAATTTAGAACAAAACAGAATAATCTGTTTATCCCAACTGGCCATTTAGATTTACTATTTAAGAAATAGGAGAAATTATAAATAAGTGGCAGCTGGGGTGGGGAGGTAAAACTAAGATAAAAGGTAAATATTGATATGAAAACATTTGTGATAAATATTGCATGTGTTTAGGCATCTAAATTATAAGGGAAGCTCCTACAAATCTGTAAGAATAACTCAAATTTTCCAGTTATAAATGGCCAAAAGTTACAAAAGAAAAAATTTTAACTATACCAAATTTAAGTAAATGTTCAACTTGCCAGGTGAGTGGAGTGCAATAAAACTGTGATGTAACACTTTATACTTACCAAAATAGCAAACAAATACAACAGAGAAAGACCAGAGTTGGCAAGCCCCCAGGGAACATACTATTATTCAACAACAGTGTTTCATACTTTTCCCAAAGTGGTCTGACAAGAGGTAACTAGAACCACACACACACACAAGATATTTTTGACCTTTTAATCCTATTTCTGAAAATTCATCCGAAGAAAACACATTTTAAAAACTTCTACTCTTCAAAAGACACTGTTAAGAGACTAAAAGACAAGCCACAGACTAGAAGAAAACTGTTGCAAAGCATATATCTGATAAAATAACACATAAAGAAATCTCAAAACTCAATAATAAGAAAGTAAACAACACAATAAAAAATGGGCAAAACACTTGAACAGACACTTCACTAAAGAAGATATAGAGATGAAAGATAAGCACATGAAAAGATTTTCAATATCACTGGTCGTCAGGAAAATATGACTGGAAACCACAATGAGATAACCACTGCATACCTTAAAGAATGGCCCAATTTACAAAGACCAAGTGCTGATGAAGATGCAGAGCAACTGGAATTCTCACTCACTGCTGTTGGGAATGAAAATACTTTGGAAAGTTGGGCAGTTTCTTAAAAAATTAAACCTACACCTACCATATAATCTAGTCATTCATTCTACTCCTAGGTGTTTACCCAAAAGAAAAAGCACATATCCATTCAAAGACTTGTACCTCAATGTGCAGAGCAGCTTTGTTAGCAACAGCCAAAACCCGAAAACAACCCAAATGTCCATCGACATGTGAATGGATAAGTCAACTGTTGCACATCAATAAAATGAAATACTACTCAGCAATTTAAAAGGGATAAACTACTGATACAACCTATACCATGAATAAATCTCAAAGTCATTAGACTGAGTAAAAGAAGCCAGACCAAAAAAAGAGTATATATTGTGTGATTCCATTTATATAATATTCTAAAAATGGGAACTAATTTGTAGTGTCAGAAAAGAGTTCAGGGGTTGCCCGTAAAGAGGAAGCAGGAAGATGGGAAGGGGTAGGACAGTGGGATTGCAAAGGAAACTTTTGATGGTGATAAATATCTTCATTATCTTGACTGGTGTGATAATTCAAGAGTATATACATCTCAAAAACTATTAAACTGTATACTTTAAATATGTGCAGTTTATTGCATGTCAATTACATTGCAGTATAGATGTTGAAAATGCTTTAGGTAGCAAATCATCTATACCATCATCTTTTACAATGGCAAAAACCCAGTAGGAAATCCAAGTGTCCTACAAAAGGAATATAGCTCAGTAAATTACAGCTCATCAATGTACCATAAAGCTTTTCTGTTATTAAATAATATATGTGATGCCATGTAGATATAAACTAATATTTTCTCATAGTAGAATATGAAATGATATACACATTACTACAACTATACAAAACCCTGTGATTACATATGGCTGAAGACTGAAAGAGGCCATAGAGAAACCTAACAGCTGTTATTGCAGAGTAATACACTATACGTATAAATGTAGAGTTGTTGAAATAAGTTTTTCTTTTTAAAAAAAAGAATAGTATGTGTGTATTTTAGAGTTTTGTTAACATCTTTCTAAAGCTCTCTCTAAAGTATTCAGGAAGTTCTGTGGTAAGGAGACAAAGAAACTAAGTGACATTTCAATGCTGATTCTCCAACACAATATTAATTATTTGCCTCTTTCCTCTCTCTTTACAGGCACTCTGCTCCATTCCCACTGGTCCCACTACCACCATGATCTTTCCATGCCCAGGACACTGCTTTCCTCAAGTCCTTGCCATTCTTCCCCCAGCTATCGTCACGATTCTGCACATTTAACCTCAGTTTCTATGCCGCCATCAAGACAGACTACATCACCAATTTCCCTCATAAAAACAGAAGACTCCCACTCTGCCCACACAATATGGTTAACTCCTTAACAAAAGTCTCTCATGAGCTTCTACAACCTCTACTTCCAGCCTTATTTCCAAAATTATTTCCTTATTCCCAGACTCTTATTTGTTAGTCCTTAATTCCTATGTACCACCCCAGGCTCTGGGGGTATAAAAATGAATAATATTTGCGTGGTGGTTAATTTTTTGTGTCACCTTGGGTAGGCTATGGTGCCTACTTGTTTGGTCAAACACCAGTCTAGATGTTGCTGGGAAGGTTAATTTTTTAGATGTGATTAACCTTTAAATCAGTAGACTTTGAGTCTGGCAGATAACCCTCCACATGGGTGGGCCTCATCCAATCCGTTCAAGGTCTTACAAGCAAAGAGTGATGTTTTCCAAAGAAGAAGTGATTCTGCCTCCAGAATGCAGTACAGAAACCTTGGCTGAGGGACTTCCCTGGCGCTCCAGTGGTTAAGACTCTGAGCTTCCACCGCAGGGGGTGTGGGTTCCATCCCTGGTCAAGGAACTAGGATCCCACATGCCTTGTGGTGTGGCCCCAAAAATAAATAAATAAAAATTTTAAAAAAGAAAACAAAAGAAAAGAAACCTCGGCTGAGTCTGCAGTCTGCAGCCTTACCTGTGGACTTCAGACTTGCCAGCTCACAATCGTGTGAGCCAAATTCCTTAAAATAAATCTCTCTCTATATATGTGTATGTCCTATTGTTTCTGTTTCTCTGGAGATCTCTAATACCATATGGCTCCTACACTTATGGAACTTGTAGGCTAACCCAGGAAATAGAAATATACACAAATAATTAAATCAAAATTGGAGAGTACCAGAGTAGCCCTTCTGCCATAAACAATGAAAGATATATATAGATATTTTTTTAAAAATTTGTTTTTTAATGTGGACCATTTTTTCAGTCTTTATTGAATTTGTTACAATATTGGTTCTGTTTTATGTTTTGGCTTTTTGGCCACAAGCCATGTGGGATCTTAGCTCCCCGACCAGGGATCAAACCTGCATTCCCTGCAATGGAAGGCAAAGTCTTAACTGCTGGACCACCAGGGAAATCCCGAAAGATGTAATTTTTAAAGTGGCTTTCAGAGATTGGACAGCAGAGAGCAGGGCTTATGATTCCCGAGAAGAAAAACAAGTGAAGAGAGCCCTATAATTATCCTGGCTTTCTGTCTACAGGTACCATCCGAACTGAGGTAAAGGGAATGGAAACTCAAGCAGGGGATGGCGGTCGTACTGCGCTGAGGAGACAGAGGTCAGAGTCTGGGGCACAGAGCACCTAACATATTTGACCCCAGGAGCCTATCATTTCTTAAACACCTCTCTTCTCTGTATGACAGAATTATTTTCAGCAATTATCATGTAATAATCAGCAATAATCATTACGTTCTTGATTTATTCTCTGGTTTTAAAACAAACCATTAACGATGCAAAAAGGAGAATAAACATCATTTTACAAAATTTTATTGAAATCTGTAAAATAGTTCAGGTGTAAACTAAACCATACGCTTAACAAACATAAAAATGATGCCTCACATTGCCCACTTGGTTTCACTATTTTCCATTGTAAACACAAAGTAAAACTCTTAAGTGGTCACATACAATGACAGACTTTAATAACTCACATTCTTTCTTTATCTTCACAACAACTGTGCTATCATTGTTTATACCAAATCTATTCTTTAAACATGGGAGTTTCTTATACTACAGGAGATGGAAACACAAACTATATTTGAAGCCAGTCCAAATGATTCTGAACTGCTACTGCTAGAAATGTACTCTCAAAATAAGCCCATTTAGGGCTTCCCTGGTGGCGCAGTGGTTGAGGGTCCGCCTGCCGATGCAGGGGACGCGGGTTCGTGCCCCGGTCCGGGAAGATCCCACGTGCCGCGGAGCGGCTGGGCCCGTGAGCCATGGCCGCTGAGCCTGCGCGTCCGGAGCCTGTGCTCCGCAACGGGAGAGGCCCGCGTACCGCAAAAAAAAAAAAAACAAACAAAAAAAAAACAAAGCACATTTAGCTGTTTAATAAATACATAATTATGTGCAATTTAAAGTTTACACGTGTATTATTAAAACTCAAAAGTAACCTCAGCAATTGTTTAGAATGTAGGCCAACAAAAGTCCCGCTTCCTACCCCATCCCAAGTATTTTATCACCTGATTAGTCAGAGTTGTAGAGACATGATGATAAATACAAGATAGACTTTTAGTCATTTTTATAATTATTTTAAAATTCTCTTCCAACTACATACCTCCAAATTCCCAGCACCTGGGTTGGACTGCTCCCTCACCCTAACCTTTGGTGTACCTGGGTTGGGAGTGGCTGAGGGTCTGGAATTTGTGGTGTGGAGTGCCATGGGGAAGGAGCCATGCAGAGAAAGGGCTCCAGAAATCTGCATGGGATTCCCTGAGGACACGCAGGGGTGAGGATCAAAAAACTGGGGAAGGAATTGCCAGGGATGAGCCAGCTGAACAACCACTGATCTCACGCAGGGCTTGTACCTGTTGAGGTTCCCACTAGTGAGACTGGAGAGACAGCATTGCACACCTTGGCTACTGAGTAGGCACCGGAAAGGCCATACCTCCGGAGTGGGGCTAAATTAGCTGTAAAGGGTACTCTAAAACTATACAGTTCACCCTTGAACAACACGGGTTTGAACTGCATGGGTCTGCTTATACATGGATTTTTTTCAATAAATATAATACCTGTATTTTCATTTCACAGATCTTTAATCAAGTGTGGGGAAAAGTTTGTATTTGCTTAGAGATCACAATATGTGGAATCAAAAGAACTAGGGTTTGAGACCTGATTCCATCCAAATAGTTTTAGCTTCCTGACCTTGGGTGAGCCATCTTTCAATTCCTTTTTTTTTTTTCTTTGCGGTACGCGGGCCTCTCGCTGTTGTGGCCTCTCCCTTTGCGGAGCACAGGCTCTGGACGCGCAGGCTCAGCGGCCATGGCTCACGGGCCCAGCCGTTCCGCCGCATGTGGGATCTTCCCGGACCGGGGCACGTACCCGTGTCCCCTGCATCGGCAGGCGGATTCTCAACCACTGCGCCACCAGGGAAGCCCAATTCCTTTGTTTTTTAAGGCAGAGATAGCAGTACATGGATTTTTGACTACAAGGGGATCGGTGCCCTTAACCTTAACCTCTGCATTGTTCAAGAGTCAACTGTACAAACAAAGCTTATAAACAAGCCTTGAAAATCAAGCCCATTTGCAAGTAAATTTAAAACCTGGCAGAACTAATCTCAATACTCAAAAGAAGACATCAAAATTTCAACTCTCAACATCATAACATTCACAATTGTGGTAGGCAGAAGTTCTAGGAATGGCCCCCAAGATTCCATACCCCGAGTCCTCAGAACCTGTGAATGTTATGAGAGATCATTTCCACGATTGTTAAATAATCCAGGTAAAATAATCCAGGCGGGCATAATCTAATCACATGAGCCCTTAAAAGCAGAAAACTTTCTCCAGTTGGAAGCAAAAGAGATCAGAGAGACTCAAAGAGTTAAGAAGGATGTGACACACCACTGCTGCTTTGAAGATGGAGAGGACCACATGAGAAGGAATGCAGGCATCTTCTAAGAGCGCAGAGTACACTGGCTGATGGCCAGCAAGAAAACAAGGGCCTCTGACCCACAGCCACAAGGAAGCTTCCAACAACCCAGATGGGCTTGAAAGCAGATTCTTCCCATGAACTTCCACATAAGAGCTCAGCCCAGAGTTTGCATGCCACAACCAAGAAGCTGGCCTGCTACAACTAAGGAGCCTGCCAGCCACAACTAAGACCTGGTGCAACCAAATAAATTAAAAAAATAAATAAAAATCTCAGCCCAGCCAAGACCTTGGCCCTAGGCAGAGAACTCAAGTGAGCACATCTGACTTATAACCTGCAGAACTGTGAGATGAAAACAGAGGCTGCTGTAAGCTGTTAAATTTCTGATAATCTGTCACAGAGCAACAGAAGATTAATAAAATAAAGTCTAGAATCCAATAAAAACATTATTATACATGCTAAGAAGTAAGAAAATGTGACCCATAAACAGGAGAAAAATCAGTCAAAAGAAAGAGAACCAAAAACAACAAAGATGACAGAATTGGTAGACAAGGACTTTTAATTATAAGTATGCTCCAGGATTAAAGAAAAGATAAACATAATGAAGAGAGAAATGGAAAATATAAAAGAGAACCAAGTGGAACTTCTAGAGACTAAAAGTATACTATCTGAAGCAAATAATTCATGGGATGAGATCAACATCATATTAGACATTACAGAAAAAAAATTGTTTGTGAATTTAAAGAAATGGAAATAGAAACTTTCCAAATTGAATCTGAGAAAAAAAAGGCTGAGAGTGAAATGGAAAGAACATCAGTGACTTGTGCGGTAATACAAAGTGGTCTAATTTACATGTAATTGGAGTACCAGAATATCAGGGAAGAAGAAGAAACATTTGAAGGAATGATGGCCAAACATTGTCCAGATTTGGTGAACACTAGAATACCCCTGACCCAAACTCAACAAACTCTAAGCAGGATAAATAAAGAACACTATAAAAAAGGAACATCACAGGGCTTCCCTGGTTGCACAGTGGTTGAGAGTCTGCCTGCCCATGCAGAGGACACAGGTTCGTGTCCCGGTCCGGGAAGATCCCACATGCTGCGGAGCGGCTAGGCCCATGAGCCATGGCCGCTGAGCCTGCGCATCCGGAGCCTGTGCTCCACAACGGGAGAGGCCACAACAGTGAGAGGCCTGCGTATCGCAAAAAAAAAAAAAAAAAAAAAAAAAAAAGGAACATCATAACCAAATTGCTGAAAACAAACAAAACAAAATCTTAATAGCTGCCAGAGAAAATGACACATATGTTCAGAGAAAAATATATATAAAAATTACCACTGACTTGTCATCAGAAATAATGGAAACCAGTTAGAATGACAACTTTAAAGTGCTGAAAGAAAATATCCTTCAAAAATGAAAGTAGGGGCTTCCCTGGTGGCGCAGTGGTTGAGACTCTGCCTGCCAATGCAGGGGACATGGGTTCGAGCCCTGGTCTGGGAAGATCCCACATGCCGCGGAGCAACTGGGCCCGTGAGCCACAACTGCTGAGCCTGCGTGTCTGGAGCCTGTGCTCTGCAACAACAGAGGCCGAGGCCGTGATAGTGAGAGGCCCGCGCACCGCGATGAAGAGTGGCCCCCGCTCACCGCAACTAGAGAAAGCCCTCGCACAGAAACGAAGACCCAACAAAGTCAAAAATAAATAAATAAATGTATTTAAAAAAATGGAATTAGCAATAAACATATAAAAATGTTTAGCCTCACAAATCATAAAAAAAGTAGATATGCAAAGTCAAAAAAAAATGAAAGTAAAATAAAACGTTTTCAGACAAACAGAAACCGAGAAAATTTGTCACCAGTAGACTAGAAATTTTAAGGAAGTTCTTTAGGCTTATAAAAAAATTATAATGAATGGAAAAATTAGATCTACACAAAGGAAAGAAGAGTCCTGGAAATAAAGGTAAGAAAGGAAGGGGAAAAAAAGGACAAATAGAAGAAACAGAAAATAAATATGAAGATGGCAGGCTTAAATCCCACCCTATTGATAATTACATTAACTATAAATAGGATAAACACTCTAATTAAAAAGAAGAGATTGTCAGAATGAATAAAAAAGCAACTCAACTGTATGCCATCCTTAGGAAATCCACTTTAATCATAAAGACATAGATAAATTAATAGTAAAAGAATAAAAAAAGATAACAAAAGAGGAATGGCTATACCAATATCACTTCAGAACAAAGAATACTATCAGAGAAAAAGAGGTATTTCATAATAATAAGAGTCAATCAATTAATCAAGAAGACATAATCCTAAATGTATATATACCTAATAAAAGAGCTTAAAAACACATGAAGCAAAAAACTGAGAGAACTCAAAGAAGAAACAGACAAATCTATTATAGCTAATTATTTTAATACTCCTCTGGTAGTAAATATCGACATCTAAAAGACATTCATTCCACTCCATTTCTAATGGAACACTCACCAAGACATTAAAAAACTTACAATAAATTTAAAGGAGTTGAAGGGAACAGAATTAAATAAAAATTCAGTAACCAAAAAATCTGGAAAATATCTAAATCTTTGGAAATTAAGCAACATATTTCTTAATAACCCATGGTTCATAGAAGAAAACACAAAAAGAATTAGAAACTATTTTGAACTGGATGATAATGAAAACACAAAATTTGTGGAATGCAGTTAAAGCAGTGCTTAGATGGAAATATAAAGTTTTAAATGTTTACATTGGAAAAGAAAAAAAGACTAAAATCAACGATGGAAACATCTACTTGAAGAAGCCATAAAAAGACCAAGTAAACCAAAATAAGTAGAAGGAAATAATAATATAACAGCAGCAAAAATCAGTGAACTAGAAAATGGAAGAATAATACAGAAAATAAATGACACCAAAGATGGTTCTTTAAAAAGATCAGTAAAATTAATAAGCCTCTAGCTAGACTGATGAAAGGAAAAAAACCCCACAAATTACCTATATCTGGATTGAAGGTGAGGCAGATCTTACAGCCATTAAAAATATTGTTAAGAGAATACCATGCATAATTTGTGCTAATAATTTTGAACTTAGATGAAATGGACACATTTCTTTTACATTTAACATTTCTTTTAAAAAAGAGAATGAGAGAGAAGAAAACACAATCAGAAGCAAATATGGCAAAAGTCAAAATCTGTTAAATTTGGTTGGGAGGTACCTGGGTGTTTGTTATATCTTCTGCATGCTTGAAATACTTCACAACTAAAATTATAAATTAATTGAGAAAAATTATTTCTCAGAATCATTCAATCAACAAACATGTATTGATCATCTACTATGTGGTAGGCACTGGAGCAGCATCCTGGGAATACAGTAGCCAATCAGACAGACAGGTCTCTGCCCTAATGGAGTGCAGTTTGGTAGAGGGGAGATGAACAAGGAAATAAAAAAGATCTACAAAGATTGCGGTAAGTGCTATCAACGAAATGAACCCGTGATGACATATTTACAAGGGGAAAGGGTTGAAGGGACGCAGTCACATAGGAGAGCTTGGGGAAGTGAATTCCAATGAGAGAGAACTCTAAAGGTGGGAGCCCCAAAGCTGGAAAGAGCTAGAAAGACTAGAACTGAGAAGAAGAAAGCAGTTTGAGATGAGGTTGAAGAGGTTAGATTTTAAGTGCAATAGGATGTCACTGGAGGTTTTAAGCAGAGGAGCTGGTTTTAAGGCACTTGGGTCACCATATAGAAAATGGATTGTCAGAAAGAAGGACTGGAAGCCGGAAGCTATTGCAAACTTCAGGGGAGAAATGAGGATGGCGTGAGGTAGGGTGGTGCAGTGCACATGGGGAGAGGTGGGATCATTTGAGATTTTCCATAGCCACCCCATTCCCCACTCTTAGGCGTCATCATTACTGATATGATGGGTACACGCAGCAGCCTCAAGTTTCTTGCTCCAGTGGGCACTCCATTACCATCAACCCCTGGGGGTGATCTGATTCATCACGATGCAACTGCATGACATGGATTACTACCACTTCCCACTGGCAAGCTGCTCGGCAATGCATTCAGGGCCGGACACAACCAAACCACTGCCAGGCCAGCTGGGGCCACTGCCAGTACATCAGCTGGGATCCAGTCAGGAAATCCAGTCCAGAAATACAACAGTTATTTTAAAAGAGAGATTTTAACCTAAGAAATAGTTAGACAGGTATTGGAGGACTACAAGGCAAAAGGGAAACACTGCAGTTATTAAAAAGAAAAAAAAAAGTCATAACTATGAGTATATGAAGCCTCTACCATCGTCAGGGCTGAAGAAACAGAGGGAAGAGGCTGAGTAGACCTAGAAGGCTGGTGGAGGGTCCTGGGAAGCTGGAGCCCACCCTCTGGAAGCTGTGG
The DNA here is from genome assembly GCF_002837175.3 of Physeter macrocephalus. NCBI lineage: Eukaryota > Metazoa > Chordata > Mammalia > Artiodactyla > Physeteridae > Physeter > Physeter macrocephalus. The sequence continues at coordinate 168,898,010 of NC_041224.1, forward strand.
CTGATGTCTCTGAGGGGTCCAGGGTGAGAAACAGCAGGAAACTAGAACCAACAGCAGGTGCTGGAATGAAGTGACCCTTCCGGGAACCGAGAGGAGACAGGGAGGAAAGAGCCACTGCGGCTCCCTTCTCCAGCCGTCAGGCATCCTCTGCACGTTGGGAAGGTGGAACCTGCTGAGAGGCAGCTGGTAAAGGAGAAATGCGGCTTTCAGAGTCTTAGACCCAGCCTCACCATGCAGAGTAGAGAAGGGTGTGTTTGGGGCTGAGAGACAAGAGCTTAATAACCAACACACGCTGCTTTTCCCATGATCACGTTTCATGAAACAATTTTATTCATTCTTGACATGCGCCTTCATATCAATGTTTTCATTATCACCGGAGCCACTTTTAGAGACATTAACTCTATTTTCCAGGGCATGTCATTTTCACATCTGTTAAAGCTGTCTGGAATACAGGACTTTGTAAATTCCATGCCTGGTACTGACACTAGAGATTTTTACCTAAAGCCACTTGGTAGCTATTTGCATAACATTATAAAATGTATGTTTTGGGTTTCTTTTTCATTCAATCTGAGATATATATTTGTGATCTCTAATATGTAACCACTCACTGGATTGCTTTTAAAGTATCTTCAAAGGCTTGTTTACAATGACAGCCAATATTTGCAGTTATGAGTTTATAACATCAGGCAGAAGAACTGGATCAGTGTGACATTTCCTTCCTCCTTTATTTGCCAATTTCATCAGGTAACCTCTGTAAGAATCAAAAACTCACACTGACTGAGGCTGCTTCAGGCTCCACACACTTTTCTTGTTCAAAATAAAGTAACTGAGAACATGTCTGATAGTTTGAAAGACTTCATAAGAGAACTAATTCTTTTCAGAGGGTATGTTTTGAAGAAAAGCCTCATTTTCTATTAAGTCCCCTAAGGCAGTGCTGCTTAAATTCTCTTTGGTAAAGGACCACTTTAAAAATTTTTCCAGTCTGTTGCAAACTGCTACTTTGTAAAACTTAATAAAAATTACTAGAAAAATGAAATAAAAAGACTTACAAGATAAAAGCTGCAATTCTGTATTACTAGTTCAACCAACAGGAAATTATATTACAATAAATATTACCAAAGTATACATAAGGAAAAAAGTATGAAAATTGTACATGTTGCTTGTTCACTGAATGTATGTATGTAGGCAACTAATATGCAGTATAGGCTCACTATTACACTTGTAACTTTTTTTTCATTTGGGGGGAAAAAAATGAATCCCCATATTAAATGTCTATAGGCACACTTTGAATGAACACAGTGTATATAAATGCTTAAAATTTTTAATGTGACAAACTGACTTGCTTCTTGATTGATAATTTATCTAATCTAGGTGGTTTTGCCAGCAGGGATACTTGTAGTTGATAAGGTACATCTAAACTATTTCTATGTTTTATGTTAATAATAGTAAGAGGAAAGAAACCAGTCTCACAGAATGGAATAGAAGAAGAGGTTTTAGAGCAATTTCAGCAAGCTCGGTTTGTTCACTTTAAAATTTTATCTAAAATGGAGCAAGTGCTACTATGTTTTCAGAGTCCTTTAAATCCTTCAAAAGATGTCAGTTCCAGCAATGTATCTTGTAAGTTATGGTTAAATTTATCTTTTGATGAAAGAAATGGATTCTGGATCCATGAATTTTTTAGGCGTAGATCTTCTTTTGATGGAAAATAAAATTCAAAATGCCTTATCAAATTTTAAGGTGTTTTGTGATAGCTTTTCACAGATGTGCAGTATAAAGATCATCACCTGCATCAATGATAATTGTTAATTTATGGAACGTGTGTCATAATAATCTGTAGAAATTCTGTTCTTCCAAGCTCCTTTCTTTTTTTTATCAGCCACTGAAAAACATGTCGCATTTCTTCCTTGCATGGAAATACTGAGATCATTAAAAATACTGAAGGTATTAGATACATACGCAATCCTGCTTGTCCAATTCATATCTTCAACAAGCCGGGATCAAACTGTCTTCTGATTTTACAGAAACGTTTAGAGTTGTTCTATAAATTGAACATTCTCGAACACTTGTCCTCTTGATTATCATCACACCTCAGCATGCAGTAATAGCTGCTCATGATCTGCCTACACAGTATCATGTAACACAAGAGAATAATCCAGAACTTAACACACCAGCCTTTACCTAATTCATGATTTTTAGGACAGCACTAAGCCCACAGTTTAGTTCCACCAACATTTCTTTTCATAGTAGGACTTCCTCATGAGAGAGACAGCCCACTGATTTACATTCTGGTGCAGCCCCTAAATCAGGGCGATGTCTTCAGGATGTTTTCTGCACCATCGGAACACGCTCCTACAAAAAATGTAAACTCCAATCCATGTTTGTTGACAACTAACCCTTCACCTACACAGTTCAGACTTAGATGTCTGTCAGCGACAAAACTGAAAAAAGAAATTCTTCCTTCGTATCACCAACATGTTCAAATTGCACATAAATAGGAATATGAGTGAAATTATCGCACTACAATGAGAAAACATGTTGCTGGCTTCAGTTGCTCTATGAGTTAGTCCTCCACACCATTAGTGGGTTCCAGAATAGGCTGAGCTGCGGGGGTCCTGGAAGTATACTTGAGCTACCTTCTGTGCGTGGATTCACCCAACATTTCTGAGCAAATACCTTTGATACAATCCTTCACCAATGTCTCACCAACTGTATATGGATTTTAGTCTTGGCGAGCTGAAACACTACTTACTAAGAAGCCTGTAGAACCCTCATGTTTATAGGTGAAATACTGAACATCTGTTTGAATCAGCTTCTTAATCCTCTATTCTTTCTTTCAAAAAATTCTCGTGGCTTTGAACTCAATTTTTTTTTTTGGATGCCATTAAAGAATACTTTTTTTGTGTGTCATCGTGGATTCTACTACCCTATATGTTTTTTTAAAAAAATAAATTTATTTATTTATTTAAGAGTTGTTCTATAAATTGAACATTCTCGAACACTTGTCCTCTTGATTATCATCACACCTCAGCATGCAGTAATAGCTGCTCATGATCTGCCTACACAGTATCATGTAACACAAGAGAATAATCCAGAACTTAACACACCAGCCTTTACCTAATTCATGATTTTTAGGACAGCACTAAGCCCACAGTTTAGTTCCACCAACATTTCTTTTCATAGTAGGACTTCCTCATGAGAGAGACAGCCCACTGATTTACATTCTGGTGCAGCCCCTAAATCAGGGCGATGTCTTCAGGATGTTTTCTGCACCATCGGAACACGCTCCTACAAAAAATGTAAACTCCAATCCATGTTTGTTGACAACTAACCCTTCACCTACACAGTTCAGACTTAGATGTCTGTCAGCGACAAAACTGAAAAAAGAAATTCTTCCTTCGTATCACCAACATGTTCAAATTGCACATAAATAGGAATATGAGTGAAATTATCGCACTACAATGAGAAAACATGTTGCTGGCTTCAGTTGCTCTATGAGTTAGTCCTCCACACCATTAGTGGGTTCCAGAATAGGCTGAGCTGCGGGGGCCCTGGAAGTATACTTGAGCTACCTTCTGTGCGTGGATTCACCCAACATTTCTGAGCAAATACCTTTGATACAATCCTTCACCAATGTCTCACCAACTGTATATGGATTTTAGTCTTGGCGAGCTGAAACACTACTTACTAAGAAGCCTGTAGAACCCTCATGTTTATAGGTGAAATACTGAACATCTGTTTGAATCAGCTTCTTAATCCTCTATTCTTTCTTTCAAAAAATTCTCGTGGCTTTGAACTCAATTTTTTTTTTTGGATGCCATTAAAGAATACTTTTTTTGTGTGTCATCGTGGATTCTACTACCCTATATGTTTTTTTTTAAAAATAAATTTATTTATTTATTTATTTATTTTTGGCTGTGTTGGGTCTTCATTTCTGTGCAAGGGCTTTCACCAGTTGCGGCAAGTGGAGGCCACTCTTCATCGCAGTGCGCGGGCCTCTCTCTGCTGTGGCCTCTCCTGTTGCAGAGCACAGGCTCCAGACGCGCAGGCTCAGTAGTTGTGGCTCACGGGCTTAGTTGCTCCGCGGCATGTGGGATCTTCCCAGACCAGGGCTCGAACCCGTGTCCCCTGCATTGGCAGGCAGATTCCCAACCACTGCGCCACCAGGGAAGCCCTACCCTATATGTTTTGATGGTTCCATTGCTTCATAGCCAGTATGTCTCTACAAATCACTAAACATTATGCTTTTAGGATGTCAACATCAATGACAGCTATAAACTGAACTCAGTATGTGAGGGATCACAGTTTTGACGAAAACAAATGTGTACTCTTGGGCCTTTGTTTCTTCAGAATCACTTCCACCTTCACCATTTGGTTTATACTCTTGCCACATTCAGAAAAGACAAGTGTTTCCTTGCCAACAAGCTGACAAAAAACTCCAGTGAGGCTTGTTTTACCTTCTGTAACTTGAGGGTGAAAATAATCAACATAAATTTTATTTCCTTAATTAACTAACAATGTTAAACAATACAATGAAAATTTTTGATTAAAAATGAAAACTTGTAAATATAAGTTATAAAAAGAAATGCTTACATCTTCACAGGTTTTTATACACTTTGAGAATACAGCTGATAAACCAATCATAAACTATCACATACTGTAATATGGTCCTATTGCACGGGATTATTTATTACACAACTTGCACCACATACGACTCACCACTTGAGCTTGCCAGAACTAACGAGGTCTATACCCTGTTCAATGAGATGAGTCTGCCATTGTGAATGTGGCATCATGACAATTTCAAACTGCTCTAAAAGCTTCTAATGCTTACTCTCAACGTCTATACCTAACTCATCATGAACCAGCACTGATCTGCTGACCACACTTTGAATAGCACTGTAATAAGGTATTATGAATGGCGAACCAATATTATTTGCTGATGAATTGCATTAGGGATGTGGGATAAGGGGAGGCAAGTAAAGGGAAGGTAGGATTCAAGGAAGACCCTTGGGCACTTTTTAGCTTGAGTCAATGGATGGATAGTGATGCCACTTACTGAAATAGTAGGGAGAAATATGTTTGATTATGTGAAGTCTGGGATGCCATGAGTCACCCAAGTAGAGATGGTAAGTATGGACGAGCCTGGATCTTAGGGCAAGACCTGGTCCGAAGGTGTAACTTTGGAAATCACCATCATTTAGGTGTTGTAATTCTGCACAAGAGCACGTAGGGAAAAAACGTGGATAGAGAAGAAAACCAGGAACAAGGCCCGAGCTCTCCAACATGCAGAGGTGGGTAGAGGAGGGGAGTGAGTCATGGATGGAAAGGCTCTGGGTACACGGTTCTGATGTGCATCAACGGATTAGTCGCTTTCAACGTCCCCCAGTGAGCCTTAGCAAGGAGCAGATCTTCACCTCTGATTTGCAGAACTCTTGACCCAGAGCACCGCCTATAGAAGCACTTAATAAATAAGCATTGGATGAACGAATGAAAGACACGATAGCCATGAATATTAGTGTACCTTCTATTCTGGTACTGAAATTTTGTGGCACTTTAATTTTATAAAATGCCTAATGATTATCTGTATGACTACCTTACTCCTTCAAATGAATAGCAGCTCCTTCAACGAACAGAGCTCTTAACTGTTTTTGCACCATGAACCCTTGTGGCAGTTTGATAAAGACTCTAATTTGAAATGCATAAAATGAAACCAATTATACTGAAATAGATATAAGTACTAAAAAAACAAATTAGCAGTAAGGTATTATAGGTGCTTCTTTATTAACACATTAAATAACAAGATCTAGCGGTGAGACAAATAACTAGTGGTGGGTAAAGGAAAGGGAGGATTCAAGGGAAGGAGGATTCACTGTGATTCCAAAGCAGTGAAGAGGGTGAACAAATTCAAGACAGCCACAACATTTATACTATGATACAAAAATATGCGTGACTTCTGTTAGTGACAAAGTCACAGATACTGTTAAAATGACTGTGCTTTGTTGGCAACATTTCCAGTTTAAAAAGATGCTGGGGGCTTTCCTGGTGGCGCAGTGGTTGAGAGTCCGCCTGCCGATGCAGGGGACGCGGGTTCGTGCCCCGGTCCCGGAAGATACCACATGCCGGCTGGGCCCATGAGCCATGGCCGCTGAGCCTGTGCGTCCGGAGCCTGTGCTCCGTGACGGGAGAGGCCACAACAGTGAGAGGCCCGCATACAGCAAAAAAAAAAAAAAAAAAAAAGATGCTGAATATCCATCAGAAGTTTACGTTCATGGACCCCAGATGAAGGATCCCTGAATTAAAAGGTCCCTTTCACTTGTAACCTCACCACTACATCCAGGTTTTTATTTTAAAAAACATCTTTTTTTTTTTTTACAAGAAGAATCATATAGTATACCAAATGTACAACCTTTATGGAAATCAATTTACAATACCTATTACATTTAAAATAAGCATGCCCTTTGGCTCAGCAATTCCACTTCTAATAATTCACCTTGAAGAGATAGACCCACATGCAAGCAAATAAATATGTATGTGGACGTTCACAGCTGACATGTTCATAGCATCTGTTCATTCAACAAGTAGCTACTGTCAGCCTACTGTGGGGCAGGCACTCTTCCAGATGCTGAGGATTCCAAAGAGAACCAAACAGACAAATTTCCTGCCCTCCTTATCTTCCAGGGGTACAGACAGATAATAAAGAAAACAAAAAAGTAACCTCTATTGTAAAGTACATTAGATGGTGATAAGTACTATAGAGAAGAAGGCTAGAGAAGGCTGGGAAATGTTCTTTATAAATACCCTGGGCAAGGAAGACCTCACTGAGAAGGAGACTATTGAACACTTGAAAGTGTTAGGAAGCAGGCTTGTGTATATCTGGGGGAAGAGCATTGCTGACAGAAGGCAGAGCATGTGCAAAGGCCCCGAGACAGGAGCATACCTGGCACGTTTGAAGGAAAGTGAGAAGGCGAGTATGGCTGGGGCAGCATGAGCAAAGTGGGAGAGCTATAGGTGAGTATGGGCGGGGGAGACAATGGCGGCGGGGGGTGGCGGTGGTGGGGGGTGATCATTTAAGGCCTTGTCCACCAGTGTAAGGACCTTGGCTTTTATGCAAGTGAGACAAGAATCCATAGAAGCATGGCCTGACCTGCCGCACATTCGAAAAATATCCCTCAGGTTGAGAACAGACTGTCAGGTAAAGGCAGAAGCATGGAGCTGACTTGGGAGGCCGAGCTGGTGCTGACATAATGGATGTGGAGAAACAGAAAGGAGCCTGAGATGATTCCAAGGGTTTTGGCATAAGCAACGCAAAGGATGGAGTTCCGTGAATTAAGATGGAAAACTTTAAGAGAAGCAGGTATGGGGGAGAAGATCAGGAGTTTGGCTTTGAACGTGGAGATGGCTATCACACATCCTTGTAGAGAGTTGGATGCAGAAAAATAGAAAAGCTAGAAGCAATTTAAATGTCACTAATAGGGACTGATTAAGTAAATTATTATATATTGATAAATAGCTGTTACAAAGAATGTGATATAATCATACTATTATGAAAATTTGTCTGTGATGTATTATATGAAAAAGCAAGTTGCAGAATGGTAAGCAGTATTTTAATATTATATTTATGCATAATCTATGTGTGTAAGTATGTGCATGTATGTGTTAGTTTATATGCTCAGAAAAAATGCGGATGAATATACACCAAACAGCTAATAATATTTATCCAGGGTATGGGATTGGCAGAGGGGAAAAAGGAAGAAACTCATTTTACTTTAGTTTCTATACTGTTAGAACTTTTCAGATGAAGAACATGTATTATATATATATAATATAAAAGCTAACAAAGATTGAAAAGTTTTAAAAAGTGTTTTAAATGATGCTTGGTTAATATGTCCACAAACACTCGCAAACCCAGGCACATTTCATTAGTTATTATTATTTTTTAGATTTTATTGAAGTATAGTTGATTTACAATGTTGTGTTAATTTCCTCTGTACAGCGAAGTGACTCAGTTATATATTCTTTTTCATATTCTTTTCCATTATGGTTTATCAAAAGATATTAAATATAGTTCCCTGTGCTATGCAGTAGGACTCTGTTGTTTATCCATTCTCTATATAATCGTTTGCCTCTGCTAATCTCAAACTCCTGTTCCTTCCCTCCTCTACCCCCACGCCCCCAACCCTTGGCAACCACAAGTCTGTTCTCTATATCTGTGAGTCTGTTTTTATTTTGTAGATATGTTGACCTGTGTCAAATTTTAGACTCCAAGTGATATCATATGGTATTTGTCTTTCTCTTTCTGACTTACTTTGCTTAGTACGATAATCTCTAGGTCTATCCCTCTTGCTGCAAATGGCACTATTTCATTCTTTTTGATGGCCGAGTAATATTCCATTGTGCATGTACGTATACACACCACATCTTCTTTATCCATTCGTCTGTCGATGGACATTAGATATTCTTTGAAATGAGGTAGAAACTTTGTGATTGCAGCTCTCGGCTGAAGTGGCGAGCAGTCCGAGATACAGGGTGGATGGTGGTGGGAAGTAAAAGAGTGAAAGAGGGTATGTGGAAAGGGGAATGGAGGAAACAAAGCAAGGGATAGGCAGGCATACTACAGAGATCTAACACTTGGGCTGGGACAGTACTGAATCTCTAGACATGTTTTTGTTTGGCGAGCACAGTGTTTTTCAATTTGTTAAACATGGATGCCTTTAGGCAACTTAGGAGCTCTCCAGGTTGCCAAAGCCCCACCACTGCCTGTGATCTCCCACCCAGCCTAAGTCATACATTTATGTTACCACTGCAGGCAATGGCTTTTTCACTCCTAGGCTAACATGCATTGGGCTCTTATTCTGGGATGGGACTGTATTCAATTCTGCCCTGTGCTCTCCTGGGCCCCTAGGTAACGCCAGAAAATTAAGAGCATTAATAATGTTTCCCACGAAATCTGCACGTCTCATCTATCTCCCTTTTAGCCATATTCATTTTCTTAGACATGCCGATAAAAATTAAAGTGGCCGTTAATATCACTGTTTTAGTTCATACTTACGTTCTAAAAACGTGAACTGTACAAATCAGCAGGCAATGGAACCCTGACTTCTGATTTAATTTTGACAATTCCTTCTTTCCCTGGACTGGGGAAAGTTTCCCTCTGCTTAAGTATAGAGTAGCACAAAGATACCATAACCCAAATCACTATTAAAATGACTGCAACAGGGAAAGACGGACTATAATAATATGACACATATGCAAAGTAGGTCCTGCTGGCAAACACATTCTGAAGGTGGGGAAAAGAATCCTTGGCAGGTAAAGGCCAAATAAAGTAAAAAATAAACTCAGCGTCTCTTTTTGCCATGCATCTTTCTGCACATTAAATAATACCCATTCTAAGATGACTTTAAGTGGCTATTAACATAATTATTTGTGGAATGAATGATGAATGAATAAACAAATAAATGCTCTACATGTGGCATCTCTTTATCTCAATGAAAAGAGAGCCCTAAATAGTTCTCTCTGGAATTCTTTTTTCAAAGTGGGTTCCAAGATCTAATTATGGCCCCTAGGCTGATGTTTGGCCCTCCAGTTTTGGGTTTGGAATATGGAGCTAAGAGAAACTTTACGACGTTTCTCTTAGCTGGAAAGGAAAAGGCCATAATGTTTAATCACATGTCTCTAGGGAAAAAAAAACAATTTTGAAAATGCTCTATTTCTAATAATCATGGAACATACATTGCCTTTTAAGATTTGTTTCTCAGAACAGCAGAACTCATTTAGTCTAGGAGAACACAGTGTGGCTTATTTTTTTTTTCTTTTCTAGATTCTCTGCCAAGAACTACAGAGCAAAATGAAATGACAGTGCAGGAGACAGCTGCTAAGTTATGTCTTTGTTGTATTTCTAATAAGATAGCGACATCATTTCTGTTGCTAACGTATAGCTGTGTTAGTTCTGAAATAAGCTATTATGGTTTTTTTCCCCCTCAGTGGACTCCAGTTCCAATAAGTAATACATCATTCATAATTGGAAATGTGTATCCCTCCAAAAAGAAGTTTGCTCCTTCTTGCTTAAACTTTTAAAGACTTGAGTTCCTTGCTTGAATTTGAAACCACTGCCTGATTTGCATACATAATTTGAGATTGATTGAGCACCCACAGGTCAGTGCTGAGAGTTTAATGAATAAGAAGAGAAGCAGCTGAGGGCAGAGCTCTGAAAAAGACAACAATGAAGGGAAGGAGACTCAGAAAGCTGCCCGGAAAAGCAGGAAGAGCGTGGATGTCAAGGGCAAAGAGCATGTTTAGAAGTCCAGCTCACTTGTGTCAAATACTGTGCAGAAGGACTAAAGTACCCATTGGCTTCACCCAGTAGAGGTGACTGTGGGACCTGATGGGTGAGGTTTCATCGGAGTTACTGGGGCAGAAATAAGACCTCCGTGGACTGGAGGGGATTTGGAAATGAGAGGCAGAGGAGTGACTGCAGCTTAAAGGCAGAGTGTTAGACAGAGGAGATCACCCATGCAGCTAGGTCCCCAGCAAGCAGGAAGGGGCAGAATCCAAAGTCATGGTGGAAGGATCTGCCAGAGGCTGGGGGGCAGGAAAGCAGCCCCTTCACCTCTGTGACAGGAGGAAGGCGGCATGGCGGCAGGTGGGGCTTAGGGGTGGAAAAAGTTAGCCATTATCCTCCATCCTTATCCTCACCATCATTGTCAGCGGTGTCCAGTAAAACTGCAGAGGGGGGGCAGGAAGTAAAAGACACTGTGGCTTTGGTGACTTCTGTTTTCTTAGAGAAATGGGAAGCGAGGCCATTTGATGAGAGTGACAGAGAAGAGGTGGGGCAGGAGCCCAAGAAGAGTGGCAAAGTTTCGAAAATGTTTCGGGGGAACCAGGAAGAAGCTGGTGGTCCAGAGGTACAACTGGGATGTGTATACTGCTTATACTGTTCACATGGCAGGCCCTCACCAAGCTGAGCGTAAAGCAGGAAGATGGAGACTCGGGTTGCCGGGTACGAATGATGGAAGGACAAGGGGGCTAGGAAGTTGAGGGCCTTGCTGAGAGAGTGATGGACCAGAGGACCCAGACCAGGCAGGGAGGCTCACAGTCTGAGAAAAACATAGAGAAGAGAAGGGACTGGAGGTCTTGATGAAGATGAAGATTAGGTTCAATGGGACCAGCACTAAACCCAGGCCAGAGGGGACCCTTCCCTGGGCCCTGAATTTTAGAGGGCTCTGTTCTGGCCCTTCTCTGGCTGCACCCCTCTCCACAAAAGGAGTCTGCAAGACGAACAAGATGTGCCCACCCCTACATCCTACATCCTCCACCTTTCAGACTCCATTCCAGGTACCTGGGACCCTAGGATTCCCTACCCAAGCAGCCCTAGCATGCTTTCAGCGCCTGTGGAGGCCTCTTCCTGAGGGTCGGTCCACCCAAAGGGTGGCTGTTTGTAGGTCATGTGGATTAAGGTGGGATGTGAGGGCTGAGTGTCCACACAGGTGCACGTGAGGCTCCCTACCACCCGGAGCAGAGCCAGGCACAGAGGCCAGCTCTCCCCCAAGCCATGAGTACCCCATGTGGATCTCCCGAGAACCGATGAGTTCCAAATCGCAGCTTTGCCTTCGAGTCATTATTAAAGTATATTTGTCAAGGTAGGAAGATAAAACATATTTTACCTAATAGTTTACCTTGATTTATAATTTTCATATCTATAGACATATAGCATGTGGGCTTCTGTTTGTACCTTGCCCCAGGCCCTGCAAACGTTAGGGGTTTGCCCAAATGAGAGATTCAGCTAAGTAAGAGGTTGGAGTAGGGATTATTAGACTTCTGAGTCAACATGGCAGGGTAAACACTTGCTGAAAATTCTCAGTCTGCTGCAACATACAGAGATAACAAATGAAATATTTTTAACCAAAAAATCACATAAGCCCTGTATTATTTATTTATTCTCTACTTTCATATCCCTCCAATCCATTCCCTGCCTTGCTCTGTGCCCCTCTGGGCCCTATTACCTGGGCTTCCTTGCTGGTGCCTTCCGGCTGGGTTTGGCCAACAGAAGTTACCAGCAAGAGATAGGAGAAGAGGGGGAGAGAGGATGGGGTATTTCTTTCCTGCTCCCTCTCTGCCTCAGGTCTTCCTTCTGGTAGTGGCTACTTCCCTCCAAACTCAGCTTCTACCCTCCTCCATAGCTCCAGCTGTCCCTGGCCTCCAATAATAACATTCTCTCACTTGTCCCTTCAGACTGGGAGTGGTGACAGCTTCCTAGTCCCTGGTACCTCAAATGACCTTGTTGGATTCTTTATTCCTGTGCATACTTCTGTAAATAGTTTCTTCATGAAAATCTCTTGAATTTAAGTATCTGAGTGATGCTCTATTTTCTGCTGGGACCTTTACCGATTGAAACCATTTTCAAAAACAAGACAGGAAAAGTCTCTGAATAGACAAGGATCATAAGCCCACAGTGCCAAGTGATGACTAAAGACTCTGTGGCCATTGTGAGGATGGGGTGGGGGCAGGTGCCAGAAAGACTGGAGGGGTCTGAGGTTTCTACATCTGCAAAGGGGAAGGGACTGAATATGCCTCACAGATATCAGGGGTAGGGTGGGGTGAGAAGAGTTCCATTTTTTTTCGGTTAGGATCAAGACCCCACATTACCTGTGACTAGAAATGAAGATAAGATGCAAATATCTCACTAGCAACTGAGTCAGAATCACACGTGGGCACAGAAATTTTTACGTCCTTGTAGTAGGATTCCCAAGCCATGCTTAATTTATGACTTGTTTCAGAGCTAAGAAATTCATGGGTGTGGGATTGAGGAAATCTCAAAACCACCCTTCAGAGAGAACCCTTGTAGAGCAGATCCACAGGGGAGGTAAGCTCTCAAGAAAAGAAAAGAAAATTACAAAATATGCAAGGATATGCAGCATGATTAAATGCACTCTGACAAAAGAGACAATTCACATCTGAGGAAGTAGCTATAATAGAACACTCTGAAAAAGACTTTTAAAATCCTCAAAGTCATCATAATGGAGGGACTAACAGCTATCAAACAAGACTGAAATCAGAAGGGTGTGAAAGAAAAAGAGGTAGAAATGAAAAGAAACCAACAGAAAATCTTGTAATGAAAAAATAATTAGCAAGTTTCATACAGCTTAAGAGAGATTTAATGAACTGGAAGGCAAAATGAAGAAAATCTCCCAGGATGCAGTAGAGAGAGAGAAAAAAAAAGATAGGGGGAAAAACTGAAAGGAAAATTAAGGAGACAGATGTAAGGGGAAAAAATTAAGGAGAAGATGTAAGCGAAAGCGATGACATTAAAGAAGTTTCAACAGGAGAGGAAAAACGGAGGAGAAAAAAATTTAATGCTGTAAATATCAGATTAAGGGAGAAAAACAATATGAGAACTTCACATGTGTAGGAAAAAAAAAATTCACAGAAGCCCAACATCTACTGACAAATGAAAAAATTGAGCAGATGTGGAATATAAAGGATTCTTTTCCTTCTACCAAAACCCTATAGCAATGTCATACTAAATGGTGATATAAAGACTTAGAAGCATTTGCATAAAAAGCCAGAAATACAACACGGATGCCCACTACCATCCCTACCACTCAATACTGTATCAGAGGTCCTGACTCACAGAGAAGAGTTATTTGAATGTGAGATGTCAGAAATGGTGCACTTCCTGGTAATGGTCCAGACATTACCAGGACCGAACAGTGGTCCTGCTAAGTGAGCAGTCAGCTAAAGTAATGGAGATGAAGGTCACTGGAACTGAGAGGGCGAAGGAACTGAAAATCTAAAGTATTGGGTAGCACCCAGGATGATGTCAGGGCTTTGAGTTTGCAAAGAGGCTGTATGTGATGCAGGTGATCTGGAGCTTGATGGATGACAGTGCCATGGACACAGAAAGCAAATCAATCAGATTCGGGATGATCAAAAAGGGAGGGTCTACTGTAGGGTGGGAAATGTTGGTCTCCAAACAGCACTGTGCTTCTGAAGTAGTGTTCCCTCAAAAGACCAACTAGGCAAAGCTCTTGAAGAAGAGCTGAATGTCAGCTAAGGCAAGAAGGAAGATGCAATGTTCTACCACTCAGTTAAGGATGCAGGAAAGTTCACTTACAATGAAAGAAAGATTCCAAGGATGTCCTTGGAAAGCCTGAGTGAGGGGAAGAGTGGAGGCCAAGTCAGAACAAATGAAGATCCAAGTAGAATAGGCAAGAGACACCCAGAGAGAGTGGAGGGGCTTCTGTTTATAACAGAAATGGTGGGGCTGGGAGCCAGAGGGGATTAGGTGGCATGGAAGACAAAGCTCTCTCCACTAGTCTGCCCCAGCCTGGATATTGACAGGAGAATCCACTATACCTGTTAAGAAATGGAACAGACGGCCTCTTGGGGGTTACACTGGGAAGAAATAAAGAAATAAACTCTGACCTCCTGGTCAGATCCACGAAGTATTAACTGCAGATTTCTCATTTGACAGTGCCCTTGTACTGTACTGTAGACCACACTTATATGTACGCAACACAGGGATATTCTCATTTACCAATATTAGAAATCTAGAGAAATTAGGGTAAGTCATTAAAGAATGTATCTGGAACCAACACCAAAGTCTTAAATACAATAAACATTTAGTAGACGGCTGTAGACTTGGAATCTCTAAGTATTTAATGGCTTAATCTTGTACTGAAGCTACTTGAGATATTTTATTTTACAATTTCAACAAAAAAACTGTTTCATACTTTGCATAATTAACCTCAGAGAAATAGATTTTGGAGACCAACGTCTCCGTTGATCACTTAGCTTAGCTGTGCCCCAAAAGCAACTGTCTCCATTACATCTGTCTTATCATTTCCCCTGATGCAGAAGCATCCCTTTCAATAAGGAACAAGTATCAAAATAAGCAAGGATTGGCATCTGTTAGCCTATGAATCTGGACTGTTAATTATCTAAGACAAACACGGTGTATTCAAGAAAACAGTACCCATTCATCCACTTTTTTTCCAAAATAGAAACGCACTACATTTAATTTTCGGTTCTCTGCGTTTTAAATAGACAACTCAATAGAGCAATAAATGTGTTCATAATGAATAATTTTTCTACATAGGGAACTCAATGTCAGGAGCATAGCTGAAGATTTAACCCGGTGAACATAAAATTAAACAACAGAACACACAGGAATAATTTGAATTGGCCAGAAAATGTTTTGGTTAAAAAAAAAAAAAAAAGAATCACTATTATTGAGGGTAATTTTTAGGTTGTGATACAAATGCATCATTGTGCAAAAAGAAAAGATTAAATTACCAGTATCTGTAATTAAATTACCAATATCTAAAATAAGATCCAGCTCTCTGTGTATCCTGCCTGTCTCCTCACATAACTGCTCTACTTGGCCGCTCTGGTGAGCCCCTCTAGCCTTCGCCTTCCCTGTCTTCTTCCTCACGCTGCTCTGTGGTTTTTCTCCTTTGATCCAAACTCCCACCGATCTCCTCCTAAACCTTTCCAATGGGCAGCACAGAACTTCCATTTCTAATTAAACTATCCTGCATCTTCTTCAGCTAATGCTCACTGTACCCTATGCCTTAATTGAAACTTGGTTCTCTGTTGGAGACATAGCTTCCCTCCACCTGTTCTCCAAACTCCCTTCCCTCCTTAGTCTTCTGGAACCTCCTCACCATTGATTTCCCCTTGCCTTTTGTATCTTCAACCTTCTCTCTCTATGGGCTCCTTCCCATTGAATTATAATGATCTCAAATCTCAACATCTCTCTCTCTCCCCACTCACCCACCACACCTTTTTCTATCTTTCCCCTCCTGTCCTCCACCAACCCCCTCCTCTCTCCCCTTCCTCACTCTTCCAGCTCTTGGAGCCCACTGCTCCATTGACATTGTTCTGTATACAGTCAATGACTCAACAACTACTTTCTTGTTGCTCAATCTCGAAGACTCTCTTAATCACTTCACTGACTTCTTGACAACACTGGTCATCACTGACCCCTCCTTCTTCCTCTATATCCTTGGTCTCAATGACCACATAGTCTCTGGATTCTCTTAATTCTCTGGGCACTTTTCCCAGCCAACTTTGCACACTCTTCAAAGCTATGTCTCTTGTCCAGCTCTTCCTCCTCAGCTTCAGAACCACATATCCAAATGCTGACTGGGCATCTCCTCTTGGATAGCTTGGAGATGGCTCAAATGGAATACATCCTCCCCCTTTTACAGCCTGTACCTTCTGTTTTCCCTCTGTCAGTGAGCATTATCATTACTCCCAGGTGCTCAACCTGAAACCTAAATTCAGCCTTGTAAAAAAAATTTTTTTAATTGAAGTATAGTTGATTTACAATGTTGTGTTGTTTTCAAGTGTACAACAAATGGATTCAGATATATATATATACTTGAATCAGATATATATACATATAATCTTTTTCCATTATAGATTATAACAAGATATTGGATATAGTCCCCTGTGTTATACAGTAGGTCCTTGCTGTTTATCTATTTTATATATAGTAGCATGTATTGTGAATCTGTTAATTCCAAACTCCTAATTTGTTAATTCCAAACTCCCCCACTTTCCCCTTTGGTAACCCCAAGTTTGCTTTCTATGTCTGTGAGTCTATTTCTGTTTTGTAAATAAGTTCGTTTGCACATCTCTTATATGTGCAATCTAAAAAAAATGATACAAATGAACTAAATTTAGTTCTGATGCCTACCCTTCCCTCCTTAACCACACCCAATCTATTTACCTAGATCTGTAAACTTCACACAAATCTCCCTTAAATCTGTCCACATCTCTCCAACACCTGGGCCATACCCTAGCCCAGGTTCCATCATCTCTTGATTTGGTTGCCATGGTGACCCCTAA
The DNA here is from genome assembly GCF_002837175.3 of Physeter macrocephalus. Lineage (NCBI taxonomy): Eukaryota > Metazoa > Chordata > Mammalia > Artiodactyla > Physeteridae > Physeter > Physeter macrocephalus. The sequence goes on from NC_041224.1 coordinate 168,914,861, forward strand.
CCGGTCTCCCTGCCTCTAGACCTCCATTCTCTACAGCCAGAGAGATCTGTCTAAAATGCAATCTGAAGTCACTCTCCTGACTTAACCCGATCCTCCATTCCCCTAGGGGGAGGTCCTCACACCTCACACACTCACAAAGCCCTTCACGACCTGGCTACTGTCTTCTAGTCCAGCTTCACATCTCACCATCCCTCCACTCTGTGCTCCTGTTACACGCGACTTCTTTTATTTCTGCAGTGAAGTCATGATCTCTCACATGGGGACCTCTGCACATGCTTTTCCATATACCCAAAGCAATCAAGCTCTCTTTGCCTGGCTAACTCTTACTCCTCCTTCAAGCATCACCAGAGACATTAATTCCTCCTGGAAGTCTTCCCTAAAAAGGGCCAGGTGCTACCATATCACTTTGTGCTTCTCCTATCATGACACTTCCCACTCTATGGGAACTATCTGTTTAATTGTAGGTGACTGCTAGCTCTGAGGGCAGGGCCCGTGTCTGTCCAGTGCACCATACTATCCCTGTACCAGCACAGGCCCAGTATATGGTAAGTATTCTATATGTACTAAACCAGTGGTTCTCACACTTTTTGCCTTCAGGATTCCTTTAAACTCTTAAAAACTGAGAACTCCAAGGGCTTCTGTTTACGTGCGTTATATCTATCAATTGTTACCATACTAGAAATTAAAACTGAGAAAAATTTAAAAGATTAATTCATTTAAAAATAAGTTAATTACGTTTCAACATAAATTTTTAAAATGAAAACTAAGTAAACTTTCCAAAACAAACCAAAAAATTGTGGTAAGAGAATTATTTTACACTTTTGCACATCTTTAAAATTCTTAATACATTACAGCTGGATTCTCCTATCTGCTTCTGAAATCCCTCTGTGGAATTCTGATTGTGGTATATAAAGAAAAATACAGCCTCACACAGATATGTAGTTGAAAAGGGAGGAGTATTTTAATAGTCTTTTCATATAACTGTAGATATTCCTTTTGATATTATACCATAACTCAGTAAGTGATAATTTCTTACAGGCTAGCTGCAATGTATAATTTGAAATCATATCAATTAACTTTTCATACTTTGCTACATTAAAATCCTTTGGTGTATTTTGTATTTTCAATGCATCTTTTACCCAACCATGATTTTGTAACATCATGCACTGGTTATCTTCTAAATATTAACACATTTCATTATACAATATTTTAAAAACTACATTTGTTAATATCACCACTGAATTTATCAGAAAAGTCTTTAAGTATTGAGAAACTGTCAAGCTCACAGTGGCAGATATAAGTTTCCCACATTTTAATTTTCACTTGAAAGCTTGAAGTTTAGCGTTGGCAACAAATACTGTCACAGTTGTTTTCCTTGAAATGACAGGTTCACTTCGTTCATTTTTAAGAAAATGTCGACTAAGTACTCAAGTCTAAATAACCGTAGTTTGTCTGTCAGTCATTCTTTCAAATAAAAATAGTGTTCCATTAAAACATTGGCCAGTCTAGATCTCAACTTAAACAACTTAAAAAAGCAAGAGCTTTTCCTGGAGACAATCATCGTGCCTCCACGTGTGACAGAAATGCAGTATAGGTACTTCCCAGCATGTTAAAAAGATGTGCACTTGAGAATTAAGATTTAATAAAACATTTTTTTATTGCTTCATCAAGGATACTCAAGTGAAACTGACTTTTTTTTTTTTTAGCTGTGAGGGCAAAGTGGCGAAGAATACAATGACTCTCAGTACAATTTGGTGTTACTGCCTTGATTTATGCTAAAAACAGGTGAAACGATTCATGCAGTGCTACCTACCACAGATTTTGCATCATCAACGCAAATGTCAACAGAGTGAGACAAGGCACACAGTGCCTTAGTATTATGAAAATAGTTTGGACCTCACAGACCCCTTGGGGCCGGGGATCACACGTACAGAACCGCTGGGCCAGATGAATGAATACAAGGAAGGAGACCGCAAGCCAGCTTGGGTGCTGGTGACACTGCTGCCCAGCACTGGCCCTCCCAGCTGGAAATCCAGCCTGAGCACCTCCTGCACGGCTGACCCCTCTTGCTCTTTACTCTTGGGCTTCTAGTTGCTTCCTCCCATCCAACCCTTACGTGTTGACACCTGGGCCTTAAGAAAGTCCTAGTTGGAACCTGATCTCTTGGTTTCATTTTTGTTATTTCTGGGACTCGGCTTTGGGTATCAGCCCTCTGGCCTTAGGCCCCATGATGAGGAGTATTTTTCTGGACCATTCTGGGGTGTACTGGCCAGATTGACCTCTTTTTTTTTTTTTTTTTTTTTTTTTTTGTGGTACGCGGGCCTCTCACTGTTGCGGCCTCTCCCGTTGCGGAGCGCAGGCTCCGGACGCACAGGCTCAGTGGCAACGGCTCACGGGCCCAGCCGCTCCGCGGCATGTGGGATCCTCCCGGACCGGGGCACGAACCCGTGTCCCCTGCATCGGCATACGGATTCTCAACCACTGCGCGACCAGGGAAGCCCCAGATTTACCTCTTGCTAGCTCTGTGTATCGCACTGTGTGTGCTGGAGAAGGCAGTGGGGGAAGGGAAGTACAGGGTTAGAGATTTGGTACAAATTGATATTGTTTAGGGATGTACCTAACTTTGAAAGTAAAACAAAACTGTTTTGCTGTTTTACTTCTTGTAAGACAAGGTGAACTATTCTTATACTCTTGCAGATAGGGGTCAAATAAAAACCTTCATCTGTCAGTGAATATAATTTGAAAGAAATGACCAACATATTACAGTTTTAAAGATGCGTGCTCATCCATTTCTCTCCCATCAGTACCTTCTGAATACGCATCAGGAGTTCATCCAAGTATGAGACCTTGGTAAATGCATCTTTTAAATATGAAAGTTGGAGTTGGGCCTGCACAGAACAAGGTATCATTTCCTGAAAATAGCTTTCAGCAAATAGCAAATCAATTTAGTAGCAAATTAGTATAATTTTCAAGGTGGTCCTTCCTATTGAGTAACTCATTTTTATCATTACACAAGGAATGCTTTCTTCTCCCTGCATACCTCTTATATTACTTTTCTGAGTAATTCTTTTTTTTTTCTAAATTTTTATTGGAGTATAGTTGATTTACAATGTTGTGTTAGTTTCCGGTGTACAGCAAAGTGAATCAATTTTATATATACATATATATATATATAATCTCCATTCTTTTTCAGATTCTTTCTCATGTAGGTTATTACAGAATATTGAGTAGAGTTCCCTGTGTTATACAGTATGTCCTTGTTAGTTATGTATTTTATATATAGTTGTGTGTAGATGTTAACCCCAATCTCCTAATTTATCACTTCCCCTTATGTTGGTAACCGTAAGTTTGATTTCGAGATCTGTGAGTCTGTTTCTGTTTTGTAAATAAGTTCATTTGTATCGTTTTTTTATGAGATCCCACATATAAGTGATATCATATGATGTTTCTCCTTCTCTGTCTGATTTACTTCACTTAGTATGATAATCTCTAGGTCCATCCATGTTGCTGCAAATGGCATTATTTCGTTCTCTTTTATGGCTGAGTAATTAATATTCCATTGTATATATGTACACATCTTCTTTATCCATTTCTCTGTCAATGGATGTTCCCCTATCTTGGCCATTGTAAGTAGTGCTGCAATGAACATTGGGATGCATGTATCTTTTCTTTCTTTTTTTCTTTTAAAGAAATTTATTTATTTTTTAAATTTATTTTTGGCTGCATTGGGTCTTTGTTGTGCGGGGGCTTCCTCTAGTTGCAGCGAGTGGGGGCTACTCTTCCTTGCGGTGCGCAGGCTTCTCATTGCAGTGGCTTCTCTTTGTTGCAGAGCACAGGCTCTAGGCGTGTGGGCTTCAGTAGTTGTGGCTCACAGGCTCTACAGCGCAGGCTCAGCAGTTGTGGTGCACGGGCTTAGTTGCTCCGCGGCATGTGGGATCTTCCCAGACCAGGGCTCGAACCCGTGTCCCCTGCATTGGCAGGCAGATTCTCAACCACTGTGCCACCAGGGAAGCCCCATATATCTTTTTGAATTATGGTTTTCTCTGGCTATATGTCCAGGAGTGGTATTGCTGGATCATATGGTAGTTCTATATTTAGTTTTTTAAGGAACCTTCCATATTGTTCTCCATAGTGGTTATACTTTTCTGAGTAATTCTTGAACTAAAGTTTCCATATCAGCATAACTACCCTCCTTGTGTTTTGAACAGTCAAGCTCCCATCACAGTAATGTGTCTGTATGAAACAACCCTTTACGGTGATAGAATGAAATGCTTTCCCTGCCATTCCTCAGCTCTCTTGCAAGAAGAGGCCAGAGGTTTAACTTATGGGGGGAATTTGGGAAGACTCCTCATGCTGCCCTGGCAGTGAGGGGCACTGTGGTGAGAAAGCAGCACTGTATGGGGTGATGGATGCTCAAAGGCACAGAGTCTGTGCTCTGAGGAGAAGCAGGCTGAAGGTGGGTGGGCACTGGGGAGATGGAGGCCATCCAGGAGCCCTAGTTCCAATGGTGCATCTCTGGGACAAGGGATCTTGAGGGTGACTACCTTCCTCTTCCTTCACAAACAGGAATATGCTGAAGTCCAACACGAGGCTGGCCTAGGTATCCTTAGCCATTGAGAAGCTAAGATCTTGAGTTCTGAAGGGAGAGGGCCTGGGTTTGAATGCTGGCTCCGTCACTTACAAGCTGACTGACCTTGGGCAAGGGACTTCTCTAATCTTCAGAGCGCTTAACTATGAAACAGCTAGAGAACGTGTACGCATCTTGTTATAAGGCTGTAAAGAATCATCTACATAAAGTGCCTAGCCCTGTAACTGGCATGTGGCAAATGCTTAACAAATGACAGCTATTATTATTATTATTAACACTCTTCTTCACAAAGTGTAAGCTGTACATTTCCCAAAAGGAGAAAACATGAATCTAGGACTTTTATATTCTTGCCCTACCAATCCCAGGAAAAGGTTCCTAAGAAAAAGTTGAAGGTTCTATCAGATTTCCCAGCCACCGAGTAAAGAATAGGTCACTCCCCAAGAGGAGTGTTTATACCCTAACTGGGAGGGACATCTTTATTTTTTATTATTTATTTATTTCATTAAAGTATAGTTGATTTACATTGTTGTGTTAATTTCTACTATACAGCAAAGTGATTCAGTTATACACATATATACATTCTTTTTCATATTCTTTTCCATTATGGTTTATCTCAGGATATTGAATACAGTTCTCTGTGTTATACAGTAGGTCCTTGTTGTTTATCCATTCTATACATAATAGTTTGCACTGGGCTTCCCTGGTGGCTCAGTGGTTAAGAATCTGCCTGCCAATGCAGGGGACACGGGTTCAAACCCTGGTCTGGGAAGATACCACATGCTGCGGAGCAACTAAGCCCGAATGCCACAACTACTGAGCCTGTGCTCTAGAGCCCCGGGGCCACCACTACTGAGCCCGCGCACCACAACTACTGAAGCCCGTGTGCCTAGAGCCCGTGCTCCTCAACAAGAGAAGCCACCGCAATGAGAAGCCCGTGCGCCGCAACGAAGAGTAGCCCTGGCTCGTCGCAACTAGAGAGAGCCTGCGAGCAGCAACAAAGACCCAACGCAGCCAAAAAAAAAAAAAAAAAAAAAA